>NC_089140.1:100027955-100335455 GCF_009819655.1 Sylvia atricapilla | reverse complement strand
CCTTTACACTCAGACCTCGACTTCAGATTACATTTGTTTTTGTGGTATCTTCTTAGTCCCCCCAAAAAGAGACATTTACGTTATTCACAAAAAAATGCCCAAAAATGCCCACAGATTTTATGTAACAGCATTTTGATGATCGAGATGGAATTTTGGAACAGTATAGTTTTAATATTTCTTTTTTTGTGGCTATTCAAGAGACCGCAATCAAGTCTATGATGGATTCAATATTTGTTTAATGTAGAAACTTCAACAATTAAATGAACTGTTTCATTTGTTTAAAAGGAAATACTAGCCATTTCTGAATCTGCATTACACAGTTCCTTCATTTTTCTGACCTTTCCTTGTGACGAGGAAAACCCCTTCCTTCCATGTATTTATTGAGTAAACTAAGCAGCAGGATTTCTCATTAGATAAAATGTCAGCTGCAACCATCTTCAGACACTTCCCAGAGCTCCCCCTTTGTTTTTTTAAGAAACATTTTAATCACTTCGCTAAAATCAGAGCTCTTAAATAGCTGATTTTTCTGCCTGGATTAAAATTTGTTCTTTCCAGGCATGTCACATTGAGGACTTGCACTTGTATGAGGTTTAGATTCACAGATTAACAACATTTCATTAGAGCTACATTCCTTACTTACTGATTTATCAGTATTTCAGAGGACTTCTGTGCCTATATTGCTTTTAATCCTTTTGCTTCAAATGCAATTCTTATAAAAAACCATGTCTAGATTCCAGTATTAGATTACTAAACTCCAAAAGCTTTCACAAAAAAAAAAGAAAAAGATTGCCCTGAGGTGTCTGAGTGAATAAAGAAAAACTTGCTCTACAGACCTGAGATGAAGCAACTCTTCTGTGAAATCTGCAAATATGTGTGAATAAATGCAGTGTATTAAAAGCCAGGAAGGAATATTGGCTCTGCTTTCAGAGGGTTTGAGAAAGTGGCACACAAAAGCCATTGCCCAGCTTAGAGTTTGTTCCCTAGCTCACGGTTTTGTCCCTGCCTCTCCCTCAGACTTCCAGCTTGATTTATTCCTGACTTTATTGACATCACACCCAGCAAGACTGAACTTGGATATTCACTTTGTAAAAGAAACTAGAACTCAAGGGTGGCATAAGTGCTTAGAAAGTAGAAAAACTACTCAAATAAAAAAATAAAATATTTTTTAAAAAGTCCCAGATAGTTAAAAAAGCGGGCGAATAGAGAGCTTATGCCGGGGTTAGTTTTCCGTAGGCAGGTCGGACCCTGGGGCAGGTGCCGCCGTACCGCTGGCGGCCGCTCCCTGGAGCGCCGGGAGCCGACCGGAGCGCACCGGCGCCTCCCTTCTCTCGCTTGTTCCTCCTAAATGAAACAACCAAGAAACTGAGAAATAACCGAGAAACTGCTGGACTCTTGAGCAGGAAACGCCTTCCCCATCAGGGTTAGCTTTGGCTGGCTGGCAGCGGAGTAGCTCCACTTTAGAGCTGCGGCTCAAATCGTCCTTCCAGCATGTTTACACACCCTCTGGGCACTACCTCCGGTGGGAGAGAGCCCTACCAAGGGGATCAGAGCCTTTCTTTCCTATTCTCATCCACGCGTAAAAAAGCCTGTGAAAAAGCCTCTCTGCCTTACAATGTGTCCGGGATACAGCTCCCGGGAGCAGCAGCTCCTCCCGGAGGACAGCTTTCCCCCGCAGACACACGGCCGGCGCTCACCGCCCCCGCCTCACCCGCGGCGGGGAGCCAGCGCCCCTCATCGCTGATGGATGATAGGCCCTCGGCCACTCCGCTGCCCTCCATCCCACGGAGGAGCCTTTCCCCGCCGGAGGCACCGCAGGGCCGGGAGCTCCCCGCGTGTGGCGGCCGCGCAGGGCGCTCGCACCCTCTGCTGGTGCCAAAGCTGCTCCATAGATTATCGGAGCCTCATCCTTACACCGGCTGGCTGGACGGATAAACAACCAATTTTAAGGAAATGGATCAATAAATGAGATTTAAGACATGTCTTTCTAAGATATCTCCATTTAAAACCACGTTAAATAAAAGTGTGTTTCTATTTTAAGGTCGAAAGGAAAGGAGCTGTTCAACGTCTAATGTGGGAACAATAGCATCCGATTTCAAAGAGATGGCAAAAAGTTTATTTCTGTAACAGTTGCTAATATTCTTGGTTTTGTTTTAGCAAATAAACTTCTAAAGTACTTCCACTTGTATATTTTACCATGAGGACTTTACATCAGCTTTATTACTTCCAGTTGACATAGTAGGAGAAAACTACAGGCATAATATTCCAAAAATTCTCCCTACTCCAAGTGACACATACTGTTATGGATCATAATCTATAGTAGTAAGGCCTATATAAAAAAATGCCCTCAAAAATTTCCTGCACACCTTCTGGGACAAGTCTTGGAAGAGGTTGAAAAAATCCCAGTGAAATCAGCAGGGTCAAAAGCTTCTACCTCATCTTTTTCTTTGACAGAAGCATCTGAGTCCTTCTCAGGGTGTGACTGCATGGCTGTAACCCAGAGACAAATTCAGCAGAAGCAGAATACTTCTGTAAATGGCAGCTCATACAGACTGACAATCACTTTTAAATGGGTTCATGAGTAAATATTTTACATCCAAGAACATCCCAAGTAAAAGCACTTTGACACATAAGTAAGACTTCCACTTATGGAATTCTTATGGAATTCTTATGGAATTCTCTGGTCAACAAACACAAAGATAAGAACTTAATTTGATTAACACTTCCCCTTCAGAATGAACATTGATTCACTTTTAGTGTGCTCTCTTGTTACAAGAACTAATGCGGGAAAGAGTTTAATATTTCTCTCAGCTGAAATACATTTATATTTATTTTGAATGGTTCTGTTACTAGTTGAACATTTCATATGCAAGTCCCTAAAGAGCCACCACATTTCACAAGTGACTATCACACCCCAAATTGGTGTTTACATTCTCTGAAAGTGAAAGACATTTAGAAGTATTTAATGTGAACCTTCAGAACTGATTGCAGTTTGTGCTGTGCTCTGCACAAAAATGAGACTGTTGTCCTCTCTAGGTCGTGGATTAGAATTAAGATGGTGAGAGTGGAGTGGTCTCTACTGTCCCCTTGATTCAGCCCTAGCTGGACTCCAGGAAAAAGATGTTGCTGTTAAGGTGGACAGCCACACTAATGGATAAATATCTCCATGGACTTTTCTGTAGGGACACAGAGGCAGTTTTAAGCACAGATTTTATAGGCAAACCTTCATAAAGTGGCTGTTTCCAGAAGAAGACTTGAAAAACAACATCAAGGTCATTTTATGTCCTCATTTTTCCTTTGCTCTGAACAAGTGCCTCTTTCAGCTTGCCTTTGATGCAGACGAGTCAGAAAAAGGTTTGGGTTTTTGTAATATATTGCATTAGCACTAGTCTTGCCAAGAAGATGTCAATAGTCCAGAGACTGCTACTGAACCAATAGAGTTATAAGGAAGTATTACTAATGCACTTCTCTCAGTGGCATCAAAGCATTTGTCTTTATGATCTAAATCATTTAAATCATTACAGCCAAGTCAGAATATCTACAATACTGTAAACCAAAAATCTTTTGACAAATTCTGTTTTACACAACTCAAATCTCAGAACCTCTTGTTCTTTTCAGTGAAAATTTAGGCTTGGTATTTTTACTTTCTATTCTACTTATCAGTATTCGCAAGCCCAATGGGAAAAAAAACAGAATGTTTATATAATATTGAGTACTTTTATAAATTATAATCATCTCTGCTGCTTGAAAGATATTTCTCAGCCCCAGTTTTCAAAAGTGAAAGAAATCAGACCCAGACACTTGATTATAATTTTTGTGTATATAAATCAATAATAATTTAAAAATCAAAAATAGCCACTATATTTTTAAAGCATTGAAGTGGATAACCATTAAATTCTATTATGTCAGTATGCAATTCCACTGATATGCAAAGTTGTGGGTTTTTTTCCATATAAGAATGTGAATATTTTTAGTATTCATGGATAGACATCTGTGTTTTCTGGTGGTGTGGTTTAGTGCTCTTTGCTCACTACCATTACTAAATGAAAAATAAGTGATACATGTTGAAAGCAGATAATAATGATTGTTTCATTTTACATTCCAGCCATTCGAGAAGCACTTGGTCATAGCTGATGTCAAACCACATCAAGCATTAAAGAACAGAGTGTGTGTACTCAGGGAACACATTTCTGTAATGCTGAAAATTAGTCTTTTGTCACGGTTATGGAGGTCAGCAATTTCCAAATCACAGAGGGCAATGGAGCTACTACACTAATGCTCATCATTTCTAACACTCTTCTGCTGTAGCCACATTTAATTGACCATTTTGTTAACTGTGCTTCTCAATGCGATTCTCTGGGTTGTAAAACTGTCCAAATGCACTATCAAGGCAAATGAAGCATCCTCATGTGCCCTTCAGTTCCCCTGGGTGCCTGTTCCCTCAGTGACTTCCTGACTCAGTTTGAGAGGATCCCAAGCCTGGCAGCACAGCCCACTGTACAAGGCTGCGCTGTCTGTAGAGTTCACATGGACAAGGGCTACAGTACAAGGCTGAGGCTGTCAAAGCCAACATCTTCTTGTTCTCCTGAAGCACTGTGGAAATACAAACACGAAGTACAAACCATCTTCAGTCAAAAAAAAAAGTCAAGTTAACGCCTTTTGCTGTGGCTGCTGCAAGGGGCAGTCATTCCAAATAGGTTTGGTCTGGAACACAGAGAAGTTAAATCCATCAAAAGGGCAGAAGAAACAGCTCAACCTCCACAACAGCATAAACAGGCTGATAATGTGTCTACCTGCTGGTAGAATGAGGTTATGAATATTTAAGTGATAATACAGTATACAAAAGGGAGTAGAAAACAGAAGGAAAGTTTTCTGATGGCTATGCTTTTAATACATAGTGGAGGAAATTGCAGCTCTTTGGATGTGATTTTTTGATGGAGAGGGATCATTTCTGCTTTTTTGCTCTGCTTTTTTGTTTATTTTTCTGAATAAGGCCATTTATCTGTGGTGCTGAGTAATAGGAGACCTATTACAAAACATGATGTTGTGTCAGCAGGTTCCTGGCTCTATCAAATAAAAGATTAGTGATGAGAGGGAATGATGGGGAAAGAAGTTTTCAAAAGAAGAAATGTTTATTGCATCATGTTACAAACCACTCCTGAAGCACGAAAAAGGAATTTTTTTTCAGGATAAAACTATGCAGGGAGACCCATTCAGGAGTACCAAAAATGCACTCCTGCTGCTGAGCGAAAGACAAGCTGCAGGCCATAGCCTCAGTTTAATTAAGCTGTATCTTTTTCATGCCTTGTTTGCTGTCATGGACCCAGCACCAGCTCTGAGCCAGAGGAACAGCTGCATCACTGGAGACTTTTCAAGGCCTTAAGCATTGCCTCTCTTAAGCAAAGCACATCTCTGAGCTCAGAGACCTTCTATCTGTCTCAAAGCTCTCGGAACCTAGATATCTGAGCACATTCCTAACCAATTTTGTTGGCTTTTGGCTTTTGGCTGACAGGTGAGCATAAGCACTGAGAACAAGTACTCAGGAAGGCACAACATTTACTGAAATAATTTGGGCATCTTTCACATGTATTTAGAGTTCAGAGAGTTGTTAGCATTTGCAGCAAGGCTGGAAGTGAGACAGTGTCCCCGAGAAAGGCAAAGTCTAGATGTACTTCCTCAGAAATTAGCCAGGTACTGAGTGTATTCGGACATTTGTGGCTAAAGTGGGTTGTCATGTTCTTACCTAATTCAAATACAATCATTATAGTAGATTTTAAATAACATAATGACTTATTTGGGCATAGAAGTATATGAAATGTAAAATTGCTATTCTTGAAATTGCCCTTTACCCTCCCATCTCAGTTCTGTATATGAAACAGTAGTGCTCTGTTTCTAAGTTGGCCTCAAATCACTGGTGTGTTTCTCATTTATAAAATGCTTTTTACAGCCTAATTGGGAGCAGTTTAATTCTCAGGTTCTCAGCTCCTTACTAGACCAGTTAAGAGTCCAATTGACTGTAACGATTCAGAAAGAGGCTCTTTTGGAGCTTTTGCAATATGTCATGTAAATTGGCGTTCAGGGACTTTTAAAAAAATTATTTATATTATATATAACTAGAATATTATTCACATGATAGGAGCCCCATGACATAATGGATGGTAGATGCTTAGAAAATTGGTCACAGTTTATGGCCTCAAGGCCAATGAACAATTTACCCTGGAAAATGGTCCTCAGTGCATAAGCCCAATGCCATGTCACCAGAAGGATCAGAAATCTCAGATGCTCATTACTTGTCCAGTCTTTGAATTCTGTCCCCTACACATTTATTGGTGTCCCATTCATGAGTGTCCCACCTAATCTTGTTATAATTATAAAATCATATTTATTCATCATTTCCCTTTGATGACGGGACAAACTGACTTCCTAGATAGGTCATAGGAATGGATCCTTTGGGGATCCATTCTAAAAGCCCTGTTAAAGTTATTTATTTCTAAATAAAAAATGTTCAAAAATTGTGAACCTTCTCCTATAAATATAATTAATACACATTTTTCAGCTGTGGCTGTCCAGTAACACAGCATGAGTTACAGCTGTAAAAATACATAAACATGTTGGATTTTTTTAAACTATTTCTAAATTAATTTCTTCACTATCCCCTGCACTTGGGCACTCAGATGATTCTTATGAAATGTATTACAGACAGGGGAACTTTTGCTGCATGGGTGAACTGCCCAGTAGGGAGAGGCAGAACTTGCTTTGCAGAAATTATTAATACAGATAGCCTTTCTCCTGAAGGTTTTTAATCAGAAACAAAAAGAGGTGCCTGTAGGATTCAGGCATTTGAATTGAATGAGTCAAGATGGCAAGAGGTACCAGCAGCAGGATTTGGTGGGTTCTGCTGCTTTGAACTGGACTGGACTTTTTATTTCCATTCCCACCATTATTAATCAACGGGAAGGTTATATTACAAAAACACCTTCATGTCTCACTCCTCCAATTCTCCACATCCACCATCTGTTTTGTCTCATTAGATTTTTAATTCTGTGGAACAGGGTCTGTTAATATATACTCGTGGTTCCAGATTTTTTTACAGGCTTCCAGCAGAATTTGTACTACAATTCATAAATAATAAAATCAGTACATTTTCCTGGGAAATTTTCTTGACATTGCTAGTCCTATAAACAAAAGCATTCTTTATCTGAACAAAAATGAATGTTTTGAGTACCTGTGAGAAATAAAAAGGATATGTTATATATTTTCTGTTGTGGGTTCCAACCCAGTCCTCCCCTCATGCTGAATAGAAAGTCAGTCACCTCCTTACTTTTCTGAAAGCAGATCTAAGTCATATATTTCTTTTATAAACAAAATGCTATCATCACAACATGCTGCTTGTGGTGAAATATGCAACAGATTGATGGAATAGCAAACCGATGAGCTGTACCTAAGAAGTGCAGTCTGATTTCAGAAAGCCAAAAGGAGCTACCATGCACAAGAGAAATAAAGAAACATTGTTTAATCCCTTCTTTCAAAATACAGCTGTGAAAAAAGGGTCACTTATTTTACCACAGAAAGAGCAGAACTCAAAATATATGTGCAGGCGAAATGCTGAAACTAACGTCTCCATGAAAGGCAGCTTTTTCTCACAAGTTTGTGAGCACCTTCTGCAGGGACAATTACCTTAAAGTGTATCATATTGATCTGCAATATACTTTGCAAATGTCAATATATACCTAGTCTTTCTGCCTACAGCATATGAGGAAGTGAAATAAAAATGAGTCTGGACTTAATGACATGTTACCATCTTGGATGAATAATGTATATATGGTCAATCCCCAATTCTCTGGAGACCATCAGCCTAACTTTAATGTTTGAGACAAGCAACTGTATGTTTTAGATTTATCACTTGAGTCCTAATGCACTTGCCAAAGGACATTAATATTTAAATATTAAAAAATATACTATCAGCAGAAAAAATAGGTAGATTTACAGTTAGGTATGTTTTCTTTGCTTAGCCTTTAACACATACCCTTTTTTTTTTTGAGAGTTTAAGAAAGCTACTAGTCTTTTAATCTGGTTCCATATTATGAAAGACATTTAACTTTCTATTTTAAGCCCAGAAATATATGCAGAAGCCAGTTTTTAGGTAGTTTTGAGGTCCTCTATAATCTCCCCACTAAAGTCTGGTATATGTGTATGTATTTTTGTTTTAGAAATATATGGACATGACAACCTTCTTTCAAAGTCATGAGACCTCAAAACACAGAAAAAACCAGAATAATCCAAATCAAGCAATAATTAGATGAGAATATCTTGCAATACATTGGTTACCAAATAGGCAATGATTTTTATTATTCTTCCTGAGTCATCCTGGAACAGGTTAAAAAATAATATACTTCCTACAGATTGGGTTTGGCTCAATCTTTGTCTCTATTTCCTGACTAGTTAATGTAGTACTAGATGATATACTTGGGAAATGAATTCCCACATGTTGCTAGAGCAGGTAGAGAGTGAGTAGCACCACTGTATTTGTCTCCAGGTTGCCTGGCAGGTATTGATTGACATTGGTTTAGGAGACACTGTCGTTGTTGGTGAAAATATTCAAATTGTGAACCTATTCTACATTTGGTAGTACATTAGGATTTGTGGTAGAGACACTGTTTTCATTTGCTCCATTGGTCTTCAAAGAGACTAGAGATTGATTTCACATTTAGAATATGAGTATAAATTGTTACAAGGTATTTCTTCATATTTTAATCACATGTTAAAAAAATGTGCTCCACTTTGCCATGAAGTAAAAAAAAGACCTTTTGGTTTGCTTCCCAATGTGATGAGTATAGGTAATAAACAATATATTTTCTGACTCTCCCATTTATTAGAAACTGAATGTAAAGAAATACTGAGAAATAACAAACAATTTAGATCATCTTCAGTGCTGGCTCTAATAAATCAAGGTCTCAGAAAGTTTATAGATGGATTCTATTTTCATGAGCTCAATAAGAAAATAAGTTTAACTAGCAGCTGGCAAACTCTCTTGCCCCACTGTTTTCCCACAGGTGCTCTGAGAGGACCCATGAGCAGCAAACCTCACAGCAGATATTGCTGTTAAGTAGCCACCGGCAGAGCGGGACTCCAGGCAACTGGAGAGTCCCCCTTGGAATGAAGAGAGATGAAGGGATCAAGTGCACTCTCAGCAGGTTTGCAGATGGCACCAAGGTGAGCAGTTGACACACCTGAAAGGAAGGATGGTGTCCAGAGGGACCTGGACAAGCTCAAGAAGTTGGCCCAAGGGAATCTCATGAGGTTCAACAAGATCTAGTGCTTTATCTGGGCCAGGGCAACCTCCAGTGTCAACACCAGGGGATGAACAGATCGAGAGCAGCCCTGCTGAGAAGGACTTGGGGGTGCTGGTGGGTCAAAGGATGATGCTGGACATCAGCCAGCCATGTGAGCCTGCAGCCCAGAAAGCCAAACATGTCCTGGGCTGCATCCCAGCAATCATCAGCAGCGGACTGAGGGAGGGGATTCTGTCCCTCCACTTTGCTCTGGTGAGACCCCAGCTGAAGTGTAGCATCCAGCTCTGGGGTCCCCAGCACTAAAAGAGCATGGACCTGTTGGAGAAGGTCCAGAAGAGGCCCCCAAAATGATCCAGAGGGCTGGAGCACCTCTCCTCTGAGGAAAGGCTGAGAGAATTGGGATTGTTCAGCCTGGAGAAGAAAAGTCTTCAGAGTGACCTAATTGCAACCCTCCAGTACCTCAAGGAAGCCCACAGGAAAAACGGGGGGAAGTGAGGGGGGAACTTCTACAAGGGTGTGTAGTGACAGAAGAAGAGGGAATGGATTCAAACCAAAAGAGGGCAGGTTTACATTAGAGATTACGAAGAAAATTTTAACTGTGAAGGTGGTGAGGCATAGAAAGAGGTTGCCTAGAGAAGCTGTGGGTGCTCCATCCCTGGAAATGCTCAAGACCAGGCTGGATGAGGCTTTTGAGCACCCTGGTCTAGGGGAGGTTTCCCTGTGGAATGTGTTGTTGCCCAAACCAGGGAGTTGGAACTAGATGATCTTTAGGGTCCCTTCCAACACAAACCATTCTATGACTCCATGAAATTTCTTGGAGATCATTAAGGAACATGGTTATCTAAATAATGTCTGTGACATTATGCAGTAGTAAAATACTATCCAAAGTATATTAAAAGTATATACACATTATATATAAAAGTATATATGGATGCTATATAGTTTTACAGAGCACAGCATAGTTTTTACAGTCTATTTTGTCATGAAGACAGAGATTGAAGACATCCTTCAATACTTCCAAAGCAGTGAACTAGCCTGTAGCATAAAGTGAGCATAGATAGGCTATTACTGCATAGAACTTGGCCCAAGATTCTATTCACCTTGACTATTCACCAAGTCATAAATTATCTCTGTCACTTACCTTTTCAAGGGAAACACTTTAATTTTAAACCCATATTTTATTTTCAAGCTTTCCTTTTAAAAATCATCTACTTCATAAAGACTCTAGATCAGCTTTCTGACATTTTACAAGAACATATTCAGTACTGAGCCTTCCTAATAACTTTTATGCTAGAAATTACTGAAATGGCTGAAGCCTCCTTTCAAATGTTGAAATACAGAAGTGCAGGGCTATAAAAATTTATGCCATAATAATTTTGCACTGTAAGAATATTTAAATCAATCTAAAATTGATGGGGGGGAACTTTTATCCATGAATGTTTAACTTACACCACATCTTTTGGGAAGAGATTAATAGCCACAGGAAGAAAGATGAGGCAATGATTTATTTTATAGCCATTCAAGTTTAAAGACTTTTAAAGAGGCATTCTGAAACCAAATTAGTTACAGGAAAGAGGAATGTCTGGAATTACTGTAAAAAAATCTTGGATGGTACTGAAGAGGTATTTTATAAAATAAGCTGAGTAAAGGACAACTGACAATTTTTATCAAATATTTTTCTAGAAATAATCCAGTCAATAATGAAATTGAAGAATTATAGAAAATCGAGTTCGAAAGGGAATGTGAGAGCTATCCTGTGAGTTTATAAAGACACAGAATCATAGAACCATGGAATGGTTTGAGTTGGAAGGGACCCTAAAGGTCATCTAGTTACAGCTACCCTGCTGTGGGCAGAGACTCTTTCCACTACACCAGGTTCCTCACAGCCCTGTCCAGGCTGGCCTTGAACACTTCCAGGGATGTGGCATCACAGTTTTTCCGGGCAACCTGTTCCAGTGCCTCACCATCCTCACAGTAAAGAATCCCTTCCTAACAGCCAATCTAAATCTACCCGCTTTCAGTTTAATACTCCTACTCCTCAACACATCCATACACTCCCTGATAAAGAGTCCCTCCTATCTTGGGGGATCTCTAGAACAGCCCCTCATCCAGCTAAAACAGTAGGAGTTATGCTCCTAAACAGGCTTTAAGCCAAACATTTCCAACATTTAGATCTTTTGCAGGTGAAATTGATCTCAGCACCATAAAGCACACCCCTTACTCCATGTAAACCTTGCTAGCCCAAGAGTTAATAACTTTCTTCATTGCTCAAAGCTTGGAAGAGGGAGAGAAGGGAATTAGACATGTTTATTGATGAGTAAAGAAAAAATGTTTTAAAGAAACCTAACTTTTCGTTCATACTTGGTGTTATTTTTAAACTTACAAGAAATAAAAAACTCTTTTCACACAGTCCAGATCTCAAGACTACGGTTAAATAAGCATAGCTATAAGGACACAGATCTTTTAAATAAGTTAGCTCTGTTTCTAACTTCTGAAGTCTCCTGGGGATTCTTTTTCAGTTCTCAGGGACGTCATGGATGTGCTAATGACATTCTTATGTAGCTTGGCTGTATTTCCCTTTATTAAAGTTATATCATCCAACATAGGCACAATTCACTCTAAATCCCAAACTTAAACCTCCACAAAAGGTTAAAAAATATATTTAGAATTAATGAAATCCAAATTACACAGTTTCTCAGAACCAGTGTGCTTGTAAAATGAACCCTCTCACTGCAGCAGGGATAAGTGAAGCTTAAAATGACATTATTAAAAAAAAAAAAAAAAGCAGTTTTGCCCTGTATGGATCAACTATTTTATAAAATATTCCCTCTCTTCTGAAGAGAGGTGAAAACCTGCTGTTTCTGCAAAAACCATGAGTGATTTCACCTAGGATGAGGTGAAGATGGGGCCAAAGAGGGAAAGACCATATGAACTTTCAAGTCCAGTATGGCACCATCTGAGTGATTCCTGAGTCACATGAGAACTGACTGCAAGGAAAGGAGATGAAATGAGACACAATAATTACAGGACTTACTCCAGTATAAATGAAAGTCAATATATATATATATATATATTTACTTCCGATTAGTAATTGTTTGTGATACTTTTGCATTATGAAACCCTCCTTTGTGCTTAGGTTGGCCAGCCACCAGGCTTTCATTTTGGTGACCCTCCAATTGGAGACTCGGTTCCTGTTTAAGATCCTAATCATCTCCGCCACATTTTGAACAGAATGAGAGGTCTTTCTGTTTTCTTGGGTGTGTGTTTTAAAGCAGTTACCATTAACTTACAGTTAGAAGATTCTGGTATGTTTCCTTAAAGTGCATGAGAGAGGTGAAGTCTATATAAATTCTGCTCGGGGTAGAACAAGCAAAGAAAAAAATTAACATGGAATCATGCAAATAGATTTATGTAACATTATCAGGGGGAAACGTAACATTATCAGGGGAAAATAACCTTACCTGAAACAAAAATAATAAATGAAAAATAAAATTTTAAAAATCTACAAAACAGTTCTAGAGGAATCAACAAAACAGCAAATTGGAGATGAATATGTATTGAAATAAAGAGAAAATTAGTTCAGTCTTCTTTGCATAAAAGATTCTTGTGATTTACACATTTAATCTTTGCCTCTCTGTATCATGCTCTCTTTCTAGCTCTGGCAAATAACTTTCAGAACTAAATGGTTCTTTAATAAAGGAAAAAAAACACCACTGAAATTTGTGCAGAACTACAAAAATTTTAAAAATGTGATGGATGAGAATTTTTTAGCATTTGGAAACAAAACCAAGTATAAAGGTTTATAGAATATGACTAAAGAAGAACACAGCAAATAAAAACAGATACAATTAGGTTTTCTGAGTCTAATTTATGAGGATGTAAAAAGAATAATGGCAGTCTTTGAGGAGAACCATGTATTCAGTGAAGTGTAAGTAAGAATAATTAGAAATCAGGATTGAGATAAACTGCTTATGACAGTGGGGGGCAATGCTTTCGACAAGAAGCTGTCCAAAGGTGTGAAAGCCTCTCCAAGGCAACACTGGCATCTCAACCCCTTAACCTGTGCATTTGCCCTGGACAAAGTCATTGAAATGGAAAGAACAGCCTTGACGTTTCAGGGGAAAAGAAACTAATGAGGAGAAGGTTGAGACATCAAGTTCTTAACCTGTCTCATAGTCCAAGCACAGGAAGACTGTCCATAGACTAGGAGATCCATATTCAGAGCAGCAGAAGGCAGTGCACATCAGAAATAAGAACTTCATGAGACAGATCTAGCACCTTCTATGCCTGATATTCTAGGACTTTACTAGACTAAGGCCTGTGGATTGACTGTCTCTTCTGGTTTGGGCCATGCACTCTTATCATTGGTCTAGACAGAAATTTAAATTTGTATGAAATATCTTTTTCAATAAGATTTTGAAAACATTGTCCTGAGGAGCGTATCAATGGTTAAGCAGAACCTTGCAGCTAACATTTTCAGCAGGATAACATCATTTGTTTAACTTATTGTTTAAGTGGAGGGGGGGATAAGTTCTGCAGCTGTATTTTTATCAGATATGTGCTTATTGGAAGTTTTAAAGTAAGCCCTTTTGGCTTTGGCTAATGGGCTTTTAAATAACTTCCAATGCTAGCTCAAAGCAAAGCACCCTTCTTGAAATACACATATACTGTTTCTTAAATTACTAGCACTGACTTAAACAGTGATATTAAAATAACAATCTAACACTCAGTATGAGTTTATAGCAGTGAAAACAATGTTAGCTGGAATTCATCACAGCAGCGCAGCAAGAAGCCTGTGATGATTACAAAACTAGTATACAATCAATTCCATCCTGACTGGTAAGTCACCTTGCAGTGAATTTGTTTTTATGTAACTTTTCATAGTTAGTTTGCCCTCCATTAAAAAGAAAATATAGAGTGATCAAATTATAGGTGATAGACCATTCCAGAGCAGAATGAATGTTATGACACCACAAGCAAATTTTATCTAAATATCGTAAAGTCTCAAAGTGATTTCAGTAGAACTAACTTACTCGTCTGTTTGTATTTCCATATGCTCACAAGTTAATGGAGGACTTACAAGCACAATACCCTTTGGTTTAGTGCATATTCCAAAAAGCTTTAATTGCAAGGGCGCCAGTCCTTGAGAGCAATTTGAACATTTATTCCCTTCCAGTCTCCTTCATTCCATTATATTTTAAGTACATATGTGATTTTCATGAATGGTCTTACTGCATGGGTCAGGTTAATCAAAGACTGCTACATTAATGATTAGCAGTATTACTGGCAGGTATTTTCCTTTCTTTCTAATTCGTTTTAACTGATGAATGACAAGCCCACTCAAAGAGCTTTTATATTATATTGCTGTGATTTTTATCCAACTCTGTCTTTCCAAGTGTCATTTACTATTAACAATGGTCTCTACACAGAGAACTGTAAAGGGCAGGTAGTGATTCACTAAAATATTTTCTTTTCTTTTACCAAGAAGAGATGTAATCATCCAAATAATTGTATTTATATTGCCTCTAAATCTGCTATTTATGAAATAATTTTATGTTAAGGGACTTTCATTGGGATTTCATCCATTTTAAAAGAGGTAAAAGCTGAATTAATTCATAGATCTGGCTTTAGTTCAGTAGTAAAAGAAGCCAAAAGAGTCCAGTTACCGAGTACTTATCCAACTCATTGGAGAAAGTGACTGAAGGCAGAAAGAAAACAGTCTAACTCTTTCCGACATTTGTTGCAATTTCATTTCTGAGAATTGGAAGCAAAAGCCAGGCTGCATTGATTTGTATTTTTATACCGTATAAATATAGTTGTCCTGCAGTAAAACTCTGTAGATAATAATTTGGCTTATTCGTGAATACAACACCATGTTGTAAAGCTGCATTCATAAGCCTGACACCACTTCAAAAGCACACCAGGTGCTTTCACCAATAGTAAAAATGACATTTTTACACATTAGATAATGACACAGCCTCCAAGAGGAATGAAGAACAGCTTTAATTAAACAGTAAATTCAAAATAAAACAGACCATTAAAAAAAATCTGTTCATACATTCATGATAGGAACCTGCCTCAGAGAGCTCTGTGACAAATAATTGAAAGAATTGAAATACAAACACACTAAAAAAGAGTTTAATTTCATACAAATGGGGTTTCTTAAGGGGCTGATTCATTGACCCTGTACAGCCTCACAAATAATCTTTTACTTCTCTCTCTTTATTTTCCATTTTGCAGTTTGGTTATCCTATAATAATATTGCAAGCTATCATCCTCTTAAGAACCATGAAGGTCTCTAGAAAGAATTAAAATCTTCAAGTAAATGTACTGAAAAATAAATGAAAGGTAGTATTCAGCAGCAAGCCTGCTAATGGGACATAATATGTAGGCAGAAAAGAAGTGCAATAAAAATATGGAAAAAAGAAAAATACAATGAACTACAACCGTAAAACTAGTGAGATAACTGCACTTGATAAGATAGACAAAATTGAGTCTGCATTGAGAGCTAAAAAACAATAGAAAATGGAAGAGTTAATAGCACTTGGAATGCACTTGAATCTAATTAAAGGGGAAAGAGTAATGAACTGTGCTGAAAGCAAAAACTATTAAAATGTGAGGACATTATGAATAGCCTTCTGGACCTGGTTATTTCATATTTGCAGTAATCACTCTGGCCAAAAAAAAAAAAAAGCTAGTTAAATGCACTCATTAAAAAGTGAACATTTACTGCAAACATAGGGCAGGACTGCAAAATGACATTAAAATACAGATTTGAGAAACTAAACTAGAGAAATCAAATAAAATTTAGTAAATAATGTCAACCATTTATGTTATGAAATAAGATCTCATTACCTGGAACAAACACAGTAAAAAAAGATCCAGTGGATCCGCTAAGTGTCCAACCTCAGGATAGCTGTTGGAATACAGAAAGGCATGTTAGAGAAATTAAGGATTGTGGTAAACCAGAATAACAACTACGAGAAGAGCCTGGTTTGTTTAGCCCAGAAAAATGGAAGTTGGCAGCAAACACAAAATGACAAAGGTGGTTTGAAGGATGTTAAATAGAGAACGTGGATGTTAAAGAGAGAAGCTATCACGTGAAGAAGAATTTAGTCTGAGAAGATGGATACTAAACCATCCTTGAAAATAGTTAAAATAGAGAGTAGTAGGTTCTTTTCATCAAAATGGAATCTTCCAATAGGAGAAATAAGGAAAAGCAAAACCCAAATTCTGTTACAGTCACCACTAAAACTTACAACTAAATTACGAGGGTTCTGTCCCTACTTTGATGTTTAGATGTTTCCCAGGAAAGGTCCCTGTTAGCATATTAATTCCTATAACCCTATTGAAATTCATAGAATAGGACTTTATTGTACCTAATTTAAAACCTCTGTAGTAGCAGTTTCCTTATCACTTTGTTGTCCAATTTAATTATTAATGAAGAGAAATACAAAATCCTGAAATAAGATGTATCTGGTCAATTTGAGTGTTTATGTGAGACAACTTTGCCCCTCAAAATTACTATTCCTTTCTCTTCCCTGAGAAGTGTCCAGGTAAGTAGATAAGTTATTGTCTAGAGCATAGAAATGTATATTTGATACACAGCAGGCACTGTAAGGACCTAAGGACTAAAATGGAGGAACTGTCTAGCCATTTTCAGGGCACCACAACACAATTCAGGAAAGAGAAAAAAGAGAAAAAAGTAATTCCTTGTATAGACTCTTTGTCTCTTTGTCCGTGTAGCTGCTTTTACAGCCGGAAAAGGACATACACATTGTTGTAATTTTACCCACTAAGATAATACTAAACTTGGAATTTCATTGTGCCACCTCCATGACAGGGTGCAAGAGAAAGATGTGAACAAGTGACCTGAAGGCTGGTTTCCACAAATCTCACAAATTTGTTTTTCTTGCTATATTTCCACACTTAGTGCCTTTGTCACTGGAGCAAATACTTCATGATGACTCTCATAGCAAATATTTATCATTAACTTTTAAGAAGCCTGAAAAAACCCTTTTTGTACCAGAAACTACTCAGCTGATTTAATTTCAAAGAATTCAGAACAAACACAGCACAACATCCTCTACATGCAAGGTGCTATCAGGAAGTAGCACTTGTTCAGCCCTTAAAGTGAGAAAAATATTATTTAAATGTATGGCCTCTTTAGCTTGATAGTTCTTATTTCTTGGGATGGATCTAGGGACTAGAATCCCCATATGGAAAATTCATTTGACCCTAAAGATTTTCCTAGGAAAAATGATCTCCCAAGTGTATGTGTGAAGATTCCAAAAGCACATTTGCAAATGTTAGCCTAAAAAGTCAAAGTAAAAGAAATTAAAGCAATGTGGTTAAAACTTCCTCTTCAACTAGTTTGAGACAACCCCAGTAGACTGCAAAAGATTCCATGGGCCGTGTTAAAGCAATCAGGGTTAAAACAAACCCAGAAACTATTTAGCTTGACAGTATTTCCTAACCAAGCATAATGGGTTTGTGTAGAGGGGATACTGGGTTCTGACATGCAAGCATTTGCTGAGCCAGTTTGTCATCCTCCTGTATTGCACTGGCAGATTTCAACTGGCACTGCCAGCTCCCACTGCTCTAGTGGATTTAAAGACTGGTAAATAGGCTTTAGTAAGTAAAAAAGTAAGCTCAAAAGGCTGGAGAGAAAACCAGTGACGCCAGTGTGTTTGAAACTACTTCAATGCAGTGCAACAAAACAGTGTCCCACAGTGTACAGGGAGAGAAGAAGAAATGCTCACACAACTACACAGCTACATTAAGTTAATCGTGTGCTCCAAGACTCCAAGTCACTTTGCTGAAATAAAGGGTTATCATGCTTCTTTAGGAACACCTTGAGGTTACTGTATGAGCATAAATGCTTGAGGACACAACTGTCTTTTGCCTGTGCACTAGAGAGCCTTGATTCAGTCAATGGCCTCTGGTACAACTGCAATTTAAGTGTCATCACAACCTGTAGATTTTATAGGTGATGTCACTCAGTGGCAAAGAAAGAGGGAGTCAAGTTCAAAGTCTGCTTGTAGGCCACCCTTTTGAGTCTCTGCATAAAAGACCGCCAGCATACCAATTCACACAAGCCTTGGCAGTAAGCAAAGGGCTTCCTTTGGTACTTTTCAAATTCTAAGTTAATTCAAAGCTTATTTCAAGGCAGCTGCAGCTGAGGAAGGAGGTACAGACACTGATAAGCAATGCTGATGGAAAAAATACATCCTAGAGTAAAAGTTGAAGCAAAGGATCTTTCTTTTCTTTGCTTGGCTGCTTAGAACTAAATATATGCAAACTAATGGGCTTTACAGGGATTTAGAACAACCAAAAAGTCAAGCTCTAGAGATATGAATCCATCGGAAATAAAAGATCTTCTGCGTGTCCTCTCCCCCTGTTTTCCACTGGCATTTTCAAGGTTATACTACATCCTCGCTAATACATAGGTATGCATAAAGGTAATAATTCAGCCATTTTCTAAGCAAGCTTGGATTCTATTCCATCTCACATCCTACACCTTTGACAGTCAGAGCAAAGCTCCTTCCAAAAGCATAAGACATAGGGAAGTTGATGTTCTTTTTGGGTTTTGGTTCCTGAACAGGTAATTAGGACACATTTCTTTTAACCAGGATATCAAATCTTGGGTGCTGCTACTTGCAGAACAGCATAAAAAAGAAAGTACAAAAAGATCCATGATGATCCTCAGTCTAGCCTCTACAGGATTTCTTGTATTATTTTCATGGATGGAACCTTGAAATTCTTGTAAATTGTAAAAACCTTGTAAATTCTATCCAGGGGGTTCTTAGGGTTTCCCTACATGTCATAACCTAATGGGATCAGTAGGTAAGCCCAGTAACTCCTGCCTGTTACCACACATTCTGGCATGCCTGGGGTTATAGTGCACAGACCCCATAAAGGCAATTTGTTCAGGAAAACCTCAGACTGCACACCACGTACTCTCTTGGAAGCACTGGATTGCTGTGCTCCTGCTGCCTGAGCATGAGCTACGTGTCACTGCAGGATCAGATTTACCACAGCTGCAGGCCACCTGTGCAGTGCAAACACAATGAGCTGAAAAGAAATTATACATAAACCTTATTTCTTAGCCATTTGACCCATGCTTGTGATGCTGATATCCACAAAATCATGCTTGGGAAATGTTTTCAATGTGCTGGAAAAGGGAGGGAAGTTTTGGGTGATAACATACCTTTTCGTGAGGATTGTATAATGTATTGACAGAGGGTAAAAAAAGAGTTAAGGCCTCATTAACGCTTCTCTAATGAAGGGCCTTTGTTTTTCATAAAAAACTCGCTATCTCCAAGTGTGTCACACAGATGAAGTTACAGCATGGGAAAAATACGAGAGGGTTCCCAAGATTTAGAAGACAAGTTCACAAGCAGAAGTTATCTGTGCTTAGGAATTAAGTTGCCAACAGCAGTTACACCCCTGGCCGCTCTGCAGGTTGAAATGAGAGCAGAGCTGCTAGTGCTGCCAGTCCTGCCCTGCCCCATGTGGCTCCTGGGAAACAGAGATGGCAGTGAGGAGACCAAGCCACCCTCCTCCACTCTGCAGGGAGGACTGCTGCCTCCAAAACTGGGGCTGTTGCGCTCCAAAATATTCCTTGGCTAAACAAATTACACACACCCCTCCGTAAATATGTCATCTTCAACTAATTTCATAATATTCTTCTTAATTGAATCTTTTGTTCTTTGTTAAGCATTAAGGCCATGATGTAATTTTGTCCCATGCAAAAATAATATTTTTTAAAACTAAAACTTCAGCTTTACTATTTTACTAATTACTTTCAGTTGAGGAAGCCAAGCCTTTTAGCAGAGAACATGTACATGTACATCCTGCCAAAGGTATTTCAGGGGTTCCCTAAACCTGATAGGTGCAGGTGTAGACCATACAATGGCTGAAATTACATTTTTAAAGGGTGACATAGAGCGATTTTTTAGACTTTCTGAGGCTCCCTCAACTTCTAAAAGTTCACATTTAAGGGACTAAAGAAGTGGCCTAGTCATTTTTTTGAGAAGATTGCAAAAACAACTATGACTAAATTCCCAGGAGCTGTAACATGTGAAAAGCTAGACTTGACAATACCTTCTGAGTTCACTGAAACTATTTATCTGAAAGTCAAACCACCACTGCATCAACAAGCAAATGCTGCACGTTTTTCAACATTTAAGAGAACGACAAGGGGAAACAGAAAACAGGATTCATTGCATTACTTCTCAAGAGGCTTCTATGGTACAGTGAGAAAAAACTTCAAAGTGTGGGCAAAAATCCTATTTCTTGCGAAAGCTGCATTGCAACTTTCCAGTCTACATCTATGCTGTACTTGATCTGGTAGCTGCCAGGAGGAACCTAAAAAAAACAGCTTTCCCAAAACCCTGCTAAAAACGTTCTTATTTGCCCTGCAGCCAACCTGGATCGATGTGCTCGCAGGGTGTTTATTTTCCTTGCCTGAAGACAACACCACAGCCTTTCTAGAAATGGTGCAGGATTTTTTTTGCCTGCCTGGCATCTGTTTTCTAGTGCTGTCAGGTAGCAGCACAAAGGCAGGCAGGAAAACAGCTCACCAGGCATGGAAAGCCACAGCCCAACCAGACTGGAAATAATCTGGCCTGAGTAAACTGCAGGCATGCCAGGGGCTTTACCCCTAAGTGAAC
The DNA here is from genome assembly GCF_009819655.1 of Sylvia atricapilla. Taxonomy (NCBI): domain Eukaryota; kingdom Metazoa; phylum Chordata; class Aves; order Passeriformes; family Sylviidae; genus Sylvia; species Sylvia atricapilla. Next base: position 100,314,490 of record NC_089140.1, on the reverse strand, counting down.
AAGTTTGCCAAGAGATACCCCAACAGATAAGCAGCGCAGATAGTCTGCAGATTAGGTAGTTATAAGCCTTGTCCTCAGTCCTAAAAACTCTCCTAAAATGCACTGCAGACTTCAGCATGCTGTATTACACACATCTTTTTTATACTCCTTCAAAGAACATGTGGACACGATTTGGAAATTATTCTGAATCTAGAAAACCCTGAGAGGCTTATGGTGTAGGAGGCATTTTGCTTCCAGAAATTACTGTAACTTATTTCAGGGATATCCTGAGACATAATAGGGGTCATGTTGAAATGAAATTGTCTTCGTTCCAAAGGACAAAGGTGTACTTTTTGTATGAAAAGTGCTAGACATGTTGACAATGCTGTTGAAAGTAATTAAAAGAGATCAAGTCCTGAAGTCTCTACTCATGCAAAGTCCTCCTGGATTCATATTATGTGTTGTGTTACAGTAATTCTACAGCATATATTCACTTATTCCCAGTGTTCTTGAATATTAGATATTTGAATGCATTTTTAATGTTAACTGCATTTTCTAATTTTGGTTTTGACCAATTCTATACAGGCCCTGAACTGTAGCTTGGGGATTTCCAATATTACACATTTGAAGAGGACAAGGAAAGTGAGAATTAAACACAGTTTCATCCACAGTTTTTCAATAATGATATGAAAGAAAGCTGAGACTGGTCATTTACCTATCCATGAAATGAGGGTAGAACTGAGTTAGAAGAGATTTTTTATAACCAATTTTTACAAGGCTCTTTTAGAAACCCCCACTTAATAAAACAAAACAGAAAAATATTTTCCAATTCAAACTACCTGGAACGTGTTCTGCAGAAGGCAGAGTATAATTATTCAAATGCACATTTGGCCAGTTTACAGAGTTAACACCCAGTGCTGTGAAAAGAGCCATGGAATTCTGATGGAGCTGTGAGACCTTGGGTTTAACACATCTCCTGACACACACAGCACCTCCCACGGCAGCATGCATGCTGCTCAGTGCAGAGCTGTGTGGGCTCAAAGGGAAGAAATCCACCCCCCAAACCCACATGAATCACCCTCCCAGCACCAAGCCTCATGGTGATTTGCCTTCATATATTCAGGGGGTTTTTTTTACAGCAATATCATAAAATTGAAGTTTCAAAACCTATCAGGCTAATGTTTATGTTTTCTGCTCACAGTAAATGACAAAAATCACAAATGGTTCATTCCCCTTTCCTCATAATATTATACCACATGAGGATCACAACAGGACACCCCACTGAAAGAATGTCCAGATCCCACTGGCAATATTGCAGCTTAACAATAAAAATTTCAATCAAATAAGCTCAGTTTTCCACTTCCCATGATTCTGCTTCTTTCTTTCTTTTTTCTTGCTTCCCCACCAGCCCTTCCTAATGCGACCCCTCTGTGCACCCTCCTCCCTGAGCTTCCTTTCCTCTGCAGATGAAGTGAAAACCTCCTTCACTCTCTCTACACACCACTGAGGGCTTCTCTTGGAATTAGTTCTGTTTGCTTTCCTCACACTTATGCACTGGCTTCCTGAATTTTTGTGTCATCTCCTCTTTTTAGAGAACAAAGTTTTAGCAGGTTTTTTGTTCAGCTAGGGCCAAAAGCTAGAGAAAGGCTCAATTACTTCTCCTTCCCCTTCCTTTTCTTTGCTCTGTGTGAGTCAGAAGCACAGAGCAGGCAGCTGTAAGACTGGCTGAGGGACTACTGAGGGTTTGAAACCAAAAAATGTAAATAAATGAGACTTATTTAATCAAAAATCTTTAAAAAAACCAAATAATTTTATTTGGCAACAATATTGAATATTCCCAATGATAGAGTAATAACAGTCCATCTCTTTCTATTTTCTGAAAGTAGGTATAAATATGTCAAAGTAATCCACAAATTAGATAATTGAAGAAATATTTTTCATTATGTATGGAGGACATCATACTTTCAATGGAGAAAATAACCCCATTAACAACTCATCTGTGGTACTCCTTGTTTTCATAGCACTGAATTTTTAACATGTTATTCAGAATATTGTCAGAGTGAAAATTTTGATACTAAGAGGGTATGTTTCCATTTAAAAAATTATAATTAAATCATGAAAGTCATTTCTCACCAGTGAAGTTTTTTTAATGATGTGCAGCTCTTCAGCATAGGATCATTAGTTTAACACACATTAAGCAACAAGAAAAAGGAAAAATATTTCCGTCTATTAATCTCAATAAGTTTTGGCTAGCCCTGCCTATTTTTGTAATTTCTGTAGTACAAAACAAGTGTAACAAACTCTATTTTTCTCATTGTTATTACTTATTTATGATCAATATTTATATTTTATTTTCTCAGCTATTTTCTATCACCTTGGTAGCATTATTTTAGTTTGATGAAACAAAGCGTTTCTTGATAACAGACGTGGCAGTTTTTTAATACAGTCAAACACAGAGGGTTTCTGTTAAATAGCTGTAGTGACTTCATCCAAATGCCAGCTATTCCTGAACAACAGTGTGGAAGAACAGGAAAATATAAAATTTGTTTGTTTGTTTCTTTGTTTGTTTGTTAGAAGGAAGGCTAGCAATTCATGGAGGAAATGTTTATACCTTATTGAATCCTGGATTGAATTGGAAATTATAATGCATAAAAGTGTGACCAAATAGCTGCTATAAATCTCAAAAATATCTTCCTAGATTACTTCATATTTCTGATATAATTGTGAATTTTATAAAAGCTATAGCCTTTGTAAAAGATGTAAAATTTATACCATTCCTTGGGCTGGAACCAGGATCAAAAATTCCTAAGACATCACCTGATAGTCTCACAACTTTAGTTAAGTAAATTGATGAAAAGTCACCCGTCCTGTGGGACAGCTCTATGAAAAAGCAGTTTTCAGCTCTGTATGAAATCATTGTTACTTCTAACTTAGGTATGGGATTTAGACTGGAGGCAAGAGAAAAATTCTCTTTCTAAGGCAAACATTGCCCCCTTGTGCTATAAAGGAGCCAAGACACGTAACTTTCTGATTCAGAAGTTTGCAAGGGGTATAGTTTACCCACACACCAAGGGTGTAGTTAACTATGGTAAATTTTTTAAACTTTTTTTGTTGTTGTTCTTTGAATTTCCCAAATATTTGTAGAGAAAAATTTCCTTCTCATAAACATTTATTCCCTTTTCAGATCACATATATTCTCTGTCTTCAGGGAATACTTGTACAGAAAAAGTTTTCTTCACCTACACATTTCTAATTTGTCCACTAATAAATGACCATTGTAAAGATATTGGAGAAACAACAATGAAAATTCACAAAGATTTTATATGATAGTGAAAAGAAAAATACTCATAAGACTTTTTGAGATTTCACAGTTGAAAAAAAATGGGATGATTATTATAGAAACAATATTTTAATAGTGGACAATAATAGCTAAAGCTATGCTACAACTTAGAAGAGAAATCTTGATTTTCTGCCTCTTTTAATTTAACAAAATAAGAAATTGGACTGGGCTCAGGCTCTCGAATATCAAGTATCATTTCACAAAAAATGTCTATAAATATTTCAAAACAATAAAAAACAATATGTAGCTGGAACTATTCTTAATAATAATAATAATAGGTATTAGACATCAACTTTCCTGATCATTTTTCTCCACTTTCTTCTTATAGATGCCAGGAATTCTGTCCACAAACTTCCTAAGAAAGGGATCCTAGCTCTTTCAATATTAGAAATAAAAAGCAAAAACACCAAGGTTCCTCTAGATTAACTAGACTGCAAAGGCAAATTAAAAGAGTGAAAATTCAATGAAACATAGAAAGCCAAGAAACACAGAAAGCCATTTGCTTTCTTCTAAGAAGCTGATGTAGTCATCAACCCGGTGTTGTTGGGCTATTTTTAGTAAAACTTGATCATCCTGCTTTTGTGGGTTTGATTTCTTCAAATTCAAACAGATGTGCAAGGACAAGGCAACAGTAGGTTTCTCCAGGTCTGATCATAATGGTTTTAGACTTTCTCTATCTCAGATATTCTCAGTTGGTGTGATTACTAGTATACTGTCATCTGCATAAGTAGGAAACTAGGGTCAAAATGTTTTTTACCAGCCCAAACCCAGACAGAGAATTTTATAATACCTGGGAGAAATCTGAATCTTTATAACACATTTAAAAACTGGGGCATTCTCCTAGGTGTACAAAGATAAAGTTGACTTGCAGTCACTTTTGTAAATAAAAAAAAATCTAGCAACTCACCTAGAGCTCAATAGCAAATATTTTTCCTAAATCCACAAAGGGAAAGGAAGGATTGAATTTGCTTTTACTGCAAATGTACTGGTATTTTCTTTTCCTTGTCCATATTTGGTCATCCTCAAAGACAGGTAACATTCACAGCATATTAATATTGACAATTTGGATGGATAAAGTTGATCTAGGGAATAAGTATACAATAACTTCTGGGAGTATGGTTTAATCCTGTTTCCTGAGCCATACCACTAGACAAATACATCTAAATAACTACTCCTCCCCAATTGTTCTTTAATTATAACAGCTGCCACTCTACCAATATTGTTCCTGCTTAGTTTCTCCTCTTTTGCTGCTTAGACCCCCATAACATTACTGAAGCCTCTAAAGGCAGATGTTGGATCTCAAAGGCTATTTTTTAATCACTTGGGCATCACCAAGGAACTCTGAAAACCTTGCAATTAGTTCATATAGAAGACTGCCATCACGAAACTGAAACAAAAGTTTACATGAAACGAAATTTACGTGAGCATGAAATTCAAACTAAACTGGGTATTCCATAACTGAAACACATTAGCTAATCACCTAATTTAAAAAGTGGATTCTAAATTTTGCCTGTGTATCTAATAGGTTCTGTTGGTTCTCACTCACCCAGCTTGCTCCAGCATGATTGCTATTTTTTAGCGTACCTTATCAGAGAGTGACAGAACACCAATATACTGGAGATGAATATTTCCTACCTGAGAGCTGCATAGAGCACTAAGTTAACAAAGCCCAGTGTTTTGTATATTTGCACATTCTATTCTTAGACCTGGGGTTAGGTCAGATTATCAGCCACGTTCCTTATAAATAACCATATTGCTGAAGCTACAAAACACCAAGTTAAAGACATCATTTTAAAACAGAAGCAGATCAAAATTCTGAGAGTGATGTAATCAATGAGTTGTAAAAAATAAATGCATGTGAAAAATGGAAATTGATTCTTTCAGTCGATTAAGAAGCAACAGGGGTGATGACGTGCATGCTTAACCCTGTTCCTTCACTGCAGTAACAGAGTGATTACTAAGATAAGATGCTGTGATATGACATATTATGTTACAATACAATCCCTCAGTTTTGCCCTCTGACAGCACACAGTGGTGCACCTCAAGAGCTGAGGTACACAGACCTGCACCAGTAAGTTAACAATTCCGTAAAGATGACATAATCCAAGCTGGAAGAAAGCTGGGACAGAGAAATGAATAGTACTCACAGCCAGCCATGGGGGGTGGAAAAACAGCACACCCCAAACCAGATTTTTTGGCCTCTCTGACTCAAAACTCCAGTTCTGATGGAACAGAGAGGCACGAGAGCAAGACTAAAACAATCCCCAGCAGAATTCCAGCAGGTTTTTTCCATGTAGGATCATACCCCCGACTTTGGAACCCTGCTGCTGCTCCAGGAAGACTGCAGGGTGCTTGCCGCTCCATCAAAGCCGAGACAGGCAAAGTGCCAAAGCACAACAGGGAGTCTTTTTTTTTTTTTTTTAAATTTCCTCTCTAAAATAAAAATAAACACATTTTCTGACACCAACTTTCAGCGTGTACAAGGTTTGAAAACTTGCAGCCATCCTATTCTGCTTCCTTTGGCAGTATATGTTGGTGTGCCTCATCCTTGCACATCAAATTTGCAGAAATTAAATCCCAGAACAGTGGTTGTACCTTGCACACTATAATACAAACAATGTTATGGTACTGTATCTGATAGTGTCTAAATAGCTAAGCACGGCTGCAGCAAACAAGAAAAAAGGGTGAAAAAGAGCACTCACAATCCCTATTTTCATTTTGTGGTGTACCAAACAGGATGAATTGAGAATTGGGCCCAAGTTCCTCAGAGTGTCCACAGGTACCATATACATATTTTTATCACAAATATGCTGTATACAAAATTATATTTGTTCTTAGCAGGTTTTGTACTCTTTGTTGAAATTGTCCCCAGATGCTTTGCATAAATTAGAAGCTATAATTATTTTCCCTGAGGCTGATCAAAGACAGCCCAGAGAATATAGAGCATGTTTCCTGTGTCTTATTTGAGTACAGGAACAGCCAAAAACAATCCCATTGCTGCTGTGACACCACTCCAAAGCAGGGGTTTCTAATCTGACACTGCTGCAAAGTAGAGGTTTCTAATTCATTCCAGCAGAATTTGGCACCGCAGAGGCTGTGGTCACTCACACCCATGGCACAGCTGCACAACGAACATCCAGAGGAAAAGATTTGTTCCTGAGCAGTGATTAGAGGCCAGGTAGCCACTTTGCTGACACAGGAACACGGACATACGTTCTATAGCTCCCTGTGGCAGCCTTGTGCCCCACAATGACTTAATCCACAAGAACAGAAGAAAAACCTGTCCTGTGTACTCTATCTGGGTAGAGGTGGATGGTAGAGTTTCATTTATCAGAGGCTGCATCCAAAAATTAACATATTGTGTCTAAGGAGGTATGGGTGATGGCTTTTGTCTTCTCTAACAAGGTTCTCTCACAAGCTTTCTCTGTACTTGGAATGTTCTGTTGTACTCTTCATTCTGCTGCCTACACAAGATGCCTCCAGAGGTTTCGTACAGTGTCCTTTTATGCCATCAGTACAAGATGACCCCCAAAGCTTAGCAGAGACATCCCTTTCCCTGAGGAGGCTTTTCAATACAAAGTAAATGACACAGTTCGGAAGGTTTACAATAAAACAGCTTGACAGAAAAGACAAGCAACACTTGCACCTCCTCTGTCTATCATTATCAGCTTTCTCTTCTCCTTCAAATTCAGCTGCTACTAGCTGGTTCTGCCTGGCTATTGAACCTTGCTTCTCATGTCCCTTCAACACCATTAGCTAGCCTTCATAAAAGGAAAGCCAGCACCAAATGCCCCTTCTTGATTTCATGGTCCAGATCAACCCTTCGTCAGTCATTCAGGTCCAGCTCCCTCCTAACCCATCAATTCAGCACCTACTCTGGAGATACTAAAATTCACTTGGCCTTGTTCAAGAGCGACATTTAGCAAACAGGAACTTAATATTTTTGTACTGGATTTAATCAGTATGAAATAATATTAAGTCCTCAAGTGGCATTGTGCTTTTAGTCTTGAACTTGAGAAATATTCACACTTTCTTGTGGACTTCCTGCATTTCATACAAACATGCATGAAAGGAACACACGGTACAACAATGCTACTTGGCATTGAAAAGAATGCTACAGAAACATGAACAAAATTAACATATATCAGATTTCTGACAATAAGCAGTCATTTCAGAGTGACAGTGGATTCTGAATGAACTGACCTTTCCCCCCTTGTTCTAGAATATCCTGACAGATTCAAAGAAACTGTTTCTCTTTACCTATATCTCAATAATGTTTCAGAAACATCCTGTGCAGAATCTCCTGTTATCCCAAGACTTACCTTGTAAATGCACTTGTCAGGAAGAGATACTTGCTGAGAAATTAAGTAGCCCATTAATCCATCTAAACAGAATAAATCCTAGCTAGCACAACTGAAAAGTGCAATACGACATTACATTTACATAGTGTGCATGGGCATCTTTCTGGAAAAGGCTGTGTATTTGTGTTGTGCAACATGCTGCATAAGATAAGCAGCTTTCTCTCAAAACGAGAGAAAAGTGTGAACATGAAGAGCCATTCTGTAGCTGTTTTTGAAAATTATCTCACAGATGGCACTTTCATTCCATAATGCAATTTTTTATGCATCAAAAGAAATGAGAGATAAGGACAGCTTGGTATTTTAGAAGTAAAGGGACTCATTGCCTCTGACAAAGGATAATCTCCAGTTAAGAGTACAGTCTATCTCGGCATTTCAAGTAGGAACATACCACCCCTCTAAAGAAATTACTTTCCTTGATATATCACAGCTTGACTGGCACTGTGCTAGCTTTAGTCACTGCCCCAGTGAAGAAAAATGGATATGTATAATCCTATGTCCTTAATTCTACGAAGGCCTTTCTCAAAACTGGCATTATTTAGAAGAAGAATACACCACTAACAGTACAGAAAGTTGCCACTGTCAGTTAGGATGATGTAGTTTTAGAGTTTGTTGGTTTGTTGGTTTGTTTGGGGTTTTGTTCTGAACAAGAAATTGTACATGATATGACATAATGGAAGATTCTGGCTTTGACAATCAGGATTCAAATAATATCCAACAATCTTTATAATAGCCCAGTACAAAGGATAAAAAAAACCACAGGTTCTTTTTCAGGTTCTGATTTTGAGTTCTCTCACAATTCTCAATATGGAAACAACCCATACATATGAAAGCACTGCAGGTTTATGGTAGGGGATATAACTTTAATCTTGAGACCTTCTTATGCCTTTCAAAGCCTTCATATCTATTCCAGCCTCCCAAATCACTGTACCCACACAACCTTCCAGTACACCTTTGCCTACCATGTACTATTTTCCTTCTTCTTCCTTTGGCCCTGTGTTTGGAGACAAGGACCCTGATAGTATCCTCCTTCATTCAGTATCCAAAATCCAGTTGAGCTGTACTAGATTCCCTATACTGAGATCTTCCCTATACCTCTGTTCATTAAAAGCCCAACATTTTGCAGTATGAAGGAAATGGATAATTCAATGAAGCTCAGAGAAACTATATTATGTAACAACTGGGAAAAGGCTAAGTCTGTCTTTCATAAAAGAGCAGGAAAAAACAGGGTTTTCCAATGTCAGCAATTTTCCCTTACAGACCTGGAACCACTTACAGAAGTAGTATCAGCTGCTCTCTTCTTTACAAGCATCACCAGGCCCCCAAAATGATGGAGGAAGAAGGCAAAAGAGGTCTGACTACCGCCTTTGGAGTCTCTGACCACCTGTTTTTCTGAAGCAGGAGAGATAGTGAATCAGAGTTCTTTTCCAACATCAGCACTTCTAAAACTCTTGATGCCTGTAGCTTCAAGTTCCAAAGAGAGCAACATCATTTTAATCAAAGTTGTTGACTACAGTGATTGGCAAGTGCACAATGTCTTCAGCTGCAAAAGGAAGTCTGTCACTGCCACAGAGGCACAGAAAAACAACTTCCCTCAGATAACCCTGAGAAATTTTAGTTTGCAACCAAAACCAATGCCAAAACGAACAAGAGGGATACCAATGATATATAACAGGTTGCCAGTTTGTTATGCCAGTTGGGAATATTGTCACTACATGGGCACAAAAGAGATGATCCAATGCATGTGCATAGTCACTCACACAAGGGAGGCCTCTCACTCTGGGGTACCCAGAAGTTCAGTGTGCCTCACCCAGAGGGTTAAGGAATCACTCAGGGGTATCCAGCAGTAAAATGGCCACTCAGGAAGCAGAGGCAGTAGGGGTGAGGGCACTCAACCCCAGGAAGTTTCCTTTGGTAGCATCCCATCCCAAGGTGAGAACTTCCCCTTGCAGACCCTCTGCTCCAAGGAAAACCACACTCAGGGCATTTCTGGCAGGGCCCTATTTGCATGTCCAGAGAAGGGATGTGAAGCTGGTGAAGGGTTTGGAGCACAAGTCTTAAGAGAAGCAGTTGAGAGATCTGGGATTTTTTAACCTGGAGAAAAGCAGGCTTTTGGAAGACTTTATTGGTCTCCAAGCTACCTGAAAGTTTGTAGCCAGCTGGGGGCTGGATTCCTTATGCCATGTAACAAGTTATAGGACAAGAGGGTATGGACTGAAGCTGGACCAGGAGGGTGCTAGGTCCTTCACCGAAAGCATGGTCAGGCATTGGAATAGGCTGACCAAGGAAATAGTTGAGTTGCCAGTTGCAGAAGTGTTAAAAAAATGTGTAGATGTGACACTTGGGGACAAGGCTCAGTGGTGAACACAACAGTGTTGGATTTGATGACCTTAGATATCTCTTCTAACCCTAATGATTCTGTAACTGCATAACTTGGTTGTGTCAAGGCTCATGGGCATACCTAGTAATGGTCCAGAAATTTCTTTGGCCCGAGGCTTCTCATAGGGACCCTGTGTTCACCAAGAGGTTCTGCCTTCTTCATTCCTGCTGCTGGGTGGGGACGGGGCAAGGAAGTGGAGGTCCTGGTCTGTGTGCCACAGCCATGGAGTAGTGCTGTGAGGGTGGAAATACTGGCACCAAAGGCTGGCAGCCACCACACATTGGCTGGGGGCAGTTCTGGGGGGGTGCACCTGCCACAATCATGAATATGAGACCCTGTCCCAAGGTCCCTCTGACCCCTCAGGACTCTGTGAAGAGTTACAAACTTGTTTAAACTTCAGATCTCGTCATCATGCCCAAGCACAGCCATGAGGAGATGTTGAACAAGCCTGGCCAATTCGTGCTATCCATTCAAGCAGCTGGGCAGGTTCAGAAATGCATCCTAGAGGCAGGAGCAGCAGAAAAGCCTTAGCACCCATCTCTGCCTACATAATCCAGGCAGCAGATCAGCAGATGGAGGACCCTTTGCTCCCTGGTTGCATTTTTAACAGCCAGATTTTGCCTTGCTATCAAAAAACACAAGGTAATAATCATAATCTATTTTTTTCAACCCACATTAATTTTTTTCAACCCAATTAATAAAGAAAAAAATGAGTTAGGCAAATGAAATACATTCCACCTGAAACTGATACATGCAATACTTTCACTAACATCTCACGAAACTCTCTTGGGTTTTTTTTGTAGTGGTCACAGCTGAATACTAGCTTGGACACTTGTCACTAGTACAGAAAAGAAAATTCTTGTGATAGCACAGTATGGCTGTGAGAGCCACAATGCAAGAAATAATATGGTGAGCTCCTGCCCATGCAAGTACCACACTTTTCACCCACCTTTTCCTCCCTGCACACCCTGGTTCGAGGGTGTTGAAGCCTCATTACCTGTGTGATCCCGCACAAGAGAGCAGTGCTGAAAGCTGTGCACTCTGCACTAAGAACAAAAACATCCCTTTTAGAGAAGAACAGCTGAATTCTACATTTGCATTTAAATAACATTAAGGCGTCATTAAGGCCATTTATGCATGACTAATGGGTTAAGTGTTTCCAGGTTACTACTGCAAGACCCAACCTAAATAATGGTTAATTAAATCTATCTCAAGTTGGACCTGAAGTTTCTCATTATGGCCACTAGAGGAAAACTAATATACAGAAAGCAGAAGTCCATTGCTATACAATTGACAGGCTCTCTTTGTCACTGCACTGTTTTTTAATATACCCTAAATGAAATCAGATAGCAGTTACCTGACACTGTCAAGTAAAGCAGAGTGAAATTCAGGTATAAAAGCTATTATTAAGGGAAGAAATATGTAGGTTTGTAAAATTGTATATTGATAATATTTATCATCCTTTGGGATTTAAAAGTCTCTCTTCAGCTGCTTATGTGTAATTGTGGGTTTTGTAATTTTTTCCGCTTTTCTAAACATAAAAATGTAAGCCCCTTTGTATATTCTGAAGAATAGTATTCTGTGCATATTTTCACATCTTCACGGCATCTCTGGCATTAGCAGATAAAAAAGAAATACTATCTAATAGCTACAAAAGTTTGTGTGAATGAACTTCCACCATAAGCAGGCATCTGTTCAAGATAAAATGTGGTGTTCAGGGACTCTGCAGCACCTTTGTGCCACAGAAGTATTTATTAATAAGCATGAAGATTTAATAAAAATCTTTAAAAGACTAGCAAACCTTTCCTTTGTATCACCTGGGTAGAACATCCCGAATGGTGAAAGGCTTCCTTCCAGCTCGCTGTAAAGCAGCTGCCAACAACTGTCTCTTGCAGGGTTTCACTTGTGGGAGATCTTCTGTAAAGCTGAAAAGTTCTCCTTCATGAGAAATTGTAGGAATTGAGTGCTGATGTCCCCTGAAGCTAAGCAATGCATGGGTATGTTGCTGTTCTGGGGAACGACGGGGCATGTGCAAGGGATTAACAAGGCAGTGTGATTATTTTTACTAGCATTTTGACTTTGAACAGTTTTGTGTTCTTGAAAGCTGCCTGGTATTTCTATTCAAAGAAGAGAATGAAGGCTAAAAGGAGAGAAAAGCAGAGGATGAAGAAAGCAGACTATCCTCTCTGTTTACATTTCGTGAGGAGAGGAAAGTTTGTGTCACTGTAGATTTTGGGATTGGCATAAAGCTGCTTGAAAGGGACAGTGTCTCCCTAGGAGAGAAATCTCAAGGTATTTAAACTTCTCTGCAGTGTCAGTCCTGAGAAGTGTGGGAAGGCTGCTGAGAATTCAAATTCCAAATTTATTTCCTTGATAATTAATCAAAAAATGAATAAGAGTAAGAAAGGAATGGGAAATTTTCTTCCATGTTAATTAAATTAAATTAGTACTGGGGATCTAGAAAACATGGGACTAAGAAATTCCTATTACAATTATAAAAATTGGTCTGGGGTTTCCACCATTAAATGGATTTCTCAGTAAAAAGAAATAATAATTACTTTCACTAGCCATAAAAATCCAAGAACATTTTTCTCATCTTCTGTTAAAACTACTTCAATATTTTTAACCTAAGACAAACATCATGTCAACATATTTTTATAAAGTCTGCTCTTCATTTAATATTCCTTCCTGCTTTTCCTCTTTGATTTCTACAAGAAGCACTGATTAATTCTTTCCTATTTTCATTGCTTTCCCAAGTGTAAGCTATTTCAGTCCTGTTAAGTGGCTAGCCTTGGAAGGAACTGTCATCCTGATGTAGCCTAATTTAATGTTTTGATTGAGTATTCTGATTTTAACAATTCTGTCAATTTTCACCAAAAAATGCACTGCAAAAAATAATTATGAGCCAATTTTTTTCATCTATTCCTGCTCAAATTGTTGTCCTCTCTTTGTATTAGCTTCCAAAATTCACATTTGAACTACAATACCCAGAGTTCCTTTCCAAACAACTTTTCCATTATTCTAATACTTAGTATGTTTTTTACATTGATTCTCAGTAGAAATGTAAAGAATAATTTGCTTACCAGCAAAATGATAGTTAAAGTTTGTATGACGACCTACGTGTATGTTTCAGCTCATGTTTTCTGTTCTCTTGCCTTAATTTAGTTTTTGCATTAAAGCAGTAATCTAAAAAGATTTTCTGAAATAAAAAGAATTTTTCCAGTTATTCAGAAGGTTCTAGAACTTCCTATTGCTTGCTAAGACTTTTTTCACAGATCTGCTGAATGTTCACGTCAAGAGCAGAAAGTCCCCAGAACAAACAGCTTAGTCTGGAGAAGTTGTTTGTGTGAAGCTGAAGACTGCATCATGATGAATATTTATATGGAAATGAATTGAGGTTGCACAGATAAAGCATGCTTCCCTGACTTAAAAGAAATTCAGTATGCGATTGATACATACATTATTCACACGCAAAATAGGATCTGAGTCTTTTAATAGAAGTGTTCCTGAAGCCATGTCCTTTCCCTCTGCCTAGATCAGGTCTGTAGCAAGTAGGACTCTGCTTCACTGCAAAAGCAAGAGGTGATGGCTTTTTGCTCTCTATTTGGAATTGTGCAAGTCATATTTTAAAACTGTCACAATTTAGTCAAATTCGATCAGATTTTCTCAAAGCAAAAACCTCTGTTCAGGGCACAAGAGATATTACAAATCCCTGATTTGACACCATGGGTCAGCAGTTTTTAAAGAAATCTTTACAAAGATATTTAAAAGAGATCTTTAAGAGCCTTGTAAGTTTATTGTTCCAATTCCTTTAGAAGTAGCAACAAATTAAATGCTACAGAGACAGCAATAGTTATGTCTCTACAACAGTGCATTGTGTTATCTGGTAACTCTGCTAGGCATACAAAAACTCCAATTTTATTTGTTTCCCTAACACTCTTTCCTTCCCTGTTTTATGCAGTACCACTGAAAATCACCTTATCCCACAATTTGCATTTTAAATCTTTTTCTAACTGTTTTCTTACTTCGTTTGCTCAGAACCTAGTTTTCAAGCAAGCTGACCTACTTTTTATCTTATTTTGGTACTTGCAGTAAATTCCCTTAAGCTTGTCTACTCTGACATTGCTTAAAATGTCTTCTGTATCCTGGTAATCACTTCTCTTAAAGCAAAAAGATCTACCAAGACTTATACAAGAAAGATAATCTGTTGGTCCTTCTGAAACCCTGTAAGACGTTTTAACATTACAACAGTATGTTTCCCATTAAACTCTTTGTGAAAATGGATGAGGTATTTCAGAAGGTAAACCAAACAAAAATATTCCCCTTGAGACAGATTCCAGCAGGTGCTGAAATTTAGCTGAAATCCCATTTTTGTACAGTTTTAAGTAAGGAAAAATAATGTCTAATAATGGGAGGTACAAGGTAACTTTACTACAATAAAATAGTGACAATTTTATTGGTGTCACTAATGGCCTGACTTTAAATAATCTTATATCAGATTTTTCGGCAGGATAGTTTAAGGAGGATGCTTTAAGAGCTGCTAAATTGTTTACAGCATTTACATGGAAGGAGCTCTCCAAAAAGAAGCGGTAGATAGTATTACTGCCATCATGCTCAGATATGACAAGGTGCAAAAAAATACCATGGTGATGAGTGAGAGATGATTTGATAAAATTAGGTTTGAATCACCATTGCTTTACAACTTTTACAGTTGTAGCTGAATTCCCAGTATAAGGCTTGTTTTTTCCCCCTTTAAAAATCTTCAAGAAACCAGTAAAAGTGGCATGTGAAACTTGTGGTGAGGGTTAAAGCTCTATGAAAACAGAGTGGAAGGGATGGAGAGAGTGTTTGTATCAGTGTCTCTGTGTGTCTCTGTGTGTAGGATGGATAAATCCTGCAACATCCTGTGAAGAAGACCAAGGGAGAATATACAATTTTCTGTCTTTTTAGTGGTCTTCTTTGGACAAATTGAGACTGGGAGGAGATCAGGGAACTCATCAAATCTCTGGACATTTCACATAGAGGTTTGTTACTTTAGCTGAGCTCACTAGCAAGTTTTCTACCAGCAGCATAGGTTTCAGTCTTTAGAGAGCAGAACATATATCAAGGAGGAGTATTTTCCTCTTCCTGTACACCTGCAATGATACAGTAGGGCAGCACAGGCACACTGGTGTTTATTGTAAACTTCAAGAACAGGGATAATAGTACTTGTTCCACAAGAAGTAAGTAGATTTTTGACAAGTGTCTATCAAAGACGATAAAGAGATATTCAGTATCTGATGGCAGCTGGGTAAATCCTAGACCCTTTATCCGTGAGGAAAATTAACCTGAACAGGAGTTTTGCAAATATCTAGTGGTTGTCATGGCACATGATTTTCTACTTTTCTTTTTTCCTTCTAGCACACTGCTTTCCTCTTTAATAAAAAAACAAAAAAATCTTGCAGCATTTTTCACTAATCATCACTGATGCTCTGAAAAATCTCACAGAAAATATGACAAAACCATTTAGAAATAATATCCCACTGCGGGTTCTGAATGTATAGTTTCTAAATTCATGGCAGTATTCTGACTAAGATACAGAAAAACAATATGGCTAAACTGTAGTCAGAAAATAGATAAACTCATTCACCTTTACAGTGACTAATCACTGTAAAGAAAAAAGAGGAAAAAGAACATAAACAAATGTCCAGTCCCAGAACAGCTTCTCTTTGCCTTTAAGATCCTCACCTTACTAAAATTCTTACAGATTCATTTAGGTGGAATCCCTTCAATTACCACACAGCTGTATTTTCAAGGCAACTGGATTTACTACATTTGTTTTAGTTTGATGACAAATACTCATTTCTTGGTTAAAACTTGGAACATAGTATAAATCTCAAAAAGCTATGTAGTATACATGAATATTTTTAAATCAAAACTATTATAAAACTGGGAAAAGAACACAAATTATTTTCCTAAGTGTTCAAGAAATGCATAACTTACACTTCTTTTAAAGAAACATTAAATACCCATGTTCTCAGTAATAATATTTACAGATTTTCTTACTAGACTTGTATTACTCCTTGGCATAAATAAAGTCATCTCATGGACTTACCCAGTTCCTGCATATGACTAGATACTACCTCTAATTAGTTATTTTTTAGGTAGAGCTATACATTGAAAGCAAAAAAAAAAGAAAAAATCAGTTTAAAATGGTTTACTACACCTTCATATCTAAAGGTATTTATTTATTAACCATCCCTGCAATTAAAAAAAAAAAAAAAAAAAAAAAAAAAAAAAAAAAAAAAAAAAAAAAAAGTGGATGGACTGGAGAAGGTCTCAAGAAGGCCACAGAGACAATCCAAGGGCTGCAGAAGCTACCCTGTGGTCAGATTAAGAGAGTTAGATCTTTTCTCCATGGAGAAGGTTCAGGAGTGACTTTCTTTTCTCCTTGGAAAAGAGATTGCTCAGGAGGGACCTCATCACAATATCCTTGTATTTAAAGGGTGGTCACAAAGACAAAATAGAAATGCCACGAGAAGCTATGTGGAGAAGACAAGAGCTCGTGAGTGCAAGTTGCACCAGGAAATGTTTCATTTCAATATAAGAAATAATTTTTTACAGTGGGTGCAACATTCACTAGAACAACCTTGCCAGGGGCATGGTAGAGTCCCCATTGCTGGAGGTTTTCAAGATGCAGCTAGACAAGGTACCAGAGGATCTCATCTAGGCTGCTTTTCCAATGAAAGGTCAGAAAGTTGAAATTCTGAGGATCACTTCCCCAGAGGACAGTCCTGGACTGTTCTATGATCCTATGATTCTAATTTCAGTTAACACAATGATACTCATGGCTAATTAGTGCTATTGAAAAACTGAGCCAGTCATTAAGTCCTGGTGTGGATGACTAACCTTCAAAAATTCCATGAAAGATTCTTCAAACAGTATTCAGATCAGAAAACTGCAACATAGTGACTTTCTGCTTTAAATTCTTGAAAATCTCAGACCACGGTAATCCGGAAGTAGTGATGATCACTATTCCTCTGGGGAAAGAGAGAAGACAGGCTGCTTGTTGTTTTTTATTAGAAGTTATAAGAAAAGAATTAGGGAAGACTTCTTTTTAAGACACAGTTTATTCTTGTAGGTCACTGAAGGATCTTTCAATGAACATACTTTATGTGACACTTTAAAAGGTAGAATATGTATTTCAGTGTTTGGCAGAGCAGCCAGTTATTTTAAGGATCCTACCTATACATAATTGTTAATACACGGGCTGCTATTTCAAATTTGCTTACAAAGCATGTGATTTTATAGTGCCATTTTTTTCTGACAGGTCTCTTCTTTAATTGTGCACATATCATTCACCTTTCCTGTTACTCACAGAGCACACACTGTACATGCCCAGGAGCGCTTTAGCAAGAGAAATTTTACCTAATCTGAACTCATTTGGCCAGGATATGGCATTTCTTCTACTGTTTGGAAAGCAGTTCGTGGTTCTGCAAATGCTGTTTTATGCATCGAACTCTAAGGATCACCTTCACAAAACTAAGTATGTCCATCAACATTTGGACCCCAAATATTAAATCCTTACCTTTCACCATTACTTTGGGTTTTGCCTGTTACTTGGTTTTTTCATGGTTTTGTTATTTTGTTGGATGAGTAGCAAATTCTTCTATGTGATCCAATTACAGCTACTAATCCCAGGATCTCGGCTACTCAGTCCACTTAGATTCCTCTTATCTAAATTCCTGCTTGTTTTCACCCAAAGGCTGCAATCTTTCACTCCCAACCTAGGAAATACCGTATCCTTATGGTCCCTAAAGGTTTTGAGCCAAGGCAGAGCAGCTCTGCAATAGTGGCGAAATATCCTCTGCTGTGATGTAACTGCTTACATGTTTTGCAAGAAGGTTGCAACCAGGACACTGTAGAGTCAGGTAATAAAACATACAATAGAAGCAAAAGCTATGGGGTCGTTTCTTGGAGCTAGAGAATCTAAATAGTTGGCGAGCATTTTGAAGAGTATAAGAGAAAACGTCTAGAGTGTGCTGGATCCTCCTAATATTTTCACTGGCAAAATTTCTTTTGTGTGGTGCAGCCACAGACAGTTGATACTTTAAGTTAAAAGGAATCTATTTATTTTATGCCTGTGTAGAGTGTTGGGGTGTTTTTTTTTTCCAGTGAATGTTGACACTCAACTCACTGCTTGGTAAATATGTATTTTATAGGATGTCTGTTAAATCACTTGACACAAATAGATCTGTCACAAAACCAATTCTGTTTCCCATAGCCAGGAACTAAAAACTGTTCCAAATTTGCTCCAGTTTATTAATTGTAAAAAAGTACGAGAATTTTACCTCCCTCTGTTTCTTCATACTGCCTTATATAAGCAGTGGCATCTATTAACGGAATATTGGTCACTGCAAAAAATAGGAGACAAAACCAATGACTTAATACAACAGGTCATTACAGAAACCAGAGATGCTGGATGAATAAAGATGTTCATGAACGCAGTCAAGGTTACTGAGGTTAGAGTCTCTAAATTATGATAAAGGCACATGTCAGTCATAATAGTGAACACATGGCACGACCTTTGCTTTAAGATTCAGAGACCCAGTTTCATCCACAAGCCACGTGCCCCCGAAAAAGGACTGCTGAGCTTATGAAGAACGTGGAGGAGATGCATGAGGCAGAAGGAGAACCTATTTGAGACACATTCCATGAAACGTGAATTTTTTTCCAGGTCTTCCCTTGAGGAGGGCTGCCACCGCCTTGGAACTGGCTTTCTAGCACCAGCCTTTCCTCCACAGCCCGCAGCAGCACGCTGCTGGAGTACTACTGCTGCCAACACCGACTGAGACAGCGAGCAAACCCCAACATTGCCTATTA
Source organism: Sylvia atricapilla (assembly GCF_009819655.1). Lineage (NCBI taxonomy): Eukaryota > Metazoa > Chordata > Aves > Passeriformes > Sylviidae > Sylvia > Sylvia atricapilla. Next base: position 100,295,571 of record NC_089140.1, on the reverse strand, counting down.
TTTTCTCCTACCGTCGCACCCAAAGCCTTCCTCCCACGGCATCCTTAGTCAGCGCGTGGGAGAGGAGCCGCGTGTGTGTGCACAGGGGCTCGCAGCCGTGTTGTAGCTGGGAGGATGCCAGGCTGGCAAGGGCTGCCTCGGCCTCCCCGGGGCCGCTGTCACCCTGCGGGGTCCCTCTCAGTGAGAGGCCTCCGCCTCGGCTTCTCCCCCCGGGATGCCGGGGGAGACGCTCTCTGTCAGGGGCATAGCCCCGGAGAGGGGCAGGGGTGCGCGCAGCTCTGGGGGCGCGCACAGGCGGCACGGCGGCCCTTCCAGGCAGGGAGGAAACCAGCCGGGGGGAAGGAAGCGGGGAGGGCGGGTGGCCTGTGGGGCGAGGGTCTCCCGGGCAGGGCGCGGAGCGGGAGTTCCGGAGACCCCGGTCCCCCGGGGCGGGCCGGGCGGGGGGCTGCGCTCCGTGTGCGCCTGTGTGCCGGCGCGGCGCCCCCGCCCTTCCCCCGGCGGCGCTGCGCGGTGGGCTGGCGCTGGGGTATTTACGGTAACGTGGACCCGGCGGTGGCAGCTCGGTCGGTGTCAGGTGATCGGCGCCGAGGAGCCGCCGCCACAACCCGGGAGGAAGATGCAAGATGGCCCAGCGGGGCCGTGAGGGGCTCCGCGGCGCCCCTTCCCCGCCCGCCGCCGCCCGCCCGGCCGGCGGGAAGCGCTGAGGCCAGCGCCGCCGCGCCACAGCCCGTCCCCGGCGGGGGCACCGAGCCATGGGGCTCTGCTACAGCCTGCGCCCGCGGCTCTTCGGCGACGCCGGCGGCGGCGGCTCCATCTCCAGCGCCGGCGCCGCCTCGGAGCCCGAAGCGCCGGCGGAGCCTCACGCCGCCCCGCAGCCGCAGCCTCTCGGCGTCCCGCTCCGGCCCGGCGGAAAGCCCGGCGGAGAGGCGGACGGGCCGCCGCTGCTGCTGCTGCAGAACGGCGGCGGCAATGGGGCGGCCCCCGAGCGGCAGCCGGCGCTGCCCAAGGCCGGCGGCCCCGGCCTCGGCGGCGGGGGGAAGGCGGCGCGGCAGCAGGCGCTGCACCAGCCGCCGGCGCTCCAGAGGACCTGGGAGAAGCTGCGCCTGGAGGAGCGGGAGGCGGAGAAGGAGGCGAGGAAAGTCAGTAAGAGCATCGACCGGGCGCTCAAGGAGCAGAAGCGGGAGTACAAGCAGACGCACCGCCTGCTGCTGCTCGGTACGTGTGTGTGTGTGTCTGTCTGTCTGTCTGTGCGGGGGTGTGCCGGGGCGGGCAGGTGCCCCGCGGGGCTCCCCGGCAGCGCCCCCTCCCCGGCTTCCCCCGTTTTCCTTGGGCTCCCTCCATCCCTCCTTTGTCTCCCCGCTGCCCACCCCCCCGGCCCTGCCCTCCCGCCCCCCCGGCCGTGTCCGTCCCCGGGCTCTCCCCCAGACAGGTTTACACCTTCTCTTCCCTTCCTCCTCCCCCGGGTCTCTCCTCCCCGCTTCTGGCCCTGGCAGTGGTTTTGCAATGGAGAACGCGATCGGGCGAGCGGCTCCACCCAGGCGGGCGGGCGGGAGCGATGCGGATGGGGGAGCAGCGGGGTCTTCCCGGGTGGAGGAGCCCTGCCCGGGCGGGGGCTGCCCCATCGCCCGCGGCCGGAGCTCCGCTCGGCGCCCTCGCTACTCGGGAGCGTTAACGGGAAAAAAATATAAATAATATTTATTTGTTTCAAGCACAGTAGAAAGGAGGAAAAATGGCCATGCGTGCATGAGATGTGTGTAGCCTGTGGATGGTCCTCCTGTGCCGCGTGCAGCCAGGGATGGTTTAATGAGGAGCGGCTTGAGACTCCTAAATGAGAGGAGTGGTGATGAGCAGTAGGTTCCTTATTTAAAGAAGCAGTGAGCAGAGTAAGGAGAAATAACCGGGTGTGGATATGTACATTCCTCAGACATCGCCGCTACTACGAGATGTGTTCTTCAGCTGCTGGCTCTGAGATTTTTTAGGGATGACTTGCCAGCTTTTGTCCCCTCTCCTCTGAGGTGCTACGTGCGGTCTGCTGTTGCCACTGCTCTTTCTAAGCATTAGTTAATAGTCCTCTCCAGAGGATTTGTACCAGCTGATACATTTACAGTATGAAAACCACAGGGGTATCTAATACAAGCATCTCATTTCCTGCAGGAAACAGAACAGTCATACTGCAGGGCTTTTTTTTTCTTTTTTTTTTTTTCTTTTTTTTTTTTTTTTTAATGGTCTGAGCAGAGGGCTTATTTGGCCTCTTAGCTGTGGTCATAAATCTCTGTTTTCTGTTAGCATGGAAATACTGATTTGCTTTTGCATTAGCTTCCTTGCCTGTTCTCATAAAGTTGCGTGGTATGGAGTTTTGGTGCTTATCTAAGTGCATTCCAGGTTTGGGGTAGTCTTTACATCCTTCTTTATAAAACTCAGTTTCTGTTTTACTGGATTCCTTCATTCCTGTTGGTGGGTAAGGGGAGGAGAAAATATGAAATACGGCAGTGGACAAAAGGTATGCCAGAACTGTAGTGTTCCATTTCCAAAAAAACAAATCATGGACTTTATTATTACGCATAAAATCCCAGCTTGTAGGATACAAGTGCAGCTGGTAGAGAGGAAGGAAGAAAAAGATGTAATTCATACTCCATGGAGTTATTATTAGTAGTGGTAGAATGTCTCTTCTGATTCTTGAACTGTTGCAGTGATTAACTCATCAGTACACCTTTTTTAAATGAAATGTTAAAAATTTTAGGGTTTTTTTCCTCATGAAGCATCTGAGTGTATGTTTTGACTAGTATGGCTGAAAGAAGGCAGAGATCCTGTTTGGTGGCCTTCCTCTGGAGAGGTTTGTCATGGCTTGAACAAAAGAATTCTAACAAATAGATACAGTGCGTAGTCTCTAACATCGTGGTTGTCATAGTAAACCAGAGCAGTAAACACCTGTTCAGAAACGATGCCATTTGAAAAATAAATCATCTCTGACCTTTGGCCCTCTAAAAGAAATTCAATACTCCTAAGACTCCCTGTGTTGAATTTTGTTTAAAATCCGTGTCATAATCAAAAAAGATTCTCTTGCTCTCCATATTGCTGGGAGGAAATGTTGGATTATTGTTTCAGGCTTTGCAGATCAGGGCCTGACTTAAATGTTTCATTTGGATGTAGGAAGAGCTGCAGGTGCTTTGTATTGCTTTTTGAAAGTCGTGGAAATGCTGCTGTAGATAAGAGGAAATTATTTAGAATGGGGAATGGTTTGTTTATCAGAGAAGGAGTAAAGCAAAATAACATTCCCCAAGGTAATAAGCTTCAGCCTTGCACAGAGGAAAAGACTTGGAATGTACACAAAGGTCTTTTAGAATAAAGAATATTACCAGTCTGATATTTTATAGCATTTCAAGTTGTCAATAACTGGATCCCTGTCCCTAAGGCCTTCCTGGCAGAGTGAACCTGAAAAGCGTACCTTTGCTAGAGAGAGGAGGGATATTTTTGAACATCAACATGGAGGAAATGCACAGCAGAGGCGAAATGGTGAATGCAGTGACAAGCAGAGCACCGTCACAGAACAAACAAAGTTGAGCAACAGCGTTGGCGTGGGCTTTGTGTTTCTTTTTTTAAACACAAGTTTGTAAATAATAGCCTCATTTTGGCTTGTCATTGTATATCTTCATCTACTGGGGCAAGTTTAGAGCATATTATTGAAATTTTACAGAAAAATACAGTGTATATTTTAAGGAGCTCCTATTAGATATCAAAAGCATATGCAAATAAATGCACTAATGTAAGAATACTAAGAATCTCCAGAGTCTAAATAAGTAGTATATTAGAAGAGAAGCTTATAAATCTTTGAAAACGACCTTTCCTTAAAAGCATGCTCACTCTTTTATTATGTCAAGTGAAAACAATCAGCTTTGTGATGAGCTGTGCATACAAGTTACCAAGATGTTATCAAGTCTCAAAGGCTTTTTGTAGTGTATGTTGGTAAATATCTCTGAAAGAGTGTGTTCTTGCCTGTCACAGCTTCCCCCCAACAAATGTCTGGTGGTGCACGTGATGTTTTGACACTCTCCCCTACCCTACATTCGGAAGCACTTAATGTGTTTTGTCATAACCAGAGATTGTGAAAGGGAGGGTGTGCAGTAAGTGCCCAAGATCAGCTCTCTCTCTGTGCCTCCCACATAAAGAGGTGTTTAAGTATCAGGTGGCTGTAGCTGTGATGCTGAGGCTTTACTGGTGCACAGGAGGAACAGCAGACATGGTTTGGGTCCATTTGTTCTTCTTCTTCTGAAAGAAGAACCCACATAAAATGGAAACTAGCTTTCCACCAGAGTTGGCTGTTTCTTGCTTAGCATCCCCTTTAAAGATACAAGAAATTGATTGATTATTGGGTGCTGTATTATTTGTAGGGGGGGGTATTTCCTTTTCTTTTTTTAAATGAAATGTTCATCTCTGCAGAATTCTTAGGATGCTTTTACTAACCCTGAGATGAGGATTGGTTTTTTTAAAGCATATGAATTTATTGAACATATTTTCAGGGCTTGATCAGAGTTCTGTAGCTTTGATTTCTGTCTTGTGTTTGGTCTTTTTTTTCCAGAGAATTGCAGTCATCCTCTTCTGCAAGACTGTTTTAGCTGCTGATTTCCTAGAAACTGTAGAAACATTACAAATGACTTTATAGAAGCAATTTACATTCTCATTTGCAGTCTTGTATTTTAGACTCTTTTTTGAGTAAGTGGGGTGAAGGGGAATAGGCTTTAAACAGAGTGTTAACCATTGTGGTATAATTAAGGCTCATGTAATGTTGAAGTAAGCTATAGATTGAATTTTTTTTTATTATTCCTAGATAGCTGTTGTCTTCTAACCTCTGACTCCTGTTTTTTTTCATTTACCCTCGCTCCTGGTTGCTATCAGAACTTTGGATGACTTTCTCAAGCAGAACACAATCTTTTACACTTACCTGCTAAACTGAAACTGAAAGTGTTCTGAGTAAAAGCTTTTCTATTCAACAGAAACTGAAAGTAATGCTATAGGGATTGAGGGAGAGGAAACAGAGATAGTCATTTTCTTCACTTAAAAGGTACTGGAACTGCTTACGTGATATTTAAGTATTGACTTGATAGTGAAATTTAGATGTGTTTGGTGATGTTTGTGTACAAAACTATAGAAAGCATACTGAAAACATTCCTCTGAATTGATGGAAATCAAACACAAAGATGCCTTGTCAAGCTTGGGAAACTCCTACATAGGAAATCCCAGAAAGTTCAGAGGTGTATAACAAAAGTAATGGTGCTTTTTTATTTTCTTTGCTATGCATCAAATGACTGTTGTCAGAAATGAACTTTTTGTGCAAAGAGAGTTTCTGGTCGGACAGTGGCTTTTAGATTAAAATTGCAGTCTCATATATGTTCTGCATAAGCACATTCTTAAGTTCATCATACATCCTCAAGCCAATTTTAAATCTGAATTTTATTTTTAAAATCTGAATTTTATTTTTAAAATAATTTTAACTTGTATATTGTGTCAACTTATGTTTTTTGATAAATACTTGAATATAGTTTAGCTTGATGTGGTGATACTTCCCTTGTGTCTGCATAAGGTTGAATGCTTGAGTGTTTTTCTATTATTCCTTCCCTGGTCTGCAAGGAAGCTTGGCATATTTAGGATCCTTACAGCCAGCTACTTCTAATACGGAGATAATGCACAGGTAATTGGTAGGAACAGATATTCAGGACTTTGAAATCCCAGGCTGTAAATACTGACCAATGTAATAATGTAAAAGAGTTTTATAATGGCTTATACTTTGCATAATTTTGCATGTCTTTTCAAAAGCTCTTTTGCTTTTGTTATAGCTTACACCACCACAGGAAGTGGGACATGCACTCTTTGCACAGGAGGAAACCAGTAGGCAGAAGTCATCAGGACATTTGGGATCAGTTCTTAACTTTGGGAGAGTCTTAAGTGTACTGAAAACAATCCCCAATTTACAATATTTAACTTTTCTTTATCTGTAAATTAAAAGCCAATTTGATTTAGCCCACATTTAGGTGTTTTAACTTACTTCCATTATCTGATTGATTTTGCTTATCTTTAATCACTTGAGATTTAAGGAAAAAATAACTAAATCATTTTTCCCTGTGGTAAGTGTAGTAATACTGGGAGGCTTTAAGTGCTGTGGAAGGGTGTGTTCTGCAGTTGTTAATTAGAACTTTTGGTTATTAGGCAAGTTCTGTGTATCAGTGTGTATTCCATGAATGCTTATTGGAGTGCAGTGTATTAACTAAGCAAACTTTGTAGGTCTGTTACGTCATTTTAAGGTCCGATTACCATTGTAACTTTTTGACTGGTGAAATTTTGAAGGGTATGTAAAACTCTTTGATTTGAATATTTGTTTTTCCTTCCCCCCCACCCCCAATAGTTTAGAAGGAATGCAAATTTAAACTTTGTTACCATGTCCATCCCTTTCCCCTGCCCGATCCAACACCCAATTTCTTTCCTTTTATTTTATTTTGACACATTGCACCTACAGATTTGGAGAAATTGGGGGATTTTCGTAGAGTCATGCCTCAACTTACTTTTTTGAGGCAGGCACCATTTGAGCTTATAAAGTTAAATTAAAGTTTGATTTTTTTTGGTTGTTGTGTTGTTTGTTTTTTCTTTTTAAATCCAGCAATCTGGCCAAGCTGTGGCAGAAAGCTGGCCTGCCTTCTGCTTAATGAGTTTAACGTATTTGGTAATTATACCTGTTCTAGAAACATTTTACCTTTGCTGAGTGATGTGGAAATGGTTTTTCTCCAGGGATTTTTGAATAGCAGTAGAGAAACAAAATGGTGTAAATAAGACAATGAAGGTGTGTCACTTACTCTCATGTAAAAGGGATAGAATCTTATGAATCTTACACAGAATCTGGAGGAAATGCAGCCTTGTATCAGGCCTGTGTACATCATATTTATGCTTCTTCCAAGAGTGGATGAGCACATTAAGCACACTGACTAGCATATTTCATATTATCCCTGTAGCATCATATGAATGTATGTGTATTTGTCTGCACATGAATATTAAATAAAAGTTTAAGGACTTAAAGCCTTGCAGAATAAGCTGTACAAAGAGGGAAACATGTGCTCTTTGGTACCAGAACAGGTAAAAACTGCTTAAGAAATGATTTATTATTTTCTTTTTCTGTGTTCATGTGCAGAGGATAAAAAAATCCAAGAAAAAAGCTGCAAATTCGTGTCTGTAGCATAAGATGTAACATCAATCACCTGTAGTGGAATATCTTAGCTGATAAGATCTTTTTGAAGTAAAACTTGAATTGTGTCTTCAGAATCTGGTATTTTATGTTTGTTTGATTTTAAACTTAAGTTTGAAGAATTACAGATTCCACTTACATTTAAGGTAATGTTAAGTTTCAAGAATAATATTTGTCCTTCTGAAAATACCATTACTGTAGTAAGTCAGATCCAGGTAGAATTGTAAATCCTATGCTGTTATCTTTATTTTAGAGAAGAATTTACATCATGTGGGAACAACATGCATTTTGCAGCTTAAAGCTGTTTAAAAGTAGAAGGGTTTTTTTCCCCAAAGTATTTAAAATAAAAAGAAAAAATTTGAAAGGTTTTGCACTTTTTCTATGGTAGACAATACACTTTTAACAGTTTCTTTTAAGAGGACTTCATTTCTTTAAAGAGAAAAAAGGAAGTTCTTCTCAGCAGTCAGTTCAAGCAAATTATCTAGTTAGTCTTCAGAAAATGACACCATTCTTTCTGTGATTTGGGTTAGTGCATGCAATGGAGATAAGTAGCAGACGAAAAACACCTATAATAAAAACCCAACAATATCCTTTCCAAGCCCCCAGCCTCTCTTTCTTAATTTGACAATCTGCACTTTTTGATGCGTGTCATATACTGTGTGTTTAATTTGTCATCTGTGGATTAAAATGGATGGATAAGGAAGAGTTGTATTTTTCCACCATGAAGAATGAAGGCTATGTTCACCTGCCAAAAGTGTGGGTGAACACTGATCCTTAGTATTGTGTGCAAGTGTAATTTATATTAAGCAACTTAATCTTTTATTGAAAACTGTGGTGAATGTTGCTGAGACATTGCCAACTCTGCTATGCTGCAACTCTCTGAACTGTGGGGAATTCATCATTCTGCATCTTGGAGCAAATGCACAGTGCACTTCATGGTGTTAGGCAGTGTCTTCTTCAGAATCATCTTTATTTTCCCGAATGCCTCACATGTAGAGGACAAAACTACAACAAAAGCAAGTTGGTTTTTTCCTTTAGTTAAAGTGCTCTTTCCAGGTTTTGTGTTTGAATTAATTTTTTATGTTGATTGTAGAATCATTTTCTATTCCAAATTATATTTTCTCAGATAGAGGTGCACTCGTTTGTCTGTATGTGCACACACGGCCACTGAAGTTCTTGTAAAATGCAGGAGATTTCTCTGAGGAGACCAGAGCACCTCTCTGAGGTGAGATAAACCAACCTTCAAGCATATGTGGTTGGTTTATGTCCTGGCATATCTCATAGCCTTAAATGTTCATAAGCACAGGGCAAGTGTAGTGGATTCTGTAAGAAGATTGCTTTTTTGCATCCTTTGACTTACTGGACATCTGAATTGCAAAACAGAGTTACGGTGTTATCTTCTGCCTGTTCTGAGCTTCCTGTATTTGTCTAATTCACTGTCTAGCAGAGATAGGAACATGGTATTAAGCACTTCTAATGTGTCAGCCTTTGCGAAGATGTATTTAGTTTGGGGTTTTTTTAATAAACTATAAACCTAAAATGCAAAAGAATATTTTGTATTAAGGATGTACACAGAATTAACCACTTCATAATCTGAAAAGATATGATCAAAGAGTTTGGGGCAGGTTTGGGGTTTTCTGGGGGTTTTTGTAGGGTTTTGGTGAGGTTTGGTTTGTTTGCCTTTTTTTTTAAACCTGATTTTTAAATAGGCCAAAAGACTCTCCTTTCTAAGTGGCAAGATGCTGTGGAAGGTATTTGCATCTCCTAATGTGGCTGCTTTAATTTAATGTCGTCATTTCATCACCTAAAAACTAAACCAGTTTAAAAATTCCTTGATGTGTATGAGACATTCTTCTGCTTCAGCTGTGCCTAAGAACCTCATAATACGTTGTAAGTCTGGTACTATTACGTGTGATACTGTGCAACCTAGTCATATAGAAACAACCAGGAAAACGGCATGAAGGACAGGCTATGACTTTAGAGGACTTTCAGTTCCTTTTATTCATTTGGTCTACTGACCTGTGAGCATGGCTGAAGGCAGAAGAGTAGCTGTTCAAATGTTTTGCTTTTATCCATTGAAAATATTTTCATGAATGACAACAGATTGGAACTACAGGACAATAGTTCTGGTTTATATTGAGTAGTTGATCCTCCTTTGATTTAACGTTTTGAAAGAACAGAAATCTCAAATTCTTGAGAGTATTTTCTCATGCTTGGGATGGGGAACAGAAATACCCAACCAACCAAGAAACCACCCATCTGTCATGCAAATTCTGATGGTTTTGTTTTGTTTAACAGAGCTGTACTTCAAATTCATATTAATCTGGACTGTCCTTGCAGATGAAATAGCACTGAGAAGGGAACACAAGCTTTCAACACTTAGTGAAAGACTAGATAACAAGCTGTATTTAAATAATTGTCATCCATTGTTCCTTTTGGTAAATACATTTTTCTTCTTATTTTTGGGAATATTTTTACACTTTCTGTGATTCTTCAGCATTGTAAAGCATTTATTTTGCCTTAATGGAAGTAGAGAAACACTAGCATTGAGTTTGATATTATGCTTCCTGGCATCATGCTTCCAGATCAGAAGCCATAGCAGTCCCTCTTCCATGAAGTTCCTCATGCACTCCGAGTGCATAAATCTGTTATTCAAAATTCTCTTGCTGCTCCTTCAGATTCTCTTATTCTACTCAGTGTGATATCTGACTTCATGAGCTTGTTTGTTTAGTAGTGTCTTTCCAGCCTGGTTGCTATTGAAACAGTACAGTTGGTGTCTTGTTCATTTTAACGTTTGGGGTTTTTTAAGTGAGGAAACTACAATATTTTAGGAGGCTACATATTCACTCTGAGGACCTTCTGCTTCTTAACTCTGTGTATAGAGGTGAAAATGTTTGCTAAGGAGAGCAGAACAAAAACTGCCTGCAGTGGTGTTTGACTTGTGATATGCAGGACTTTCCTCTGTCAGGGGATCCTGGCTCTAGGTGTATGTCAGCTATGTCTTTGAACAAACAGAGGTAAAACAAAAACTGTTTCTTGAAAAAGCTGAAATGGAGAGAGTAGTTTTTTGATACTTGGAGTTGCTTAATTTAACGCAGAAAGGATCACCTGAAGAGCACTCAACTCCCATTTGGCTGTAGTCCTTGTCTAATTAAAGCAGATTCACAGATATGTGATCTGTCTGCCAGAGACTGAATTAATGCTTTCTAATATGTCAGGAAAAGCTAAAGCAATGCAGTAAAAGGTCAAACAGCCTTTCAGATATGCTAGAGAGGGATTTGGAAGGTGGGCAGGGAAGATGGGACTACCTTTTCATGCTGCTTCATGCTATCGGCAAGTACCATTGCTTGTGCTCCTGATCCAGCTGTTTCAGGAAAAGCAAACGGGCTCTGATGCTCTGGAACAGAATGAGCAGTTGTTCCACACTTGGTCTGATTCCCTGTCCAATGCTGAAGAGCAGGTACATATCAATACCTTGATCTGCCCTAGGGGGAAGCCATTCATCTTAATACCACAGTTTCTCTGGGTTTCTGTGCATTGGTTGTGTGAGCAGTGTCACAATCTGCCAGGGTACTGCAGTACCTCCTGTTCTAGTACGTGTAGATTTTGTGCAGGACAAAACAAATACATAACCTTCTCAAGCCGAAACAGCATAACATCAGTACATGCTGCTGTGCTGACTGCCACTGAAATGTAACCTTTTCTTAATGACAGTATTTCTGTCTTAGGATAAAGATTGCTGGTCGAGTATGGGAGCAAAAGTATTCTTTTTGGGTTTTTGTTCCTACCCTTACTTTAAAACTTGTGCTATTTTGGGATTGTTGGTGGGGGCATTTTTCACATGTATTCTCTATCCTGATAACCTGATAAAAGACAATCAGATAATCTGATAAAAGAGTAATTAGAAATTTGAATTAATTGTCTGTTAACGTGATGTGCAAAGAAGTGTTGAATTAATCTCTCATAATCTTGTCAGACAAAAATAATTTGAAGATGTTACTGCATCCCACATAAATAAATAGACATCATCTTTTGAGTTCAGTCCTTTATTCCCTAACACAATTCTCTGAAGTTAGACTGATAAAGACTTTGGTATTGGTAGCTGCTTGAGGTAAGCAATTAGACAATGGAGCAGACTTTAGGAGTTTATGAATAATTAGACTAAAGTCCAGAAGTGACTAGGAAGGTTTTTTCCATTTGACTATATATGTAACCAAGACATCATTTCACTTCCTCATAGTCTCTGTGCTTTAAACTCATAAGTTGCTTGAATTTTAACATGAATATTACACCATTCATACAAAGTATTCAAGCAGTGTTATTGTTTTGAACCCTGCTTCAGAATAGGGCATACACTGTCACACCCATACACTTCAGCTTCTACTGAGTTGGAATTCATGCTATGCTTGCTTCCTCCATCTTGTTTTGTGTCTGTAACTCACATAGTTACTCCATTCCTTGAAAGAAAACAGTCTGGAATATATTGTTTAAAAGCTAAATGTGCTCATCACCTATTGCTCTTGTTAGACTGTTTTTTCTAATGTGTCAGAAGTGGGCATTGCCCGCTTTAATGGTGTTTTGTACTTCTTTTCTGCAGGAAGCATTGGTTTTATTTTTTTGAATTTCTTTAGTTGACAATTCATAATTAGTATATATCCAAGAGTTTCTGAAGCTGGCCTATAAAATCTTTATACTAAGAGATGACCTTGCAGTGGCTTGTGGAAGAATATTACTTGACTGTACCAGGTTTATCATAGTTGCTGTTCTCCAGTGTTGCTGCTTGTCCACACTTGAGTCTTTTGATAAGCCAGCATTATTGACACTGGTATCTTTAATCAGTGGGTAAAAGTTTACTGTAAATAGTTGATGGTTTGCACTTCATTCTTGAAATCTATATATTATCTGATTCCCGATTCACTTAAAATGTGTTGTATTGATTGTTTGTAGAATAACATTGGGCATGCATGTGCTGCTTATTTATAATATCAAATTATATTGACATAGGCCTTCAACTTAATCAACTGTGTTTGCTATCAATATCCCTCAGATATTTACTTTTAATTAGGCAAATAACTTATTACTGATTCATTGGCATTAGATAGTAGATTCCAGTCCTGTGCTTGATGGAATGTGATTTTTCTCCAGCTGTGTATAATCTAAATAATGGCATCTCATACCTGAAAAAAACCCTTGATTTTTCTGATGCCTTCAGGTTATCTCATAGAGTAGCAGTAGATGGGATTGACATTCCTTACACCATTATCTGTTGTGATTTGCAGGGCATGCTCCGATTCTTCTTGTAGAGCGTTATCCTGTAAATATTAAGAAAAGAACTGTTTAGATCACATTGTGAAGACAGAGGGCAAGAATCTCTGTTTAAAGAACTATTTGTGTTGACACACAGGGAAATTTGCCGTTACTGTTTTAAGGTAAAGAACCTAACTTGACATTTCTGGGTGAATATGAATTGTTTTGTTAAACAGTAAAACTGATGTCTTGGTCTAGCATGGCGCAGAAAAGGATGCTGCTATTATGATTTCTTGTAAAACAAATCATTTTATTAACTTGAGATACTCTGGAAACAGCAGTACTTTGTTTGGACCTTTTCATCTCTATTACGTAGTCTGGTTTTAGGGTGTTTGAAATTGTTCCACGTCCTTTTCTTTAAAAAGAAAACAACTGCTTATTTACCTCGATAGTTTCAACAAACTGAAAATGCTTTATCAAGATATTTAACTAGGCCAGTTAAAGACTTACCGCTGCTACAGAGCAGCACAGGAGAACAAAGATAATCTCATGATGTTGTGTTTTTTGTTTTCTTCTTCTGTTTCTTTCTGGCTCTGGTCCAGAAGCGTCTTCTGTACTATGTTAGATCTTGCAGGCCATTGCTTGGACCTTGTTATGAATGCTGTCTTTCAAATCAGCTGACCTTGTTACTTTTTGCCTGCTTTGTTTATGGCTGAAAAATTACTTATTCAGGTTTTGCAACAGTCTTTACCATAAAGGAGTCCAACTCAAAACGTAAAGCTCTTAAATTCAAGGATTTAGTAAAATAACACTTTTATTTTAGGTCAGGTTTTTGATGGCATTTTTATTATAGTAATTAGGAAGGGTAACATCTGTTACAAAAACTGCTTATTGCCAGAATTCTTACATGTGATATATGTTGGAAATCAATTCTTACTCTAACCTTTTACTAAAATAAAGGAAGAGTTCTTACCTTCATAGTCCTCTTCATTATTAATAGGTGTTTGATTGATGAATTAAATCTCTCTGAACACATTGGGGTACTCTCGTTCTTTAACTCATCTTAAACGTGCACCAACAATTATCTCAGTTCATAAAATACCTAACCAAGTCTGTTATCCCATCATAGGCAGCATGGGTTTTGATTCTGAGGTGTACAATATTTTTTCAGAGCATCAGATGGCTTGAAAATCTTTCTTGACCCCCATCCCTGGTTGACAATGTATTTATCATTTCAAAGGGTAGCCTTTCCCCTGTGGGTGTTCTGATAAATGCTCTATCTGGAACCTGGTCTTCTAGCATTTTAATTAACTCTCTACACAGGGACCCTTCCTGTGGAGAAAACATACATTTTCTTTTAAAAGAATTTCCAGAATAGATTGTGAGCATAAACTGTGGAGGAGGAAAATTTACTTACAAGTATAGGAGCAGTTGTGTTTCTGATTTTGCTGTAGTATATAAAGATCTGAAATTATAAGTCAGTGAGTGTAACGTGAAAGTATGTAAAACACATGCTTTTGCACTGAAAGCATAGTAAGTCTTGCTGTGACTGCAGGAATCCCAAATGTGAACTTAATTTTGTGGTGTCATCAGTCTGGAATTTACTGCTTAAGTTGGAAGAGGGAGCTGAGATCCAGAAGCATGGCAGAAAATTTTCCTGAGTGCCTGACTTCTCAGTTTGATTCTGGCGCAGGTCATCAAAAGTGCTTCAGAAGTACTGAGTGGTTTTGTCTTCTACCAACTTCACTTGGAGTCAAATGGTCAGCACTGATGAAGACTTACAAAAGTGTTTTGTTTCACAGTCTGAATGTATCAATTCCTTCAGGGAGAATGTTCTTAATTTTTGTTTTAGTGGTATTTTTGACTTTGTGCTTGGCTCAGTCCTTGAATATATATTTTAGTGATATTAATAATTTGTTCTTTTATTTATTTTGAGTTGATTTTATATATATTTTAGGTGTACTCTTATTCTGAGCCTTAAAACTGAAAATGCAGTATCTTTCATGAAGCATATAAAATGCATCATGTAACTTCTGGCTCAACAGCAGGGTGCTGAAAAAATCAGGGTAGATTTCAGAACAGCAGATTTATTAAAATACTGACAGAAACACTTTTTTCCTTGTTTTCCTAGTTTTCCCTTCTGGTCATAAGTACCCTTTGGTATTCATGATGGAAAACTTTAAGCTGAGAAGTTAAAACATAATAGAATCAGCTGGATAGTGTCATATAATGAGTATCATTAGGAAGACTCAACTATAATGCTCAGTAGAGCTTGGTTCTAACTGTAGTCAAATTGTCAAATATACGTGCGAAGTTGGGCATTCCATCATGAAGGATATCTGTCCAAACTTTGGTACACATGCCTTTTTTCAACCTGTGTTATGTTGTCTTGGATTAAATGTCTGCTTCCTTTCTGCATTCTTCAAAGTATTCTCATTCCTCGCCGTATATACAGTATAGAATAAATAATAGCAAATGTGTGGCATGTTGACTGTATGTCATCTTCTGTTATTTTGTGTGGAATAATTCTTTCAGTGTATACAGAAGTCTTTAGTGTCTAGTGTGGATTTTTCCAAGGAGTGGACCATTGATATATTTCCTCTTGTTCAGATGGAAAATCAAAGTAGAAGTGGATCATGTGCAAATTTACATATCATCTAATTTTCAACTATTAGTTTAAATGTCTACAGCCTGGCCTACCTCTAAAATTATTTTAGTGAGCTGTTACAATAAGCCGCTACCTTTGGTGTCCAGATTATTATGTTATTTACTCTAATTTCTGAAAATTGCTTCTCAAATTAAATAATCTTGAGAGTGGAGAAGCATAGCAATAATGCTGCAGGTTCATGACCTCCTCTGGTGGTTACACATTCAAGATGTTAAAGCCCAGTTGTGAAGAAACTGAACTTTTCTGCTGCTGTTTTTATGTCCCAATGCTGCCACAATGATCTGGGCCTCTCAGATACTAATCAGACAGGTTCCCTCTCTTCACAGCATGAGAACGTCTTCAAGTCTTAAAAGCACACTGTTTCTGGCTTTCCTGTCTGCAATCTCCACTTCTGGTCCAGTGAAAAACACTGACTGGTAGCAACTGTTGATATCCTCTCATCTCACTTCAGATAAGCATGTGAGGCAGTGTAGTGGAGGGTGTCTTGGCAGCAGCATGCCAGGTGGGGAACTGCCACATGTTGCGAAGATTATCAGAATGCATTGCTGCTGCACATTTCCATAACTGAAAAGTTTCCATCTGACAAGCTTTGGGAGGCGGAGGCCAAGCAAAGAATGAGTCCCTTACTGCACCAAGCAAAGGTCTCTGAGCCTAGACAGATGGACAGATTCAGTCCTGTGAGAGAAAACTTTGTCCCTGCCCCTTGCTGCTAATGAATGACAAGACTGCATGGGGAAAAAAAACTAGGCAGCAGCTCGTTGCTGCAGTCAGTAATCTGATTTACCCCAAGATGAAGCAGGTTCTTAGTTAATGAATTGGAGGTTACCAGTATTTTCTTGTATGGTCAAGTTTCTGCATCATGCTCATGGCATAAGTTTACCTTCTCTGGTCATAGCACTGCTTATGTAGTGCTAAAATTTTTATTACACAGCTTCTGTATAATTAAGTCTACCTTTTTTCCTCAGAAAATATGCGTGACTGTAAAAGTAACACTTCACAAATACTTCTGTGTGCAGTGTGTTATTGAATGTGTCATCAGTGGGCATGATAACAGATTGGATATCCTGTATTCTTTTATTGGAACAAAATGGGATCCAAATCTCGTTCAAAATACAATGCAGTTTTATCTTATTGTTTTAGATCACACATCTATTCTGTTTCTGGGTGCTTGTCTTCTATCCGTAGTGCTATGCCAGAGCAAATGAATCCTGTGGGATCTTATCTGAGCTGAGGTCAGTTTTTTCAGTAATTCAGAAAAAACCTGAGTCAACAGGGTATTGTAACTTCCAGCTATTGCTGGTTGCTGTAGAAAAAGCCAGTGGAATTACAAAGTTCAATAACTTGTTTACCAATAGGGAATAAATTTAGGCAGAATTTGAATGACTATCTGAACAGATACTGTGTACTCAAAAAGAAGCTGTGATACTCAAAGCTGTCTCCACCTGTGTTCCCAGTTACCTGCTGGTTCAGGGTGTGAAGGGCGGTGCTGCTGGATATGAAGGGATTTGTGTGCATGACCTGCTGTGTGGTGAAGCAGACTTCTCTGTGGCCAGATGAGGCATACAGTTCTTGTTTCTCAAAGAAAACTGCAGCAGCCTCTTGGCTGAGCCAAATGTCTTCTTACACCAGTTTCACCAGTTTATAGGTACCATTGTATCACCTCTGTTTGCTCCTTACTCACCATTTGCTTGCTCTGAATGAAGCAAGATTGTGTGGCTAAACTGCCATGGCTTATCCCATAGCATTATTAGAACTATTAATGCTGCCTTTGCAATTTGGAGAATTGGGAGTAAACTGGTAAAGAAAACTTGTGGTAACTTTATTATGAAGGCATCATGGATTTTAATTTTTTTAAAACTTGGGGATGCATGATGGGTAATTTCAAGATCAGCTCATGAAAAACCATATTCTGATGAAACTTCTGTACAAGATGGAGGCGGGTCTAGCATTTTTATAATGGTAACCATTATTGCAGACTGAAGTAAATTCTCAGCTTCCTAATGTCTCTTTAGTAAAGAGTTGCAACCTTCACCTGGCTTAATAGATGTTCTTTATCAGTTTCCACATCTTGCCTATGAATGAGAATATGAAAAAGTCAGGTTTTGTTTATGGTTGGGTTTTTTTTCAGGCCCATATATTTTCAGTCATCTGCCAGATGTAAGTTAAAACTTCTACAAGACATTCTCACCACTAATGGTAGGGAATTGGTCCTTTTGGAAGGCCAGGTGGTCTTTAAGAGTACTTTGATGGAGTGAGGTGCGTTGGATTGGCACTCATTCATCACACCCTATTACAGTAGATGCAGATGATGAACACTGTGGGTTTGCCCCAGAAAGGCAGGGTGCAGTATTCACAGATCCAGGGATATGAAGGCAAATGCCTAGGACCTTATGTTTTATGGTATCTCACTGTGTAATACTCACATGTTGATGCTTAACTCCTTTAAATGGTTCCTAAACTATTTTTTTTTGACATTACATGAGGAAAACTGTTTCTTGCATCTCAAGTCTCAAATAAACTCATTGCCACTGAAACAGTAATTGCAAAGACCACTGTGAATATTCTTTAGTAGAAGTGTACTTTACGAGTTGCATTCAGGCTTTGTGGTTAAACAGTGATAAATGCTTGACTGTAGACATGGCAACAGCAACTCTGAAGATATTTGTCCAAGTTTATTACAGCTTGTGATCTACTTTCCTCAGTTTCCCACTCCCACCATGGTCCCCATCCACTTTACACCAATTTGGGATGAAATGCATATGTTTCAATGTTGGTGCTTGGGTAGCAGATAACAGCCTTGCAGTTCAGTTATTGCCTTCCTATCTCACAGTTCTCCAACTTGACCGTTTTATTGCAAGCTCTTTAAAGAAGAATTTTTTCTGGTTGAAGATAGCTATTGAAGACGTT
This sequence comes from Sylvia atricapilla, assembly GCF_009819655.1. NCBI lineage: Eukaryota > Metazoa > Chordata > Aves > Passeriformes > Sylviidae > Sylvia > Sylvia atricapilla. The sequence continues at coordinate 100,277,521 of NC_089140.1, read as the reverse complement.
GAAAGCATTAAAACCAGTTCATGTACCCTTCATGTTTTCTACAACAGCTGTTCCTGAAGCCCTATGGGAAGGAAGGAAGATTGGTGAGTATCCTTGACTTAGTGGAAATGTTTTGAGTGGTGGCAGTATTCAGTGTTATTCAGGGTTACCCTATTTGGTCAGCCTTACCCTATTTCTTGTAAAGCAGTAAGTCTCACCAGCTTTATCTTAGACTGGTGTTGATTTGGATTCTTTTGCAAGCTGTTCACCTTTCATCTCTTGAGCTTTCCTCCTATTTTTGGGCTGCCAAATGGATCAGACATAAGTGAGATCACCTTTAGTCATCCAGAAACTTATTTGCTTAAACAAACAGACCCTCCTGCTGACTGGTGCCTGAGCTGCCCTTCTGATATCCTGATTTGTACCTCATACAATTGATTGAATTCACTGAAGGAATTGTCCATTATTTAGAGATAGAGAGATTCCCATCTGTTAAAATTTGTGTTGGAATAAATCTTAGCCAAGATGTGGTAGATGTGATTTTAGAATCTCTTTTCAAGACACATGGCTTTACTCTTCTGTATACACCACTGTGTTGAGCTTGAGGAAAGCTCAAGTACAAAGCGTTCCCATAGGTTCATCCTCTTTCTTTTTGAGCAATGTGATGTTCACATTTGCAGCACTGGTGTGCATATTAACTGCAGAACATCAGTCATTTGAAACTCATTCTTAATAAGGAAATAATAAACTTGCAGGTCTTCGGGTGGGTGTTCCTAACTCATTAAACCTCCCTAAATAGTTTTCATTAAATGCGATTTTACCTTCAATTTTGAGATAGAACTGATTCAAACTAAAAAAGGGATGGATGTTGAGTTTTGAGAGAAAAAGCAAAGCTGAGAAACCTTTCCATCTTCTGATGCAGAAGGGATACCGTATTATAACTGATACATGGGTTAGGAAAGTTGAATTACAAATATTTAAGGGGTTGTCATGTTTCCTTAAAGATGTTGGAAAGCAGCGATCTGCTTTGGTATTATGAGTGAATGAATATTGTCATTACAAGTTCTTGTCTTCTCAGGGGACCACAAATCCTTGACTACTACAGTTTTGTGTATATCAGCTTACCAGCGCTATAAATACAAATGTTCTGATGCAAGCTTATTCTACTACCAAAAGATGTAGCTGAAGAATTTAAGACATGTCTGTCCACCCTGATAATCTAGAAAATTACCAGTTCTTCTGATTTAAAAGATGTGCTTGTCCTCTTACATTTTGAGAAAACTAATGACTAATTGACTGCTTGAGACTTTGTTGTTGTTGTAAATTTGTGAACAGATTTGTTTATCAAAACAGCATGCATGACATTTTAATGATGATGTTAATGAAGTAGTGCTACTGTCACTAGGAATACTGGACTCTTTTCCAAAAATTTTATGGTTGTGTGAACCACTAAGATGATTAGAGGGAGGCCTTCTCTTTCAATAAAACTTGGATGCATATTGTGTATGAACAAGGCAGGAGGAGTGGAAGTGGTGTGGATCCTCAGCTGTGGACTCTCAGCTTAGGACGTCTTAGCCAGTTTGGAGAGTTTCCCTGCTTGATTTGTCCCTGATTTCTACTTTCACCCTTTCAAGGCTTTCAGAGGGAGCTAAGAGTGATAGGCTGGAACGGGCTGACACACCCAGAAGTGAGACTGACCAGGGGAAGGTTTGCAGTTGAGTGTTGCTCTTCACCAGGTGCTCTTGAGGAATTCCTGCATTCTTTGCATTTTGTCTTTAATCCTCGTGGTGGCAGCACACGCCAAGGGAAAGGGAGCCAGCTGAGTGTTGGGTTTTAATTACAGTTAAAATGAACGTGCCCATACTTAAACTTTTATCTTTTGTTGCCAGTGAGGCAGCTCAGAAACAGAGGGTCACAACCTCATCATCTGTGACATCCGTTTTTCTGAACTTCTGAGAGACATTTAGTTGGGAGAAATACTTCCTCTTCTCCTCTCCATCCCCACACCAGCAGGTAAAGGCAGCATTTGTCAAGATCGTGAGCTGCTGGCAGAGCTTATGTGACAGGGTTGAAGTTTCAGTTCCAAAATGTTACCCAAAGACTGTTGGAGTTTTGGAATGGTGAGGGTTTTTGTTAACCTCAGCACTAGTGCCAGGACTCTTGTTGTTCAAGGCACTACATTGCCATAGTCTTTCCTAAATTTGCACACAAAGTCAGGGTAGTTAGGTAGTTAGGTATCACAAAGTCTGACAGATTCCAGTTGGAAACAGAGAGACAATGTCAGGCACCCAGTGAAACCTCTCAAATCAAGAGAAAGAAATAAATACCTAATGTTAGTGATGAGGTGCTGATAACCATATAGCTGAAAAGTCACTAATACACTGAAAAGTTGGCTGCAGATTTAACACTGTGCTAATTAAAGAAGGTAGATAGAACTACCTTTTGGTATCTGAAACAGCTTTTCCAAAATAGCATCATAAGCAATTTTTTAACTGTAGACTGACTTGATAATGTGTGTGAAGTGTTATTTCAGGGTAGAAGTGTTGCAGCACAGGGCTGGGTTCGTTTCATATCATCTACCTGACCTCAGAATCACACATCAGTTTCTTGACATCTTTTTCACCTGACCAAAGGTGTCAGGTATTTGTTCTTGTGTCTTCTGTGTTTCCTTGGCATACTGTGAAGCTCTCATAATGTATATCAAACTTTTGGAACTGAAGCCAATATTACTGAAGTTCATAAATTACCCAGAAGGAAATAAGACAAGAAAACAAACAGCAGTTTATATGGAAAACAGTAAATGTAGTCTGTATACACTTTTTGCAGGACTGCTTCTGGTATCTGACCTTAAAGACTACTTCAGGTGACCCTCACTCAAAGTAAGACTCAACGCTCTGTCGGCATTGTATTCCAGTTAGAAGATTCAAGAACTGGAAAATGGGTAATAAATATTTAAGTGAGGGCATTTTTTGTATCTCAGACATGGGCTAAAAGGCCAATTTAATGGCTCTACCTTCCTGAGCTGTTTAGGATAGAATGCATTTGAAAAGAAGTGCAAATTGAAGGGATAGACCGTTGTGCCTATAGACATCTGCTTCTTCACCTTTGCATCTTTATTTTAGTTACTTGAAGCCTTTTTTCAAATAAATTTGAGAGCTCAAGATGGAAGTTTCTGCAGAACCGGTTATAGGATTAGAATAAATTGTTACTGTATGAGAATCAAGAGGATTTTTTCCTTCTCATTCCATAAAGGGCATTAGATGCTATGAGGAAAAACAACTATATGTTCTCTATATTCATATTGGTCTTAGAGGGAGCGTGCATCAAGCCCAACACAAGTAAAACAGGAGCATACTTTCTAGTATGAGAACTTCTATATGAGCTTAAGCTGCATCCTGAAGAGGACAGACTCATGTGTGCAGCTTTTCATTTGCAGTCATGCAAGTTTAAGAGCTATACCAGAAATAGTCCAGAAAATCAGTGTTCAATCTTAAAACTACAGTGTTACTCAACAACTGGCAGATCACCTTACCTTTTTCATTATACTTACTTTTCCTTCTTGTTGCTGTCTCATGCAAGGAAGTTTTTGAAGCTCAATAGCCTTGTTTTATGTTGTTAAATGTGGTAGATTTATGAACTTCCATTACCCAAATCACTACTTGTATTGTAAGTGTTAATGATGGGATTGCCCTTTCATGTAAATGTAAATATAATACCGTCTGCTGACCTTCACTGCTGAAAAAGCACTATTTGATGCAGTGTGGTTATGGAACAGAGTACAAATAAAGTACTCTTTCTTTCTTGGTAACTGAGAAGGATATTCTTTTCCTTTGTCGGTCCTGTTAATTACACAGTGGAAAGCAAGTTTGTGGGAAGAGAACTTGCATTACACCAATCGGGAGAGTTGGAAGTAGGCAAACTGTTGTGTACATAAGGATTTATGTGTTTTAGGGTCAGAACATTGCTTTTATTCTACAGCCCAATGTATTGCAGTAGCTGAACCACCTTTGAAAGAATGCAGCAGTGTGGTTATTTTTTTCTGTATGATCAGAAAAGGGGGAATGACTTTATGCTGGGATTTTTTTTCTTTGAGCATGTTATTTGTTTTGGGTTTTTTGCTAAGAGTTTTGAAAAACCTTTGAAGAACCCTGCTGGGTTCTACCTGCAGGGCAACCTAAGACTGCATTCAAGAACAGATATGGTAATAGAAAATACCCTGTCCAAGGACTGTCTGACATGCAATGTCCTCGACAGAAAACTCAGAGGGAAAACAACAGGATGTAAGAGTTCAGTAAAGTAATTGGTACTTGAATTTTGAGAGAATTGATTTCTCTGTGAAGCACCTTGGTACATACACTGGGCTACTTGTTTTGTAGAAGGGGCTGCTGCTTTGTACTTGGGGGAGGGAAGGGACTGGTGGACACTTGTGGATGATTAAAACTAGGCCAGCAGTTGGTTACCATTAAGACCCATCAAATAGTGGGATTTTAATGAGTGTTTAGTGTTGCATGCAAAATTGAAAGGTGCAGAAAATACGATGTAATTGCTGCAGTCACTTGTACTTGTGTCTGTGTAGTCTTTGGAAGCTGTATGGTTTCTGTAGATGGCCCATAGCACTTCAGCCTTTTGTATGAAATTACATACTTCTTTTTTACTAGCATCAAAACGTATTGCCCTGTGATACTTTTATTTTAAGATTGTGCAGCATATGTAACCTCTAATTGTTGAACAGCACCAATTCATAGTATTTGTAACATGGATCAGATAAGAAACAATTCCCAAGTATGGTAGGTATATATTACACAAAGAGTAATTGCTTAAGAAACAGGCTGGTTGCTTCATCTCTTAGATATTTTGCATTTAAAACTTCGTGGTTTTCAAACCACAATGTTTCAGTGGTATTGGCAACATTCAAAGACTGATATTGCTTATGGGTGGAGTCAAAAAGATTTCTGTACAAAATATTGGCAAGCTGAGTCTGGCAAGATTCACTTTCCAGACTTTGTAAGCAAATCCACTTTAATTGGCATATGATGTTATGTCTTTCATTGCTTACAGAGTATGTAACCAAAGAGGTAAGGGTAAATACAATGATTCCCCACTTTGTTACTGTACGATAAAGTAAATATGGACACTTTTTACATGATGGGGTCTCACTGTGCCCAAAAATAAGTTTTTGAACATATTATCCTTTCTTGTATGAGGTTGCATGCTGAGGAAATCTGTTCAGCTGTTGAGAGCTTCAGGGAATAAAAGTCTAAACTACATCCTTCTGCAGCATGTTTGTCACTAAGTAGAAAATGCTTTTATATACAGCCATTTGACGGCATCTATTAAGATCTCCATCACTTTCTTAGGCTATTCCTTTGGAGAGGATGAGTTGGAGTAAGTAAACAAAGACTTTGGATCTATTTTGAGATCTCTGTATAAACATGTGGTCTTCTCTGTCTTTAAGATTCTTTTAGGCATGAGTCAGGGCTTTAGTGTAAGAAGTGAAAATATTTTTATTAGGTGGGAGTGGTCTTGATTTAGAGTTGGAGTATTCTTTTGCCTATGGTACTTATAAATTCAGTTTGTATGTCTGTAAAAGGTATATATGTGGAAGTGTATTGGATATAGTAAACTAATTTATCTTTTAAAATGGAGTAAAATCCTTAAAAGGCCATCTAGCTGCACCATTTTTTCAAGGAAAAAAATACTGACTAGCATACTAACATTAAGAAATCTGGTTTAGGTTATCTGTGTCACAGTCACTGAGCTCATGTCCTTTCCCCTTCCTTTTTGTTAATCATTCCCTCATGAGCTCCAGTCATCCATTTGGTTCCAGGAGGGATCGGTCAATTCTCCTCAAGTTAAAATGCTGGATCTATAAACTGCAACTCTTAACGTCTGTCTTGCGTCCAGATTTTTGAGACTATGTTCCTTGTAGAAGAAATAGGATTCCTAACCCCTGACTGAAGAGTCTTTGTAAGGCACAGCATTATCTGTTACAAAGAAAAAAAAATCCTGGAGAATGTCTTTTTAAAACCGTGAATATACCTACAAGTCTGCTTGTCTCTCTCCTGCTTCCCTTTGCAGCCTTCTTCTTCCATGTTAAATCTGTTGGAGTTTGTCACAATCAGCACACATCATCCTGTTTCCTTTTTCTAAAATTTTATTTCAATTTTCCTGCAGAGGAACTTCTCAGCTCCAGACTGCTTTCTAATCTTTCTTTGGAAGAGTGCCTTTTGCAAATCCACATTGCCCTTTGCTGGAGGTGGAGCAAGGGTTTACTGAGCTCTACAGCTTCCGTGGCACTCCTTTGGCTGCGTTTGAATGTTTGTATTTAGTAAGCCATTTTGGTAGTCTCGTGAGCAGGCTACAGCATTAGAGCATAAGAGGCTGTAAGAATTAGCTACACAGGGTGATTTGAGTAATCCATCAAAATTTACAGAAGCTTTACCTTTTAGGGGATTATATGCAGTGTTCCTAAAAATGTTGTGGTTTTGTGTTTTTCAGTTATGACAGTACTAAAGCAGTCAGTCTGGTTGTATTTCTCATTAATGTTGAGTCATACATTTTAATAATAGCTGTATGTTTAGAATTTCCTAGGATTTTGTACTTTCTAAAGTAAGAGTGAGGTAGGCGAATTAATCTTTAATTTGATTATGTGGCTCTAGACCTCAGATAAATTTGTTAGATAAACTGTACGTGTTACAAGAGTGCTGTATCTGTCTTATGTAATCATGAAGTTGCTATTAGTGCTTGTTACAAAAAGGTATTTTTAAAGACTTGATGTCTGTAGAACATTCAAATAAATACATGAAAAACACTGCAGGTGCGGTTCAGCAAAATGTGGAAGTTGATAAAGAAATGGTACCATTTTAATTTTTCTGGGTAAATTTTTCACAAAATGCCTTCCTTTTTTTCCCTCTTTTTATGACACCTCCACTTTCTTCCCCTCTCCCCAATATTATAACACATGCATTTCAACTTTTTTTGGATCCTTATAATTTGTGAACACTTGCACTATTCACACTTCCCACACTTGTCAATCTTCAGTAAAAACGCCTTCATAAGGTAGATATTATACAATTTAAAACATAAAATCCCCTTTACAATTATTTGTTATAACTGTCTTCAGCTTCACTGGGGTAGCAGCAGTGAACTAGTTCCCACTTACTGATTTCTCATCATGCAGCTCTAGCAACATCCCCAAGTCCATATTTAGCATGGGTGGCTGGGACCCGGGCGAGTGGGGGAAAGGAAGATGTCCAAGGAGCACGTGGGGTTGTAGGAGACAGTGTTTCTTCATTTGGTTGAGGGGGTGCTTCTTTTTTTGGTCTTGGAAAGACACAAAATTCACAGTAAATAAAATTATAGTAGAGGAGTGAAATGAAAGCCATGTAGGTAATATTAAAACCAGAAAAAGACAGTCTTGCCTTTTTCACAGGATATTGCTAAGTAAATGCTTCGTATCTGTTTCTTCATATAATGAGAAAGAGGTGAACTGTAAGCAGAAAAGTCTCTTCTGCCTAAAAATGGTATTTTAAAAATCCTGCTTGGCAACCCTTGAATTCATTGCAGTTGAGAGAAAATCATCTTCACTGGTATTGGTAAAGTAAGCTCTTTTTTCTACTGCAGCCTGGGCCTTTTCTTGTGCTTGCCTGAGATGTGACACTCATTGTAATGACTAAGTGAACTAATCTCTTTAATCGACCAGTCAGATGAAATCCTGCCTACTTAGGACCTTTGGGAGAATAGCATGTGCTGAAGCCTATTTGTGAACATGCAAAAAGGTGCTGTTTATATGCTTTTCTTCATTACAGTCCATGCCAGTGAATGCAGGTGGTGTTACCCAGCTTCTTCCTCCTGTCATATGCAGCTGAGCAGAATGTTTTTAGCAACAAGGGTAGCGCTGTAACCAGCACTGTGGGAATTCAGACTGTGGATCAGTTTTCCCTTCCAGACTAAATGACAGTCAAATGTACTTTCCTGAAATCTTAGCAGTGTCTTATCATAGCTGCAGCAGGGTGCTGTTCTTTTTGGGTATGTGTGTACGCTCCCTTCCGTTAAATACATTCCCATACCATTTTACTTCTCTTTCTCCCCTATTACAGCCCACCTCAGGGGTGTAAAAATGGATTTCCAGAACGAGGTTTCCTATCTTGAGGATCTTCTGGCATTCACTGCTGCAAGAGAAGTGCCATGATTGATTCTTAGGGAGCTTAAAGACTGTCTTGGAGCTGAAGGGGAAGTAGGTCTGTTGCAATAACAGCTTAAATACTGCAAGAAGGCCCTGAAATTGTTTTATGTTCCTGAGCGCTCAGAACCAGTGATGCAAAACTGAAGGCTTAAGGATTGCAACAGCCTTAGAGGGAATAGTGTGTATGGGTAGGCAATAAGAGGATTTTTAAAAGGTCATGGGAGACTCAAGGCAGTCCATCAAACAGCAGTGACTAAGGACTGCTGAGAACCCCTCTGGGAAACTCATGCCTTAGATGGCTCTTCTTAACTGCTCTGCCTTCTGCCCGGAGTTCCCCGAAACTGCTCAAGATGGGCTGTTGGCAATAAAGTTATTCCCATGCTTTGATAATTAATAACTCCTGTATTGCAAGTGTCTGGGGTGTGAGGTAACAACCAAAAATGGCAGTAGGTCGTCTCTATCAGGATTTCATAACTCTTTTTTTTGTGAGATGCTCCACTCTGTGGAGGGCTGGCCATCCAAACCTCCCCTTAAGAAAGGCACTAGCCTGTGGTTAGCCACGTACCAGCTGGAAAATGGGCCTACCTTGCGCTGCATGACATGCGCCATGATCCGGGAATTCTGCTCTGTGATTCAACTGTAACGTTTGAGTGGAGAGAAGACTTTTCGACCACCCGAGAATATTCAGTTCTGCCACAAATTAGTATTGTAGCTTTTAATGAATGGCTCTGCATTTGCACAATATGTGAAACTGGGGTGGTATCCATCCATGAATTCCATAAGAAAGCTATTATTGGTACTGTTACTTTGAGTTTTGAAAATAAATACAGGAGTCATGTCCAGTTAGCAGCATGATGGTACATTTTCTGCTTATGAAGGACTCTTCTCAGGTACCAGTATCACATTTTGAAAAAATGGCTGAAAATGTCTCATAGAAGTAGTATGAAAATTAATAATATTAAAGCTAGGGTTTGCCTTTTTTGGGAAATGGTGTGTGTTTGCAGGCCCTGCATGTATATGTGGTATGTCAAGTGCTGTGTTTTTGTCGTGTTTTAAAAGTAGGGTATCAGTTGCGGCTAATACTCCTTTTCAATAGGAAATAAAATCACCTTCGGTACACATTTCTACTCTGAAAGTTCATTTCCATAGTCTTACAGAGTGTCACTTAAAAAAACAATAAATTATAAAAAGACTGAATAATTACAAACCTTACAGGTCTTATTTTGCAAAGGAGAAGTTGCTAATAGTCCTCCAAGTTAATAGCTGGGGTTAATGTGTATTTTTTAATGGGACAGATTTATTTTCATGAGAGCCAAAGTTCTTTCTTGCTTAGACTGTGAATTCCATAAGGGAATAGTAAGGAGTTAAGAGGGAAACATGATGAAATATTGCTCTTCGCATCCAGAAGAGGATTTAAGTCATGAACTCCTGACCTTATGATCCTCAATTACTTACCCAGGGTGAGGGAAATCTGTTCTACTTTAATGTTTTTATTTAATGTGCCTTGGAATGAATACAAGCGTTCTTTTCTCTTAGAAGGTGTTTAAAAAAATAACTGGATTAAAAAATACTAGATCTTTAATTTTTAGTCCAAGTATTTTTGCATAGCCCGTTTCTAACAAAAAAAAAAATGTTTTTAGAGACGAATTGTTGCTGTTTTACAGGGTACACTGAACCTTTACAGTGGTAAACTGAGAGCTGATGGCCAAGTGTATTAGAATGTTACCTAATAAATAATATATTTAAGTCACTGTTATGACTTGGCTTCTTTGAAGAGCACTGGAAAGGCTCAGCCAAGGGTTAGCCAATGGTTGCATTAATCTATCTTTTGCAGGTATTGCAAACCATCCAAACACACCACCGGTTTTTACCTGAAAAGTAGGTTCTGGCTTTATTTCTAATATATCTTCTTTTTTACCAAAAAACTGAGAAAAATCAGACTCATGTTTTATGTTTCTATGTGTCTTTCTGCTCACCATTTTTGAACATCATGGACTGTTACCTTTATTATTCGAAACATGGGAAGTTTCTGTGAAGTTAGGAAAAGCAGTGCAGATATATTTGTGCAGCTGCAAATTAGTACCCACTTTAGAGAGCTCATTTGTAGGTCTCAGGGTTCAGAGCTTCTTTAGTAAAATGTGAACTCACATGAGGATGGAAGAAGTCAAATGGAAATGAGTGTTAGAGCAATGCACGTTTGTATCACAGAAAATTAACTCCTGACCTAGCAAAGCACCCAATTTTTAAATCTTGTTTTTCAAATGATAAATCATGCTGTTGTAAAAGCTGAATATTTTATTTGGTGTGCTGTATCTCAAGGTCTGCTTTAAGTTAAGGTTACTTAACTTGTCATTCTGAATGCTTGTGTAATGTTTCATTAGGTGTTTAGAATTCACAAAGCATTGCATGCATTTGCTTTACAGAGCTGTGGAAATCTCTGCAAGAAAAAAAGTGAAAAGAGGAAATAAAATTGTCAGATCATGGGATCTGACCTGATGTGACCAATCAGTAGTTCCATCGATTAGGTTGCAGAGAGGGTATGCAAGGCAGACTATTGGATTTTTTGCTGTGGACTGAGAATCTCATATTTTTGTGTCTAAGATAGCAAAGAATTCTTGTGTTTGGATTCTTTGTTTCATAATATTAATGCAGTAGATCTGCATGTATTTTAGCAAATATCACTGGTCTGAAAGCTATTTTTGTCAAATGTTGGAAATGTGTTTTAACAATTCCCAAAGATTGCTTTAGAAGAAGTTTATATAGGCTGTCATAACTCACATGTCAGTTAACAACTTAACATCCGTGAAGTCTTTCTTTAATCATTTTTACATGAAAAGCTGAACTTTCATGAACAGAAATAAGTACAATTGTTCTCATCTGAAAAGTCAAGTGAACATAAGCATGAGAAACAACTCCCTGAGAGGCAGTACATCTCTAGCAGAGAAGGGCTGGTGTGCTGCTATGAACACTTAGGGCAGTGATAAGCTTTTCCTAATTCATTTTCCCATTCATAAATTGAATTTAATGACATTTTCTCCCCCCCCCCCCCTTTTTTTTTTTTTAAGGAAAGGTCCAGGTCATTCATAGCTGTTAATATTGTGAGCACAGGGCTAGTGCTCACTTAAAACACGTGAGGACTATTTCCATGTTTTTCTGGTTGATGCCTGCAAGGACACTTGTTTTTATGCATTGGCATAAGCAGCCTGTGGCCTGCAGGCCTACTGCTGAAGAGAGGAGAGCATTTTTATGTTTTGTTTTATTTTGAAGAAATGTTCAATTGCCTTAATGACTTCTGCAGTTCATAAACTCATTCACTACAGCTTTGCAAGAGAGGAGTCAAGAGTCCTAAAAACAAGTATCCCTTACAGCATAACACTTGTTCATTCCCAGAGGAAGTCAGTTTTGAACTTAGCATGAGGAAGGAATCCTGCTGGGAAAAATAGGACATTGTCATTTAATTGGACATTGCATCATAAAACAGATTCATGAGGGAGAGTGGTGTGGAGGGAATTAGAGTCACACAGGTATTCTTAGTTTAGAAGAGTCTATGCCTTGCTAGTTCTTGTATTTCTATTAAAATAAACTTATGAGACATGCTAGATCTTACATCAGCTTGACCTGAGCCACCAGAAAGGTTCTTGATGTATAGAACAGTCATGTCACTGTGACCAAAATGCCTTCTGTTTCCACTCCACTAAGCTCCTTCAGCATTGTGGTGTCTGTCGTTGCCACAAATTTATTCAGTCTCACAGGACCTCTCTGAGCTGATGTTCACTGCTTATCAAGATACTTGTCAGTCTCAGGTCCACAGTTTATCACATTCATTTCCACTCCCTTTTCCATTAGTCTTTCCTTCCAGAAACAGCCTGTCTTTTTCTTTGGCCAAAAGAACAGGCTGGCATCACTCCTGCCTGATCTGTCCTCCAAAGTTACGAGTTCTAGGTTTTCTCTACCTTTTTCAACTAATCTGCATTCCCAGTAATTTTTCTTTTAGCAACTCGAGTTCTGCATTTTCATGATGCCACTTCTAATCCATGACATTGAACCTTGCACAAAAGATGTGGGGAGCATATGTTTTTTCCAGACTTTCCTGGTCCCAGATCAACTGCAGTTTTGGGAATACAGAATTTCTCATGGGTTAAAGCATTCCACCTAGGGAAAGCAAGTATGTACCAAGCAGGTGCAACATTCTTCTCCTTCTTGACACCACTTCAAAAGAAAAGGTTTGGAAAATTTTCACATGGATAGCAGATGGGTCCTATTATCTTAAAGTTTACATTGCCCTGCGGACTTCCAAATCTTGACTTAAAGCATATGGATGCTCATACTTGATTATGTTGTGTTCGTGAACTTTTTGTTTGATTTTAAGATGTCATCAGAGTACATTAAACTAGGCAAAGCAAACTGTTTTCTCTTTGTTCGCAAAAATTATCTATTTTGGCTAAATTTTCCAAAAGGTTCAGTGTGACATGACTCTCAGCATGGAACATTTCAGTGTAGCAGCTGACATTTGGTGAAGTCACAAGCAGGCGATAGCAGGGTCTTGTAATGGAAGTTGTCAGACAATCTTATTAATAGGCAAGCTTGGAAGCATTGCTGCTGATCCATCTCAAGAGCTCCTTAATTTCCAGTGCCCTAGGTGTTTTCTCCCTCAATATGTATGTTTCTATAAAACTTAGGTATGACAGTCACTGAATTCCACAATTATGTTGCTTATGCAGCAGTATGGATTTGTAATGCAGTTGTCTTCTTTTTTAAAGCCTCAGCATTGGTAAGGTTTTAATGTCAGACTAAGAACCGTAAAAAGTTTAGGAGCTACTTTTAAAAGTCTGCTATTAGGCAGTTCACTGGAATTTTCAAATTGTTTTTTGTAGTTTGGGGATGAATGTGTTTCATGCAGTACTGTTAGGAAGTCTGGATTAAAAAGGAGACACTATTTGGGTTGAGATGTCAGCTGTAACTTGTCAATGATGATGACAGCCTGAGTATCCCCCTTAGTTCCTATCCTTAGTCTAGGAACCACAGTCTGAAATGTTTAAGCCAGGACACAACTTCCTGTCTGCAGGGCAATTCAGTTCTTGGAAAATTTCAGGTGTTTGTCAGTATTTAAAATAATTCTCTTCATAATAAACTTGAACCTGAGCTTACATCCATCAAAGTAAGAGAAAGATCAGGTTTGTTGTTGGAGCAATGCAGATTCGGCTTATGATGGTGGGCTCTCTTGATTAACTGTTGAAAAGTTCCATTCGCTTGACATATTCCATACACTATTATGAAATTCAGAGTATGCTCTGCAAAGACATTTGAATTGCCATGGTTGGACTTGGAGTAAAATAACCTGTCCCTTAAAATAATAGTGTTAGAGAAGACCTTTCAGATGGACCTCCCTGATAAGGAGCTATATTTAAGCTCTACCTAACAAACATTTTTCCAACTTGTTCTTGGTAATCCTCCAATTGTTGATCTTCTGAATTAACCTGTTGCAGTGCTTATGTGGTTCTTGTAAGCAAGCCTTTTCCTGGTATCAAGCTGAACTCTCTTGCTACAAATTAAGGTAAATATTTCCTGTCCTCTCTGACTCATCTGATCAGTATCTTCTTTGCAATAGTCTCCTTCATTTTAAAAAAGTATTTTGTATTTGTTTCAGATTTATCTCTTTTATATTAAACATAATTCATTCAGTCTTTACAGGTAAGGTTCTTTGTACATGCTACAGTTTTTGGGCACTGTTCTCCAGGACTGATTTGAGAAAGTCAAGTTCAAACGTGAACATCAGTTCATGTTAGTAATTCCTGTAAAGTGTATTAAAGAACTATATCCTCTACCTGCTACTGGAATATCCTCCTTTCTGTTAGAAATCTGTATTTAACAGTCAGAATTAAACTTTGGGCACTATCCCACCTGTTACTACACAACCACTCCAGTATTACCTAGTTCATCCAAAGGCTATATAAACAGTGATTTAACCTCTTGGTTCTTGTGACTCTTATTTTTTGACTGGCACGTTAGAGAAATTGTAAGTGGGCTGATCAAAGTAAGTGCAGAATAGAAACTGAGAGTTTCTTACCCACCTGAACAGCAGTCTAGTTCACAGTGAGCTTGAAATACTTTCTATTATCAAGCTTTCTATTAAAACCCTTTATGATGGATTAGGAAATTCCTAGGAGGAAAAAACCCAATGTTCGTAATATGGATCCTTATCTGCGTTGACATATTCAGTGAGTTTTGAAAGGTAGCAAGCCTGTTCATTTGTTTACTCTATAGTCCTTACATTTATCTGGCATTAGTTCAGTTTCAGTATTCGTGAGTGTGGAGGGGCTTGCAGGGAACTTCTCTTTCCTTTTTTAATTGCACTTAGTGCATAATTGGAGTTCAGGCATGTAATTTTGTCTTTTAAGGAAGTCTTCGTGATTATGCAGAAGATTTGGTAAGAGACAAAATACAATTGTCTAACATGCTGCTGTTTGTGGTTTTTTGCCTTAGTCGAGGTACCCAGCTGGTGTGTGCTGCTTGCAAGTTCATTAACACATTTCCTGCCTTGGCAGGAACCTCAGGCACCGGTGATACCCTTGACCTTGCTGTTCTTCCTGGAACAACTTAGAGTTAGGACTTTTGCTCTTTTCTGACATGCTCACATAGATCAGCATGTCATGTTTATGGCCTGTGGAGCAGAGCGTGCACTAGCAGTGTACTCTGGACTTTTCTGAGCTAATTGCCTTTGAATGATTGTCTGCAATTACATGAGCCTGTAACGTTGTTCATGCATTGCAGTCCTCTGCTCCTTTAGGCACCATGAGATTCTGTCTAACGATCCTTCATTAATCATCCCTGCAGGTGGTTTTATCTGATTCCTGTTTTCTTTTAGAGTTATGATTTTTTTTTTCCCTAGGGGCACTTCTTTCTTCATGGATTCTGTGTCATGTCTTGAAAATTTACCTATTCAGAACATTTTTAATATTCTGTTATTTCATGCCAGTACAAAGAAAAAAAAAAAATAAACACTTCAACACCCCCCCACCAAATAAGAATCTGAAACTTTCAATGTTCCTTTCATGTTCCAACTGACATGGAAATATTCCACCCCATTTTAAAAAGAAAGCAAGGTTTGAAGTAATTTTCTTTAACTGAGTAGTGACTTCCTTTATGGATGGACTTTCTTCACATAAAAACATTCAGGAGCTTAGCTATAGTTGCTGCTTGAAAATTCTTAGGAAGTTGGCATTGTTCCCTTCTTATTCATGTTCCTTGAAAACCTTTTTGTCTCCAACTGATGATGCAGAGCGATGAAATGGTGTTCAGTGAAGTCCAGAGTCTACTTTCAATACCAACTTAGACCATAGAAACATAGCATTGTCCCTTTATAGTAGGGCCAGACCTTTATATTCTGAGTATCAGAAATGGTCACGTGTATGTGTTCTAGATATCTTATGCAGAAGATTGTGCATACTCGTTGTAGGATCTTTCATTTTCACTCTTGCATGAATAGACTTCATTTACACAGCACAATTTTAGAAAGCATATTTTTGAAATTATGTGGAAGGTCTGATTGAGTTACCAAAAAAATAAAACCAACTCAGAAGTCATTAAACCTGTATAACTACATATATGTACTGCTCCAGTCTTACCCACTGTGGGAAGTGAGTGTTCTTAGCATTAATACATTGTCCAGAAATATAATCTTATTTAAATTTTGTGAGGGTTTTAATATATATATTTTTTTCCCTGCAATGTCACTCACATTCAAAGTGAATACTGATTCTAAATTTAAAAAAATAACATTAGTATTTGGATTCCTAAGTGTAGTATGAACTGTGATTCCTGGTAAGATGTAATGTATGGGTCTGTACAAAACACTGTAGCACTGTAGTTTTAGGCTGAAATTTAAAAATAAACTAAAATCCAGAATAGGCTGTTCTTAGCTATACCTTCAAAATTTATTTTGGTTCAGACTGCATTTACATTGTTAATATCTGTCTTGAAATGCTTGGCAGACTTTAAAATGCTTCTGTCCTTCCTTGCTGTAATGAATTTGGGAGATCATGTGGCTTTAGAAGAGATATTTTTTTTGTTTGCTTTTAGTTTGGGGGAAAACGCTAAACATGGTTTTGTCTATTTTTACAAGAAGCTATAATTATGTCAAAAATATCACAATGAGGAAATATTTGGTATGTATAGTGGGTTTCTAATGTATTTAGCATAGGGTAAAAATGGAGCCTGAAAAGATTTGTAGAAGGACATATTAAATTAGTAGAGAAACATGCTAAACTCCTTAAAATGGATAACACTAAAAGTCCTTTCTATATTTTTCCAAACCATAATGAGTACTTGGTGAAAAACATACTTTGCTTGCACAAAAGCACTCTGAAGTAAAGCAAGTGTGCCAAAACTCTAGAGGATGAGTTCCTCAGCCAACCTAATAAGTACAGGCTTCTTGGTCATCATGTAACTTACCTTTTCCTATAAGACTTTAAAATCCGCGTTAAAACAGTCAGAAGTGTCAGGGCATGTATGGTAAAATGTGCAACTATAATGTTTGGAGTATTAGAAAATAGCCATTTTTCTGCTTTTCTGCCTTTTAAAGTTAAGTTTCAATGGAACAGAGTTATGCTAAGAGGGAATTAAAGTTGGGAGTCCGTTTAAAGGGTTTCACAGTTTTAATTTTGAATTGCAGGAATACCAAATACTTAAAATCTAAGAAAATAATAATCAAAATCAGATTGATATATAAAGAGAATAATAAATAATGAATAATAAACTATGTTAGAATAAGGAAACTTAATTCTGCTTTTTAAGAATTTTGAACTTGTGAGGTCAAATGGGTTTAAGCTTTTTTAAAATGCATTATTAAAAGACAAGGCAGTATCCATAACAGCATCACAATCTAGCAAACTTGAAGGAGTTCTTCTAGTATTCAAGACAGTCTTACTCTTCAAAGTGTACTCATGTCAAGCTCTGCAGGTATTTTAATAATAATAAAAAGATGTAAATGTCTAGAAAAGAAAGAACTTGAATATTAAGTACAGTGACTTTTCTGCTGAAGAACACTACAGGTGACAAAAAAAAGAAATTAGTAGAACACAGCATCGATACCTGTCTCCAGAAAAGCGACTGTAAATGTATTAAATTATCAGAACCAGCTTTACATAATTAGTGATAAGATAATAGATTAAAGGTATTCACAGTGCCCAATTTTAGACTCCTGCAATATAAGTTTCTCAACCATTAAACAATAGCTTTTATGAAGCAGCTGAAATGGATGCTTCAAAGCAGTAAATGTTTCAGCAATATAAATTTAATTTTCCTGTGTCACTCTCTGCCATTCTGCAGTACCTCAGGAGAAAGTTCACTCTCTGCCACAAAGAGAAGGAACACAGGGAGAATTGCCACATCACTGGGTGCCAGAACAGTCCAACTGGCCTGAAGTTAGGACCTTTTTTCAGCCACACTGTGTGTATAACTTAATTTACTGTTACTACAAACCATAGATGTGTGATCATTTTTCTTACAGTGTATTCTCTAACCTGTTTTAAGCAGTGTGCTGTCTGTGTTGCAACACAAGCAAAATCGCCCTCACTAGTGTCCCGGGGAGCAGCAGGCACAGCATAACCAACTGGACAAGGTGGGGATTTACCTCCTCTGCTCTGTGCTGGGGCGGCCTCACCACGAGTCCTGCCAGCAGGGCTGGCTGCCACAGTGTGAGAAAGATGGAGAACTCTGGGAGAGCATCCAGAAGAGCCGCACAAAGATGATGAAGGGCCTTGAGAGGAAGCCATGATCTGTTCAGCCTGGAGAAGAGGGGACTGAGGAGGAGTCCTCATTGCAGTCTACCACCTCCTCATGAGGGGAGAAAGAGGGGCAGACACTGATCTCTTTTCTGTGCTGACCAGTGGCAGGGCCAGAGAAAATTGCATGAAACTGTGTCAGAGGAAGTTTAGGTGGGATATTAGGAAAAGATTCTTTACCCAGAGAGTGACTGGAGACTGGAACAGGGCTCCCGGGTCACAGCACCAAGCCTTTTAGAGTTTGAGAAGTGTTTGTACAATGCTCTCAGGCAAATGGTGTGACTCTTGGGGTGTCCTGTGCAGGGCCAGGATTTGGTGGTCAGTGATCCCTGCAGGTCCTTCAGGATAGTCTATGATGTTACGACTGTTGACTCCAAAAAGAGAGTGCTCTTTAACAATTCTGCTCTTAGTTTTACCCATCAATGCAACATTATGGTGTTGGGGTTTTCTTTCTCATCTGTGTTTTCCCATTGTAGATGTTTTGAACAGATGGCTTCAGTTTTATGAAATGTGTGGCAGTACCTTCCATTAAACTCTGTGAACTAATAATTGTATGTTTATATTCAGTAAATTGTTTACTGTGCTACTTTTATCTGTACATCATGTTTCCTTTCTTGAGAAAATTTTGCCTGCATCTGAAGCCTAAGATGACTTTTTGCATTACTATCATTGGCATGCAATTCCATGGCATTTTTTTTTCCTAGATTTCACTTGATGTGTCTATATGAATCTCAGTTGTTTGTGTTAGTGCATAAAAGTTTCAAACAACCATTTGAACTTGGTCTTAACTTGCATTATAGGAATGTGCGTAACAAAATTGATGCCTATACCTGCTTTTATGTGTGGCTACCATAGCAGAATCCTTTAAATGTTCCTGTCTTTTTTTTTTTTTTTTAAAGTATATTGGGAGATGTTCTTTATTCATTTTAGGCAGAGGGTTGAAATCTATATGACCTGGCCCGTTAAATGTAAACCTTGTCTTCTTAACCTGTTTTATTAGAAACGTTTTGGTGTAGTGTGGAATGGATTTACAGCTCTTACTTAAGGGGTTTACTGAATATGGCTTATAACAATGCACTCTGTGTAACTTTCCTGCAAAATAAAAAACCTTATTGGTGAAGGAGAAAGGTATCCCATCTTCAAACATGTACTAATTTTTTCAAATAATACTAATTTTTTCAAAGAATAGATTTTGGCAACTGCTGATTCTCTGAGGGGATCAAAATCACTTCGAGGACAGTGTGAAGCCCTGTTGGCTGTAGCAGGCATTTCATCTGTCCCCTGTGTGTGTTCTGGGGCTGGATGGTTGGAGAGCAATTGCTTTTTTGGAGATTGCAGGCTTTGCTGTGTAATTATGTTGACATGCCTTGTATTGTTGTCTTTAACTCTTCCCCATGTAGAAATTATGCCTTTGGGCTGAAGGATGGGTGTGGAATTTCCAGACCAAGTCTGCCTAGCTGCTGCTGTCAGCAGCAGCAACTATGCATTCATGCCTGACTTGGAGAACATTTTCCTTAGGGACTTCCAAACTTTTGGAAGCTTGTTCAAGCAATGAAACAGTACTTCTAATTGGGCTGCCATAAGCTGAAAAATTCCAGGCATTTCTGTGCATGGGTGTGCATCAGCTGTACAGTACAGCTGCCATAAGACCAACAGAGGAGGAAAAGCCATTTATTTCGGTCCACGAAATCCCTGGGCTACAAGGATGGTAGCCCAGCATACTCCTGCAACATCTCCTTACCAAAGTAGAAATCAGTCCTCCTCAGGATCCCATTCATCTCCCTCATCTGGGATGGCCATGCCAGTATCCTAAGCCCCATGCTTTCCTACCTCTGGCTTCTCCAAATTTGAACCCTGTTCAAATGTGCTTTGTCACACATGTCACTCTAACCTTGTGCTCCCTCCCTTCCTACTGCAAAGGGAGCACTGTCCAGAGCCAAACACAATCCTGTGCTCTTCCTTCCCTTTCCCACTCCCATTTAATTTGTGCCTGCCCAGCACACGCCCCCTCTGCTCTCCTGTGCAAACAGGGTCCCAGCACGATTGCTGCCATCTGCAGTGACACAGCCCCAAGCCCCACAGCACTGCCCATGTCCCAATGCAGACCCTCCTCCTGTCTGCCGAGGCACAGATGTGGGTTCCAGGCAGGCTGGTTTGGCCTGGCCGGGTGGCTGCAGGCACCTGGCACTTGGGGCAGCGTCTCAGCAGGAAGCTGTGGTTGGCCAAATACTGATCTTTATCTGCTGTGGAAGGCTGAGCTCGGGAGGCTCTGCAGTGGCTCCATGCCCTTGCTGCAGACACGGGACAGGCAGTGCAAGCACAGGGCACCAGGCACTGGGTTGATGAGATCCTAAAGTCACGTTGTGGTAGATTGTAGTATTTGGCACTAGCTGGGAAAGGACTATGCTGAACTGTCATTTCACCTGCTAAATTGTTT
Source organism: Sylvia atricapilla (assembly GCF_009819655.1). NCBI lineage: Eukaryota > Metazoa > Chordata > Aves > Passeriformes > Sylviidae > Sylvia > Sylvia atricapilla. The sequence goes on along the minus strand of NC_089140.1, from coordinate 100,257,138 downwards.
AAATTGTACAGAAATAGGTTTATTTCTCTGGGTAAAAGTGGGAAAAGAACAGTGGATTTGCTGTATACACCCCGTTACCTTTTTTTTTATTCTTGCAACTTTTGTTTCCCTGTGTTTTACAAACAATTTTTGGCAAATACATATCACAAGACATCACTGTCACCATGTCTTGCTCGTTGCCTGAAGTGATCCATGAAATGATTCCTGTTCAAGAAAAGAGACTTCTAAAAATATAATTGAAAATGGACATTTGAAATATACCATGGAAACAGGTGCCAGGCATTTACCTGGAATGAGATTAATTTTGGCAAGTGGGGAAACTCTCAGCAAGCTGATTTGTTGAGGTGTGGGTTTGAAGACTGCCAGGTCTGACCATGACAAGAAGCAAACTTTGCTTGTTCATCTTTAAAAAAGAGTCAAAAAGATAAGAGCTCTCAAATGTTTTCTGCCAGTAGAATATAACTAAATTAAATGCATAGTAGAATGCAATTTTTACATGGCAAAACTCTTCTTGGTGTGCTCTGCTGTCTGTCACAATCTCACAGAAGTGATGAGTGGCATTTTTTGCCTTACCTTCTGCCACTTCCCAATATTTTCTTTTCCTGTCTCTCAAATAACATTCAGGCCCTTCATTATCTTCAAATGAAGAAAAGACAAATTTTCTGAAAATCTTAGGCTGGAGATACACACCTTTATTAAAAATTTTCCAAAAACAAACTCTCTTCATAGTAAAATTGATGAGAAAGGTGTGGGTTTTTTTTTTTTTATGAAGGCTGTAATGTCAAATGCATACTTAATTTAATTTCTTAAATGAGAAATATATTTTTTCACTGAAGAAAATTGTTTTCAGAAGTGTTTTAAAGCACCAAGGGTCTTGGATCAAGTCTAAAACAGCCCTAAAATAGAGTTCAAACTCCATATTTAAATTTTAAAAAGTAAATTGAGTAACTTCTTTTTATAGAAGATATGATACCTAGAGCTTAAGTTAAATTTTGCCCTCTTTATTGCAGTGAGAGTTCCCCTTACCTGACCGTGGTCTAACCGTGTTAATACATTTAGCCACATCTAAAAAAACCGAAAAGAGAAGGTAGTTTGGTACACCTTCTGCTTTATGTGACTTGTTATATTTATTAACTATATATATAGTTTCTAAATAAGTAGAAAAATGTGGAAAACAAAGCTTAAACAGACCTAAATTCCTTGGAGATGGGATTCCAGTGAGAAAAAAATCTCCTTCAAATCTCAGTCCAGAAAGGTAAATATTCATTAAATATGCAGAAGTGGACTATAGTTTACCCATATGTCTGCTTTCTCAAGTTTCATGAGACTCTTTGAGGCCGGGTTTTCCATGTTAGCACATAAGTTAGCAAAACTGATGTTCTTGTAGGTTTAGGCTTGGTTCCTCCTTGCCTGGGAAGCAGAAGGAGTTATTAATAGCTATTAGTACTAAAATGATTTGTGATTTCAGGCTGTACCAAATGTGTGACTGTCTTCCTGCTGCACTGCATGAGAGACCAAAGCATAGGCAGGGCTCAGAATCTCCTGCTACAGAGGTTGCCAGATGTTTGTTGTTTGCCAAATTTTAAACAATTACAAAATTTCCACCATATCTTCAGAACACAGCTTCCTTCCCTGCCCCCTCAGCCAACTTTCCCTCTCCCCTCCCCTTCCCTTGGCTTTGCTCGTAGCTGTGAGTGCTCGCTGTTCCTGTGGATCACAGGCACTGATTTCTGCTGACTACAAACATTTATTTATGTTTGGGCATTTTGCACTGTTAGGTCTACAAATGCAGTCCAGTGAATGGGAGGTTTTCTAAAAAAAAAATTAACTGAAGCCTCTGAGAGGGGGAGAAATAATTAAGACCTTGAAATATGACTGAAATATACGTGCAACAGCTCAAAACAAAGTTCATAATTCTTGATAATGAATTGACATATATTTCAAATCCTGGTAATTTTAGTGTTCTTAGGAGATGTGTGTTAAATTCAGCTGTGCTTTTCTCAGAAGTTTGTAAAACAATTTCAGATCACTGTGGTTCTGGTGATGCGCAGCACAAAAGAACTGGAGATCACACTGTGTAAGGTGTACGACCTTACATGAGGTTTTAAATGCACTAACATTTTTTCATGAATGAAATTATTTAGTGTTTAATTAGAGCTAATACCCAGGGAAGAGGCTTCTAGTGTGTGGTACTACAGAGCCAGAAGGTGGTTGCATAGTACAAGAATTAATGACTGCTAATTTTGTTAGCAAATTTGAAGTGTTTTAATAATAGAGCAAGTGTTTAGATGCTATCTCTAAATTCAGAACCTACCAAACAGGTATTCAGTCAGACTATTTTTATCCAAGTGTCACTGTTTCTCAAATCAAATATCCATCCAAATACAGGCTTACATAGAGATCTAGAGATGAGGATACACTCCAGTTGTCCAAAACAATGTTCAAATGTTTGAAATAAGAGAAGCTATTTTTGTCTATCCACAGCCCTTCTCTTGTCCACATTTGCTTATATTATTTGGCCAGGAACTTGCTTTGTAGTCTTTTCCTTACTGCTGTCCTTGTATTCTATGGATGCAGTTCCACACAGCTTCTGCGAAGGTGAAGCAGGACTCAGAGAAGTCTTTACCTTTGCCCTGAATCATGCTGAAAGCAGCTGGCTTGCTTACTAAAGGAGTTAGATGACCTATGGAAAAGTTGATACACCAACCTTCAATTACAGTCTTAGATCTTCCTGTCCGTGCTAAGGACCAAAATAAGATTGTTCTGGCATCCTCTTTGTTTTTATATTCCTTACTTGTTGCTGCTTTGTTTAGTGGAGTTGGTAGTTATTATTTGAGTATAGTTCTTGTAATTTAATAGTCATCTGTGATAACCAAAGGCTGTTTTTTCTGGGACAACAAATTAATCATTTCCTAGGGAAAGTGGAAGTTTATGCACAAATTACAAGTTACTGTATTGCATTAAATTTTCTGGGTGTGCAGTTATCATTTATGTTATTCTGTTTTTGTCAGCCATGAACTGTAGAGATTTTCAGAAGCGTAGCTTTTGTTAAGACCTGAAAGGCACTTTATGGGGATGTGTTGTTATCCCATTCCACTTTGTCTTGACTGGTTTCAACTCTTTTCTTCCTATTCTAGCACCCTTGACTGTAGGATTATTGACATTGGATTATTCCAGTACATTTCCCTCCCACTAAACCTTTGTATTTCTTCTAAGGTGTTGTATACTCTCAATTTAAGAATTTGGTGGTTTTAGTTGTGAGTTCAAGATTTAGATATTATATGTATTTTCTTTGGAAGGTGCTTCTATGACTTCTAGCATCTGTTTTGAAACAAGCTTTGAAACACATGTGAGAAATACCTCACTCAGTGTTGGACATCATATTATATATGTCCTAAACATTAACTTTGAAACAAAAGTAGACATTATCAATACTATCTGAAAAATAACAACTGGGCAACTTGCAGTGTGACCAAAATTCTGAGATTTCAATGTAGCCAATTTCCTTTGGCCTCCAGGAGTTGGGCTTGCTTTCAGCTGACACTCTAAGTGTCTCCTCTGTGACCAAGTTCTGTACTTTGAGACATCCTAAGAAACTTTTTCCTAGAGCTTGACTCTTCTTGGCTGTGTGCTTGGGCAACAGGAAATCCTCTTCTCAAAGATGCTTCTGAAATACTCTGGAGATAGTGAGGCGGCAGTGGAAGCTAATCCTTGGAATGGTAAATCTCCTTTGATCTTCTCAACAGCTACCTTGTGGCAACTATCAGTTGACATGCAGTTGTTCTTTTCCTTCAAGAACATGGGTGTATGAGAGCAGTGCTTTCTTAGGCAGAGGAACTCTAGAAGAGTTTCTAAAAGAAACAAACCAAAAGAACTTTTTTTTGTTTTCCTCTCTTTTGTCCTCTCTTTGGCAGCTATGATACAAAAACAGAAAACCAGAACAGATAAAAAGACAAGCTATCTGGGGATCTTAAATAGATGCATTTTTCTGAAGCTATGTTAACTAACTACACACATTATCTGGGGTGTTTATGAGTGTTTATATGTTTTGCCTTTCTCCTGGAAGCTAGCCAAGAGCTTGAAGTTTTTTCACACTTTCAGTGTTGTGAAATCACTAAGTGTGTAGTTCCTTAATGACTACCTAAACAGTACTTTGTGTGTTGATTTTAATGAACATTTTTCAGCATTCATAATGCACATCTGGAGCCTTGTCGCTTAGATGCAGGCTTTTGTGTTAGATCCCCTCACTTTTTAAGTGAGTCTCCACTAGCTCTGGCACAAATGCCCATGGGACAGTTGTAGCTCACAGACCCCTGAGTTACTCAGTGATTGTGGCTTTAGATGTGCAGTGCAACATGGAGATGGCAGAGTACCAATAGCCGTGCACAGATGAGAAATTCTTAATTTAACAGTTCCTCTAATTTTGGTGTATATAAAGGTTAAAATAACATGCACATTGGGATTATTAATCCAGAGACTGTAAACGTGGTCTCTTAGTAACCTGATGGTAGTAGGGAAGAAGCTCAGAGTAGAGCCACTTCAAAAATACACTGGTTGCCCCAGTTGAACTCATGTTGACATTTAAATAGAGTGTCATGTTCCACAACAGATGAGAAACAATGCTTGGCAAGAAGACCAATTTAAGAAGTGTACAGGAAAATGGGTCTACTTTCTCTTTTCCCAGTGGTGGACAAGTTATTTTGGTGCTGGAAGCTGTTCCTGTGTGAAGTGTATGGGAAAGAAATAACAGAAGTACACTGAACCCGGAGAAGAAAAAAAAAATATTTCAGAGAGGGTAGCACAGAACAACCTTAACCCTGTGCTTTTACCTGGGGAAACAAAAACCTGGCCACATGGCAAAACACAGCTTTGAAGAAGATGAGTAGCTAAAATCTTAAAAAGGCTGGACTTTGGGAAAGAATTCACTTGGAGGAAGCAGGAACAGTAAAAGTAGTAGCTGGACTAACTTATCCTTCTGCAGGAGTGCTGGTGGTATTCCACTGCCAACTCACTGGCAGCAGTAGAAATAGCAAGGATTAATCGTTAACTGGTTTGCTGTTTGTCTGATTTTAACACGCTGCTGCCAGAGCAATGAAGTATATTATGAATAATATAACGAAGCAAATATTTGTGATATTTTTACTGCTAGCCCAGGTGTGTAGATATATATGTAACTATTCTATTACCTGCATGTGAGACACAATACTTTAAAACTATATAATTAGCCTATCACTTTAAGTAATAGCTTCTTCAAAGCTGCTTCTTTGTTTAGATTGCCTTAGATACTCAGTCGAGAGACTGGTAATTTAAAACTTGATTTTCAAAACATACTATTTTCTCCTTGTTTTCTAAATAGATCAATAGTAAGACTAAAATCTTGGCACATTGTGGTCAATAGAAGCTTTTCTTTGTCTTGAGTCATGGATCCTATTTAGCAAAGCTTGAGATAAATCTAAGCAAGCTGTGGGAAAGACTGACTGAAGAGTCCTTTTCTAACTTTTCTAGAGGACTATTAAGCCTCCTTGCTCTTGCATCTTGTAATCTAGGAAAGCAAGGGTTATTAGTCAGGAAAATCTTTCTCAGAGTTAGAAGAGTAAGAATTCAGTCTTCAGTGATTTAGTAGTTCTCTTCCTTGTGTAAAAAGTATAGCTCATTCCTTTCTGTTTTAGACTTACACAACCTCCTGCCAGGGTAGGCAGGTAGGTGATGTGTCCATACTGTGGTAGAGCAGCTGCTGTGACTCTGTGTGGTGGGTAAGGCATTCCTCTCTTTCAGCAGGAATTAGCTTGGGCTTGTCACAGGAGTATCCCAGCTGCCTGAGTTCTGCTCAGTAATCATACTGGGATGTTTTTAACAAGATTTAATAAACTTCGACAGGAGCAGGTAGAGGATAAATCAGTGAGACATCCAAGAGCCTGTGGTAAGAGGCACCTTTTTCATACTGATATCTTTAAAAGCTCCATGATTTGAGGTTATCTCCACTATCAACAAGTTTGGGGTTTTTTTAAATGCTGGCTTTGGACCATGTTTGCTGCACACCCCCTATACATACAGAGCTTTGCTTTGAGCATGGAGGAGCACATTGATTTAATTTTCAATTCTTATCCTTCATTTTTTAAAATGGTTTGTATCATTAAAAAAAAAAAAAAAAAAAAAAAAAAAAAAAAAAAAAAAGAAAAAACCCAAAACCAAAACAAAACCCACAAAACTTCGTTTTAAAAGTATATTTTTAGTATTTTACCAGCCCCACATAAGGGGTAATAGGTTAAAAAGGGGGAGATTATGCAAAAGAAGTTCAGTAACTTGAAATCCCGGTGTTGTGAGAGTTTGCTTGGTTTGTTTTGAAAGCCAGTCCAATCAAATTAAAAGCAGACAAAACTAAATTTGGTTCAAAGTTGGCTCACCTCAGGTTTCAGCAGGAGCTGTGAAAGCCAAGTTTAAATTGGGACAGGAAGGGAGGGAATGTGGTCAATAGCCTTAAAGTTGAGCATTTTAAATAGGAAATCTGTTTATGACTCCAATAGCACTTGCTGTTCTGATTTGTTTAGAAAAGCTAAAACAATTCAGAACAGTGGAGTTGCTTGAGGCTTTTCTGGCTGGGATTGAACTAAACTTTGTCAGAAATTTAAGCTCATCTCCAGGCTTTGATTCATCCAGTTAAGTGGTGTGATTCCAATTTTTACTCAAGGCACCATCTTGGCATTACTTTCTTCATTTTGCAATATTGAGCAGACCATCAATATTTCCTGGTGTTAAGAATACATCATATAGCTTATTCAATGTGCTTTTCCAAGAGTAGGTCTGATTTTATTATAAATATTAAAATACTGTTTCAAGGCAGTATTAATGAGTGTAATATGGGATCACAAAAAATTTTGGAAATACATTGATATTGCTCACTGCTGAATTGTGGCAGGGTTAGTGTGGTTTATGTTTGATAGGAGAAACAGAAGAAAAAGCTCTCACTCAGAGAGGTGAAAACTAAGGAGGTTATAATTGGTAGATTTTGTCTAGGATAAACATCCTCTCCCTCCCAAAACCTGCACAGAATTTTCTATATGCAAAGCCTTTGCATTATTTATTTTATTTCTTTTAATTATTGAGCTTAACCTCCTTCTCTTCCCCTCATTCTTACATGTCTTCTCCTGCCCCCACACCAAAATTCCAAGTTTTCAACAAGGCAGTTCTCACAGCAATCTGCTGAACCATTGAAACACTAGTGACTTAAATCATCATCTTTGATGATTCTCTAGTGCTCCTATCGGGATAGTTCATTGATTTATGTAGTACATCATATTTCTATATGTACAATATATAGAATTTGGGGCAATATTTATGTAATTCAGGCAAATAGTGGAGACAGGAATTCTATTCAAATTGCTGTATTAGAAATTCACGGGCTGCTAATGTGGAAGAAAATAGCTACATCCTTTGTTCAAATAACAAAATTCTAAAACTGCAACACACAAATTTGACAGAAAGAATACATGCATATGCAGTTAGAATTGATACATCCTTAATTTAGTTCATACCAAGTTGTTATTCATACATGTACTACATGTGACATTCTCAATCCAGATCAGATCTTGCATTTTTGGGATCACTTTGCAAATTACTGGTTAGAATATTTTAGATATGTATAACAGAGATAGACAGATCCCAAGACTCAGCACCTCTTTCTGATATGACAACTGTAATGGGAAGATGTGCTGCATGTTAGGAGTCATAGCCCAAAATTTGCAGTCCAGATGTGGAGCATTAAGAGGACTTAGGATCTTAGGATGATAGTTCATGGTTTTCCAGAGTGGTGAGTTTTATAAAATTCACTGAGAAGCATGGGGACACATGCACATTACACCTTTGCTCTGTCCCTAATAAATGCTACCAGGAGTTTGGACAGCTTTGTGGGAACACTGCAGCCACCCTCCAGCCTTACTGAATGGTGTAGGGAACAACTGGAATATGTTGGCAGAGCTGGGATTGTAATGTGATGCAGAAGATCATGCATAAGTTATGAGAAAGATGTGATTTCATAAATCTGTCAGCTATGAAGGGGAGGTGATGGTGGTTTGTAGGCTTAATGAGACGTTAGTGAACAGTTATTGTTTAGTGGCATAGGAGGGAAGAAACTGGAATTTGTCAGGTGTTTCATTCTACAGGGAAGAACTCTACATATTGACAGCATTTAGATTTGTGCTCCCAGACCAGCAGGACTGTAGCACCAGGATTTTCTTTGGGATTGCCCTAGAATCATGAAACACATTGGTCAGGGAAGAAGGTAAAACTATGAAATGGTCAAGGTTTTTTTTAAAGAATAGCCACATTCTTATATTCCCTCTCCCCACCATAGCCACAAGCTCTGCTCTCTCTCCTGGTTTTACATAAAATGTATGACACTCACATTTGAAGAGCAGGGGAGGCGATCTTAAAGAAACTTAAAAGAGAACTTAAAGGAAAGGGTTACTCCAATCCTGAATTCAAGGGAAGGGAATATGGAGCTGACAAGCATTCCTCCCACTAATATTCCTTTTCTGTCAAGTACCTATATTATTTTCTTTGTCATCTGGATTCTCTGCATCTGGATAAGTATCTTCTCTCTTCTTCTTTCTTCTCTCCACCTGCACTAAATTTTGCTGCTACTGAGCAGCACCTTTTTATTCCCATCATTTTCCACTACAGCTTCAATCCCCTTTTCTTATTAGCTCTTTACTTCACACTCTAAATTTCCTGGCCCTGCAATCATGCATACATGTATGCAGTTTCTCTTTTTAAAAAGAAACTTGATTCTTAAGAATTCTGCTAACATTTCTTCAAAACAAAAGCATACAAATGCCAATTGTAGTATTTTTCTTACAATTTTTCAGTTTTCTGCCAGTTGTGTTATGTAAACTGACACTGTTGCAGCAGAGTTTAAATTCAGTGCCTAGCCTATGTCTTCTATCCTCCCTTCTCAAGTGAAAACTAATCAGTTAGAAATTAATTTGGATATATCATTTTTTTCAGATACACTGTCTTCTAAGCATAAAACATGTGCCTGGGCTAACATTTGCACTTGAAATCTTGTTTTCCCTTTGCTTTTTTGACTGTACAGTGAATGCTATACTCTTAAGTCCAGAGAAAAGTGTTGAGACAGAGAACGTTTTCGGAGTCTAAGCCATGGTTTGAACAGTCACCTTTACATTACAAGAATAGCAACATTTAGAAAAGCTAATGAGCTGAGGGTAAAGAAAATTTTAGCTGTAACTCACATTTATATGCATTTTTTTACAGATGCTCAAGTTAAGAACATTAATGTTACCTGTTTCCTCTCCTGCCCCTTGCCCCAGTCCCCATAATTGTGCCAAACTTCAGAGCAGTCCAAAACAGTCCACATATTTTGCTTTGTTTTCTGATCTGTTGAAGTACCCTTTTACATAGAAGAGCATTATCTGTTTACATATTACTGTGGAAATTTGACTTTGTGGAGACAATGAGGAGGCATTTTCATTCTGGTGGGGGGTTGGCAGATGCTAAGTGTGCAGAAACATTCTTAGTTCTAACCAAGAAGTATCTCCAAAGTTTCTCTTTGTGTAATAATGATGCTTTGTTCTTTTTGGTTAAGCAATAAACACAAACAGATTCCAGCTTGGATGTGCTGGTCTGCTCCTCTGGAAGAGGTAAGGGCTCATTTTGGCAGCACAATTTCTGCAAAGGGAAATAGTGTCTCACTCATTTTCTAGAATTCTTTGATCATGTTTGGGGAGTAATGGAGCAAAGACAGTCAGCAGACAGTTTTCTTCCTGTTTCAAAGGCCTTTCACAAGTTTTATTTGGAGGGGCTCAACTAAATACTGGAATGGTCACAGGGAGACTGACAATATTCTGATGATATTAATGTATTGTCTGTTTATCTGTGTTAACAATGGATTTATGAGAAAGTTTTATGTCTTTATATGTCTGTCAGTAGGCAAAGGAGATATTCTGGCTACACAAATCTAGAAAAGGCTGAGGGACTCAGAAAGGGACTAAGCTAGGAGAATCAGCTGGAAGATTTCTGCATTTCATTGGAAAGCCTATATTTTGGCACAGTTACTGAAAATAAGGACTTTTCTTTTTTGCTTTTGAGACACATAGTGGTATGCTTGCACTTGCTGGGGATTTTTTGGTTTGTTGGGGGTTTTTTTTAATAGTGACAGATTTTTTTTCTTTTGAGTGTCCAAAAGCAGTTCAAATACCTGTAATCCCATATTAAACTCTTCTTTCAAGAACTCCCATTTGCTTTCTTCAGCTCTGCACAGGTTTGCTTTGGGCAGATCTCAGGCTTGTTTATCTATGCTGATCATCACTTGCAGAATTTTAACTTTAATACGTGTGGCAAATAGCATTTCAGCTACTCTCCCACAACAGTGTTCCCACTTCTGCTTGTTCAGCATCTCACTTGTTGCACATCTTCCCCAATTAATACAGTTCTGACGTCTGGCCAACTGCATATTTCTTCAGTCTCTCTTCTTCTTGATGTGTTGCATTAAACCTTCTTCCATCCCACTGTTATCTACTTACCTACCAAAGATTTTTTGGTAAAATTTTGCCTTAACTGCATATTAACAGTTGCCTTCATACCTCTGCTCTTGAGCAACATGCAAGCTAGAGCTGAAACAAAGAATCAGTAAATACATTAGAGAGGCCTCTTAAAATGTCAGTAGTTTAAAATGCAATACATATACATCCATAGATTGAGGAAATTTGGAGACTTTCTTTTCATATCAGTACTAGAGATCATAGAGATGGTATTTGTGGAGACTATTTTAGAAGAGGGGATCAAAAGAATGTTGAAATAAAATACTAAATGGAATCAGGAGACATCAAGGAGAAATTCTGCCACCTCCAACCTCAATGGTTGTCACATACTCTTCAGAGATTGAGAAAAAATCTGGTGGCTGATGAATGGTTTCAATTTTTTTCAATTATGAAACCTTGATTGATTGCAATGTTGGTTGTCTTCTTATGACCTAATTTACCTCTCTTCCTTTCTAATTCAGATCTTAGTCAGAATTGCATAATTTACTAAGTACTGCAAATAGAGATTGAAAATAAAGTTTTAGGTGGGCTAGCTGTGTCTTAAAAAGAGATGGGAAAAAGAAATGCAATTCATCGGGAGCAGGGCCCTGATGAAAGAACACAGCCACAAGCCGTGCCAGGGGAGATCCAGGCTGGAAATCAGGAAGAATTTTTTTCACAGAAACGATGATTAGGTTGGTGTGGAGTCACCAACCCTGGAAGTGTTCAAGAAACAACTGGATGTGGCACTTAGTGCTGTGGTCTGGTTGACAAGGTGGTTACTGGTGAAAGATTGGGCTTGATGATCTTAGGGGTCTTTTCCAACCTTCCATGATTCTGTGATCTGTATATTAATGAGTCCAGGTTTACATTAACTTGTCTTCCTCACATCTGCATGAGATTCTTCATATGATGCCTTAATTCAACTCTGAAAAACTCTTGCATCACCATCATTTTTTTTCTCCTTCTGCATTCTCATGTTTTTTAATGTGCCTCTGTTTGAAAGGAAATAACCAGGAGCAGTGGATCATAACCTAGTTTTTAGCTGAACATTCGTTGAGAAAATTGCCATATTTGTTCATTTGGGGCATTTGGACTTTTTTAGTCACAGAAGAACACTTTGCAGAGGACCTGACTAAATCCAAAGCAATTATATTAACCGTATTTATGTTCCTAAAGGGAAGTCTGTACCTACCTGGCAGCTCTGAGTTTGCCAAATCATTGTCAGTATTGAACACTCAGGTGACACTGGAGATAGCAGATAAACCCTAAGAGGTGCAGCATTTTGATGGGAACATTGATGACAGATATACTGTGCAGATTTGTGAGAGGTGGATGCACTGATGGCAGGACAATGCATAACATTAATGGCACTTTGGAGCATAATTTGTTGCTTGCTCTTCAGTTTTTTTTTCTATGGTATTCAGCTTTACTTAAGTAACTGAAGAAATTACTTTCAAGCAGGGGAAAATTGAACAAGAAAATTAAAACATTGCATGCAACTTGAGATCCCAATTTTTTTTAACGTGATCTACAGCTGGGAAGCCCCTTCCATGTGTTCTTCAGAAACAGCACTACTGTGAATGGTGATGCTCATCTTGCAGCTGGAGCAGGCCACATGTCTTGAAGTGTCTGTGGAAGAGTCTTGGACAGTATAATCCTTCCCCATCAAACAACCAAGTACATGTCCTCTGTGGCCAGAATGCAGACTTTTGCATCTCGTACTAGATATGCTTTTGGTCCTGTGAAGAAAATGTGTAACAGTTTGCTGTCCTCTAACCAAAGCATACCAAATACTTGGAGGAGGAATACTTTAGGACCTGTAAGACATGTGGTAGTGGAGTCACTGTGAAGGAAGAAGGGAGAGAACTGCTCAGAAGGGATGATTGGAACAGATCCTTCCTGGTTCACTCCTTGCTCTCATGTAGGGGAAGAGAAGGGACAGCTTCAGGGCTGGTGTCGTCTGATGTCTTGAATTAGGCTTTTAGAGGAGACACCCCCTTGATGTGCTTTGCCTGAAGCTCATGTTAGCATGGCTTCACTGAAACCTTTGCTTTTAAATCAGCTTTAGAGGTGCCTGATATTGCTCTGGCCTGGAGGACCCTGTTAATTATTATGATAAGTAATGCCTTAAAAAAGATTGAGACATTTTGCATTATGGACCTGTAGTAAAATAGTTGATGCCATTTTGGCAGCAACCTTTTGTGCACAAATTTGAGGGAATCTTTTGTCTTCTTGCCTGCTGTTCTGGGGCGTGAAACTGTAAAGAATGACACAGCTAGTGATCTGCAATAAAATTCAGGTTGGTCTTTCCTTCTTGGAGAAATTATTTATAAATGTCCTTGTTGCCAGGCACTTCATAACTATATAAGTGGGAGAACCTCTTAGTGATATACCTTAATAGCAGAATTAATGATGTTTGAACTTAAATCTGTTTGTTGAGACTTCATTAGCTTTTCAGCCGAGAAAGCGGGTGGGGGAAAACGTACTCCAAACACATGAGTTGTGCACTGGGGCACGCCTGGAAACAAGCAGCCAGCTAAGGCCCCTATAGCACTGCTTTCTCACTATTCAACTGTTGCTGTTTCTTTCATGAGTTACATTTCTTCTAGGTTCCTTTCACCTTTTAGTTTATGTCTCTGCTGGGTATCTTTTGTTGTTTTAAATTCTGCGTGTGTGTGATTACCATCAGAAAAGTGTTTACGTCTGTGTGTATATGTACACCTTTTTTTTCTCAGGCTTCTGTAATGTGTTTCATGACTGAGCATCAAACACATGAGCTATTTTTACACAGTGAAGAGTCCTTAGATAATCCTGTTTAGGATTTGGTTTTGCTTTGATTTTGGTTTCAAACTGTCTGAAATGGGACTGCTTGAAAGCGTGCTAACCACTGCCCTGTGTTGATGAAGGGTAGTCCCTATATTAAACTTCTTAATGTCCTACAGCAAACTTTTTCAGTTTCTTAGAACAAGAGGATCTTCTTATAAGTGTGAAATTCAGCGGTGTGTGTTACAGTACTGGATGTTTTTTGCAGAAGAACCCACTTTTAATGAGAGTGAATTCCTAGTGCTAAGAGGCAAAAATCATGTTTTACTGTTTTTACTACTTGGCATGTCCTCAGTCAATTTGTTTGTTGTGCTGGATCATCACGGGGTCTGTTAGATCATCTAATTGAAAAAAAGGGAGTTTGTAGTCCTGGAACATCTCCAGAAGTTGTTTGTTCCACAGCCAAGTACCTCCTATGCTCTGACTCTGAGGTCATCTCCATAAGTCATGTTTATTATGTTTAATTTATTTCTCTATTGCACACTTGGAATCTAAAAATTTGAAATGAAGTATACAACATCAAATGGATTTTAAAAATAACAATCTACATATGTCTCTAAGGTTGGTCACCTGGCCTTCTGCCTTAGGTTGAAGGTTATTCATTCAGTACTTCAACAGACACATGCTGATTATCATTGCTTCTAAGATATAGATAAGGTACTGAACAATGGACAAAGTTTTTTAAAATGAATATATTTTTGTGGGGAAAAAAATCAGCATGCTTTGCTTTTCATGTTTTTGCCTCTGATTTTTCAGGAATAGTATATGCTATACCTTACAACATGCTCTATTGTTTCTATTCACAATGTCCAAGTTCTTCTCTTACCAGCTTTAATCAAGTTTTCTTGAAAAGTATATTTGAGGGTAGGGTGTGTCTGGTGGGGTTTTTTTGTTGTTCAAGATCATTTAAAACCTAATTTGCCGCTTAAAAGAGGCACTGAGAAATGGGGTGGGACATTAGAATTTAATATACTGATCTGTGAGCAGGAGTTTTTCAGGAAACAGGAGTCTTACAGCTTCTTTTGAGAGACATTTTTATGCCCCATAAATCAGGAAGGAGAGTTTCAAAGGGCTAGTTCCTATCTTTATGTAATTACATATTCAGTGCAATCTTCTGAGATATGTATCATCTGTATTAAAAAGGAAAAGAGACTGCTGCTGACAGCTCTTACAAGCATGAAGAGTCAGAGGGAGGGGGTTTTAAAGTTTATATCATTCTTTTATGGTGGTTCTGGGTTCTCACACAACTCTTTGAAATCAACAATATGATTTCATGCAAAACTGCTGCTGATGGCACTGATTGATGCAGTGGATGGCAGGTATTGAAGAGCCCCAAACACGGGAGTACAGAGCAGAGGAGTGGTTTGGGGGAGAGGGGAAGGGGGTAAAAAGAAATTCATCAAAGAAGGCATCTATAAGAATTAGAGAATGAAATTTTTCATAAAATGATAGGTTAGTCCCGACAATTAGACTTGAAAAGCAATCAGGGAAGGGAAAGAAAAGTAAGGTGGCATTGTTTAATGCACTTACTTCCTATTCTAAAGATAGCTATCTCGATAAAAATGTCAGTGGTATGACACAGTAATTGTAGACCAGGATGTATTCAGTTTGCTCCAGCTGCCTGACCTTGCCTAGCTGTTGTCTGAAATGAAACAAGCTGTGTTCTGATCAGCACTTTCTCTGGGCTGCTGTGGAAAGTTATATGAACCCCCACTGGTGGCTGCGTAGGTTTTGTGAGCTATGGCACTGAATCCTGTTTGCTGCAGATTTTTCAAGCTCAAAGCAAAATTGTTCTGTATGTGCCCAGCTCTGCCATGCCTCTCAGAATACCTGGAATAATTCTTATTTGGGCTGTCTGACTTGTCAGGAGCTAAAGATTAAAACTGGCGAGCAGCCCAGTGAGGGTGCAGCTTCTTCATGTGGCTCATGTAATCACTGGGCTGCCACTTTGCAGTGTAACCAGTCTTGCTCAAGGTATGTTGACTTTTAGTAACTTGAACCCAAGTCTTCTGGCATTTTTACATGGAAAATACAGATCTTTCTTCTCCTGCCACCCCTCTTCCCCCCAGAAGTATCAAAAAGCAAGGTCCACTTTGCACACTGAAACTGCGTGACAAAACCCATGGCATTTGCAGGTGGATTCCAGTAACTTGAACACATTAGCAGATCCTGCAAGCTTTCATGTCTGAAACTGGTATGTTATCATGAGTTTGCCTACCCTTGATTTAAAGGTCCGTCTGTATTCTGCCTCTCAGGATTTTTGAGGACATGTATGCCTGCTTCGTAAGTGGGTTGATATGGACAGCTCTTTAATACAAGTTGTGGAAGTTGGCATCAAGAGTGAAGAGCTCAAAAATAAAATTAACAAAAATGAGACACAAGTAGGGATATACCTGCAGAATGAAATAAATTTCATTATGTCCATTTTAACTTCATAGCAGCACTCTGCAGTGATCCTTTTAAGCTTTCGAGCAGGTGTTTATCTAAGACAGTTTAATTTAGGCATATGCATGATTTTGTTCACTTTATAGAAATATGTATAGATTTTGAATATTCCCTATCTTGAATTTTGATGAAAGGCTTGGTCATTGGGAGAAAAAAATCTGAAATAAGGCAGTCTTTGTTGGCCTTGGATCCTAAGGCAGTTTCATCAGACTTCACAGAAACTCAGGCAGTAAAGATGAACACTCTGTCCATATTTGGATGGTGAGGAGCCCATGAAAAATTTGATGGATTTTAATTTAACTTTAAATGGAGAGGTAACTGCATACTAAGAGACAGAAAATTTTTACGTGTGTACATACAAACCAATAATAACATACCTATTACCTTAAGCTTTTAATTACATAATTCTGCATGGAGAAGAGGGAAGCTTTGATATGCTGCTTGCATATAATTTTAATTTTAAGGGAAATTCAGGCTTGCCTCAGTGTATTGATAGGTAAATGCTAATTTTCATATGTATTAGCATCAGTACACATAAGGCATTTTATTCAAATCGTACTAGCTTGCAGTTGAGCAGAATTTAGAGGAGGAGGAATTTAAAATACCAAAAAAAAAATACAAAGAATAATGTATTGTCACAATCCGTGTAGTGAATAGATACAGAGTACTTTTTAGAAGCATTTTTCTTCTGTCTTCATGAAGCATCACTGAAGTTGGCGTTGTTTTCATGAGACATTGAAGATATGAATTGTTTTCCCAAATGGATTTTCTCATTGCTTGAGGTCACTGGATGCCTTATGGGCTAAACTGAACAGCACTGTATTGAAGAAACTATTCCTTTTAAGTGAAGAAAAGCATGTATTAGCATTAACTTCTTAAGAAAAAAAAAGTGGATTCGCAATTACCACGGAAAATGCTGAGTCAGCAGCAGAGTTGTTAAACTGCATGCAAAAACTCTGTCACTTGCTGGTGACCAGCAAGTTTGACTGGTCACCAGCTCTGCACCTTTACATTCCAAGTTATTTACACATCACTGAGAATACACTCATTTTGGCTTGTTGCCGTGCAATGCAGTTGCTCAGCTGTATTTCCTGCCAGTAACCTTTACTTCCATTTCACAGTGATTTCTGGGCACTGATTGTTAGATCTTTAGATGAACTCACCTTGAATCCATTTCTAATTTGGGAAGAGAAAAAGGCATTTCAAGGGAGGGATTGATCAGATAATAATATAATATTTTTCATCACTAGATTTTAAACGTCTGTGTTAGAATGATTTTAGTTGTGGCATTGCACCCCACATTTGACTTACTATAAGATTCAGTCCTTTGTGCTGCAGTTGCTTAAAATTTTTACTGATGATAGAGTTTTGCATAATTTGCAGAGATTTAACTCTTCATGGATGTAACATCGTGCCTTTGCTGTGCATGATTATAGCAGATTTTCTGTGAGGCCCACAGCAGAGGTTTCTCTGCTTATCATTGATCTGTTAACCCCAAAACGTTCAAATGAACAGATTCCATGCATAAACTTGGAATATGTAACAAAAATATTTAAATCTGGGGTCAGGTATTCATGTGCCAGGTAAATTAAAAAATTTAAATTTAAAAAAACACCATAGCATACAGCTGGAATACAGGATGCTGTAAAAAAAACCAAACAAACAAAAAACCAAAAGCCAAACATTTTTTTGTATTGTCTATGGATAATAAATATGGCATTGGTTTGTTTAGTTTATTAGTAATCCAAATACTTCCATAGTATTTTTCAGTGTAAACCATGACTTTGTAAGTTGCCATCCTATTTTCAGTGAGAACAGTTAGAACAATTGTCTGCTAAGATTTAGTTCTTAAAATCTGATAGTATGCCTAAAAATAAAACAAACCACCAAACCCTAATAGTGATGTAGTGTTTGTTTTTTTACATCTGTTGATATTTTGAATTTTTGAAGTGCAGTCTATCCATTCATTATTTTCCAGAAAGGCACAGAAAAGAATCATAGAATGGTTTAAGGGACCTTAAAGATCATCTAGTTTCAACCCCCATTCCAGGGGAAGAGACACCTTCCACTAGACCAGGTCGCTTATGGCTCCATACCCATTCAAAAAGTTCATGGCAACAACATGCCATAAATTGTCCATTGTATACTAACACTAATTCAGGACTCCATGGGCAATTGAAACTACTAAAAACCACAGATTTTGGCAGTTCTGGGAGCATTTTGCCACAGCACCAGCTTTTTGTTAATCTTTGGCTGGATGCTCTGTGCAGTTTAGAGAAGACAGCCATTGGCTCCTAGTACAAATCACATAAAATTTCAGTGATAGCATATGGAAAGTATCCAAGTTAAACTGGAAAATGTAGGCACTTGACTCAGTGACATCTTTTTTCTCTTTTCAACATACCTTCTTGCAGGGTGTACATAGAAATAATCTGAGGGTTCAGAGAGCTGTAAATAGCAGAGAAGGTAACTGGGGCTGGGGAAGCAGTATGGTAAAGGCATGAAGGGAGCCGGAGGAGATTCACAGATTAGCGGGAGGCTATTGTTTGCTGACACAATAGAAGGAACAGGCTCCAAAAGGTGTGTGGACGCCTGCCATCTCTGCCTCCTTTCCCTCTGCTGGATGGGACTTCCCCAGCAGAAACGGCAGCTCACCATGATAAAGTGGAACATGATAAAAGGGATGCCCAAGTGCCCTCTCTCCCCTCAGAGAGTTGCACTACTCTCTGAGCTGGACCAGGCTGGATATTGGTGATGTTTTCTCCAGTCATGCTCTCACCAGATCCAGGCTCTTCTGGCAGCTTGAAACTTAATTTTTTTTTCTGTCTCGTTTACACATGGCTTGCAGCATCTCAAGCCAGAATTATTAAATTAGATGAAGCAGTTCAGTTTGGAATACATTAAATCGTTTTCTCTAGTCATGGGAGAGTTCTCTCGTACTTCTCTGGAAAGCAGCAACATCCCTTTTGGTTTTCTGTAAGGCAAAACCAGTGGTCCTGACCCACAGTTCTGGATACATCATTGCCTGCAACAGCCCTTTGCAGTGTTTCTGCTCCAGTAGGAAGCTGCAGCCCTTGTGCCCAGGGTGGCAAGGCAAGCCATGGTGTGCTGTGTGCTTCGCCTGGTCATCGCAGGCAAACACCCTGGTCTGATAAATCCTGCTCCTCCTAGTCTCTGATGCCAGCTATCCAGTGTAATCTTTTTCACCCCTCTTCTCTGTACCTCTGCCAATTTGTGTTCCTTTATATTCAAGGTAGATGACCAATGTTGATCATGTTTTCCACAAATTCCTATAATGTTAACATTTTTCTCTTTGTGAGGAGCACCTTATTTGGTATGTTCTGGGCCTCCAATTCGGTGGGGCAGGGAGGGCATATCCCTGTGTAGTTTTGATTTGTTTTCATGGTCACTCTGACAGCTCATGGTCATTCTGACATGAAATATTTCCAGAAATTAAGCTTTCAGAGGGGATCACTCTGACACATGCAAAAGAGCTGCATCTGAGATCCATATACAACTCATATTTGAGCATTTGCTATATTTTTCATAGTTTCTGCGTCATCAATAAAATTATATAAAAATAAATACATAGAATAAACTTCTGTTATGCACTCTGTGCCTTTTACAGATATACTTGAATCTTTCTGAATGTACAGCTGTCCATTCCCAAACACACTATAAATTGTTGCATGGACCACAAACATTTGAATGGTACTGAGGACTTTTAACCTAGCTTAATGTAAGTCATTTACATGTTCAGACAGAGCATCCTTGTGTGCTTTTACCAAACTCTTTGTATACAGCGTTACAGTGGTTTATATTTCTGATAAATATTTTGCAGGATTAGCCTTTTTAATAGCTGGTTTCCCCTACATCAGCAAGCAGCACCCTACGCTCTCTAAAGGTTAAGAACAGATTTGTCAATGAGAATTTATAGTGCTTGATTTTATTTAAATCAAGTGTTCTCAATTAGTGTCCATGTAAAAGAACTATGTAAAAGAATACAATAGTGATAATGTATCTAATGATCCTTAAGTGGCAGATTATGATCATATCTTTATTAGTGGTAGTAATTGTGGTGACAGTGTTGCTGACAGGTTAAACCATTTCTTACGACAATAGCTTTTGTGCTGTTGCATCGGGATCAGAAATGCAGTTCCTGAAGATTTGCATATTGTGAAGAATAGGCTGCAAAGACATGGAAGCATAATCTTGTCATTGTGTTTAGTGATGTGGGTGGCAGATTGTGTGTAGCTGATTCTGAGCAGGAAGAGTCTGCATATGGGTAGGTTTAAAGCCCTTTAAATGTTTTAGGATTGGTAGGCAAATTGGTTGAGGATATAAGTGTTGTTGTAAGTTGTTAAATATTCCAAGCAGCTTCTAAAACCTTCTCAATGTTTTAAAACATGCAGTGCAGTGTCTGAGCAGCTGCATTATCTGAAATTGCTGGATTAAACCCCTTTTGCACTTGTGCTATTCCTAACCTCCTAAATGCTGTGATAGTTCTGCATAGCATTGTGCTGCATCATTGGGACATTAGGATTTAAAATTTTAAGGAGGTTGAGAGGCATCAAGCTGGAACCGGGTCTCCTTAAAATAAAATAAAAAAAAAAAATGAATGAACCAGAAAACCCCAAACCAAAAAAACAACCAAAACCAAGCATACAATTATGCAGCTTGTACAGAAACATGGCACCATTGTTGATAACTCTGAAACTTGAAACCCAGAGAAAATGTCACCACAGTTTAGGAAGTTTTCTCTCATTGTGCGTTTCTATTGTAAAAACAAACTTTTTCTTTCCCAAAGTATGTGAGAAAATACAGATTCCTCAGTAACTTATTAAATGGCTTGTTCCAAAATGTCTGTAAGTTCTGTGGACTTTTCAACCTTTCCCCTTCTCCTTCGTGCACCAATGCTTTTATCACCTTTCACCCCAAGTGAAATGATCCTGTGAGAAATATTTGCTCTGAAGAATCTAATCCATGTTATACAAGCAGCCCAGTAGATGCTGGAAAAAACCTCTGGGTTTTAGTAACAATAAGTAAAATCATATGGGTTTGAATTTCATTAACTCATTCTATCAGAATAGCATTTGAGACTAGCAGTGAATAAAGTGAATAAGTAAACAGTATAAAAAGATAAAAAAGTAGACTTACTTTCCAGGAGATTATCACTCTTTGCTTAAGATTGTTTTTCCCCCTCTCCCACATAGGTATGCAGATGGAATAGTCGTCTATATAAGTAATGTATCTGCTTAGTCTTCATATTAGCCATTTTCTCTATCCAGAGAAATAAATAAATTCCTGTCACGAAAACCTGAAGTTTAACTGTAACATAAACCTCATTGTGGAAAGGACCATGTGGGTCAACAAGCCATGTCTCTTCAATTATGAGCAAATATGTGAGAGCTATTTAATCCAGAGATTATCTGCTTTGTACAAATATACCATAGAAATACTTATAGGAAACTTAAGATCTAATATCACAAAATGCCAAGAAGAACATGACTCAACAAGTATTTGTTACAAGCAGATGTATAGTTTAAAAAATTAGATGCATAATGAGAAAAATACTAGGTTGTTGTTTATTCAGTTAGTTTTGATATTTTATCTGGATTTGCTAGTCATGCAGTCAAGCAAAAGCTGTATATCTGTGGTAAATATTATTGACGTAAATCAGGTTGTGAGTGCATGAGGCTACCAACTTCTGGCAACATTATTTCCTGAAGCGAATTTTTAATGATTGCTCTTGTGTGTAATTGCATGTTGGGATCCTTAAACAGGGTTAAGAGGCAGTTACAGAATTCCTCACTTCATGCTAAGGTAGTTGTATGCAATGATTTTCTATATTTGTAAGGATTTTCTGTTAAGAGATACCAATAACCATGCAGCCACTCACAGGAATTGGAGCATAACTTTTTTAAGTTGTGGAGACTTTTTTTTGGGAAAATCAACAATTTCCTGGGGTGGCTAAAACTTGATTTCTCAAGCAGAGAAGTTAAAACAACTGAGAAGAAACAAAAAGGTATCTCTAAGTTTATATCAAGATAGAGGGGTTACACAAGGAAACAAGGAAATCACAGGCCAGATTGTGTTGGGGGTAAATGTAGAGAAAATCTAGCTCAGCAGAATGCTGTTTAAAGACCAGGGGTGGAGGCAGGCATGCTATGACAGTGAGTGTCCTGCTCAGTGCCTTGGAGTTAAAGGTGAGGTTAAGGCACATCACATGTATGTTCAGTGTCTCACAAGTTAGTTTTCCTCCCAGCTGTTTCTGTCCAAATAGAGAGATCATGACAGTTGATCTGAGCATTTACTATTAAATGCAAAATTTTATGTGACATTCAAAACCTTTTACAAACTGCAGGCAAATGACTTGGCCTTGCTGTTACAGCTGTGCAAGATGTTAGTCAGCATGTTGCAGAGAATCCAGGACATGTCTCCTGTATAGATTTTACTCCTTTACTGAAAGTGGTAACTTCAGCTATATTTCTAGCTGACTTCTTTATTTATTGATTAATTCATTTCTAAATTAGGGCAATATTAGCATGTTTTGCCTGGCTTTATTTAAATCTGTTTAATCCTGATGACTCTCCTAAACAACTGATTAGAACTAACTTTCCACTGCCTTAAAATGGGAATGTATTGCCTTGTTTGGGGCGCGTGGGGATGGGTGGAATTGGGAAATGCCCTTGAGGTGTCCAGCCAAGTGAAATTTTTCATGACAGAAAAGTGCCTCCTGTTATGCCCAAACATAACATATCCTATAATACAGTTGTCTTGCAAATTCATCAAAAGACATGTCCCTTTTGCTTATGGCAAATGCATGCATGTCATTTTAACAATGTTATTTCATTGTAAATATGTAAGAATATTTAAAACACAGGAGGTTGCTTAGTCTTTTAAATGCTATTAGGATGTGGCTGGATTTATGTTAGTTTTCAATCAGCTGCTTCTGCCTCTGGTACCAACAGATGGACGTGTGTGGAATGATGCCATGTAAGTCTCTCTTCACAGATAAGGAATTTCTAGTCAGAAAAGACAAGAATAAACAGTGGAATTATTTTACCAATAAGGATCCAAAGGGAAACCCTGAGCTGATGGGATGGCCATAGCAGAAGTTCCCTGTTCCTTGTGCTTTCTCGTGAACATGGATGAGGACTAACTAGTTTGGATGAGGAATAACTAGCTTGAATAAAAGAGGATTGTCCTCTTTCTTTAGTGTTATTATACTGCAAATCTGCTTTTCACCTGATGCTTTTCCACACAGGTGTCCCGAGGAGCATCTGGATCCTGCTTAGATCTAATCCTCCCCTTCACAAATGCTTTCTCAGTGCTAAAGGCTGTCATTGTCATTTCTGTGGACTGCTGCCTGCAGTTTTTCTATGGAAAACTTTTCTTTTTCTTCAGACTATTACCTTTAGCCCACAGTCTTCTACTCCATCACGTCACCTACTTTCTCCCTTTTGCTGCTTTCTCTGTTTTGCTCCCTGTGCTGCACAAAGATAGGAGAGGAGCGGGCACTGGAGAAGTTGGTTTGTCAGGTGAGTTACATTGTGGCAGCTGCCAAGTAAAGGAGTAGGGCTTGGAAATGGGGACAGCAAACCCTGTCAAGGAGCCAAGGAACTACTCAGAGCTTTGCCAGGCCCCTCAGCATTGCTGACCCTCTTCTGCATCAGTGAATTTGTCCTTAATCAATGGACATGAGGGCGATTTGGGATCAGGTCCACGGTCACTGTGGAAATGCATACCTCATCGTTTCTGGCATCTCTCCCATCCTGCTTCTTAAAACAGATAAGCCCCTCTCAAAAAATTGTAATGACTTTTTTGAGGTCATGGGCTTAAACAAAAGGATGAAGGTTAGATTTTTTTGGAGTGTGATATTTGCTTCTCTGCAAAGTATGTACTGTTTTTTTTTCCTAAACCCTTACTCGGTATTTTTAACACAGTTAGTCATATTTTTTTTAGTTCATGTATCTTATAAAACTCCAAATGTAGCCTTCCACAGAGTGTGTACTTTTGTGTTAATATTTGACATCTACAGAGAGAGAAACTTACCAGTAATTTATTACTAGAGAGAAAGAATTATTTTTCTTGAATTCCTATGCAGTTACAATCATTTTTCTGTTTTTTTTCTCCCCACTTTGATGCTGAGTAAAAACTCAACCACTAGTGAGTTTCATATCCTGATTTGCAGCAGTAGGCTACATGAAAAAGAGAGGTCAGTGAGGAGAAGCAGAGATCAGGTCACCAGTGTTACTCACCTAATGCCTATACTTGAGGACAGCGTCAGCCAAGAGTTCAGAGATGCCTGTGAAAGTTGAGGCAGGAAGACTGGCAAGCTGGAAGAATCTCTTTACCAGTGGCTTAGGTCCCTCCAATGCTTTTGATTACCTCCATCTTTCCATTTGCTCTTTTTCTCTGAAAACAGAACCAAAGCCACAAAGGAGGCTATGTAAAGGGAAGATGGGCTGCAAATGGTCTGCAGGGTTGCTGTATGGAAACTTTCTCCACTTTTACCTAGTGTTTGCAGTAAAAAGCTCTGTATCAGTCCTGCTCTGGACTGAGGGGGGGGGTCAACCAGGTCTCTAAGTTGCATCTGTAGGAGCTCTGCATTAATTCGTACTGGGGTTTTGTCGCTTCTCACTCCAAGCAGAGCAGGCACGAGAAACGAGACTGACTTTGTGGGAGGGGTGGCCACCTATTGTGGCTTCAGCTGGGTTGTCAAATCTTCCTCCATACAGGAATGCAGATACAGCCTCAAGCAAGCAGCTTGTGCTCCCCAGCATTCAGCCTGAGGCTCACAAATGGTGCATCCTGAGGTGGGAACTCAAAGGCAGGACATAAAGGTGTGTCCAGTTTCCCTCCAGGAGGGCTTATGCTGTACTGCCTGGTTTCACGAGGGGATAGCACCAAGTTTGAGCACAAAAGCAGAAGATGAATCTCATTTTTTGCACACAGATATCCATTCGGTGTGTACTTATATTTATAAATATATGCATATATAAATGTGCAAACATAAATAGATGTATGTGTACATAAAGTTGCCTAATATGAAGGCAATGTGAAATACCTCATCTTTCAGGAACTCAAGGAGGATCCCGCATTGGTTGCGTCAGAAGAGAGGGGAAGACCAGCAAGAGTCTTCTTTCCTTTGTCCAGGATTTTGGTTTTATTCCTGTGTACAATTTGTACTGGAAGTTGGTTTGGTGAAGCAGCACTGCTGCAACCTTTTATAGAGTTTTAGATTTATCTGTGTGCAGAGGAGACATATTCATATGATAGCTATGATTTCTCTCTGGAAAAAAAAAGACCTGTGTCCAAAGGGGGTGAAAATTTCTCTATTGTTTATTATTGCATCTAGGATTTTGTAGTTCAGTTATGTCAGGATAAGTACTGTGTTTGAGAAAAGCAAAGGGAGGGTTGGGAATATAATTACAGCTAAAAGTTCTTTCTGGAAACAGGTTGCTTGCGCGTGTCATTTTTGAACTGTGTGATCTTTTCTCGGGAGGAAAAGACCCAAAAGGGTCATGGGGTTTTTCGAGGGGGAGAGAGGAAATGAGAAACACTTTCCCTCTTTTGGAGAAAGGTAAAAGCAGGATATACCAGGATCCTGTAAAATTCTATTTATTGGCACTGAGCCGCTTCAAAGCAGGGAACAAGTCTGCACCGAAAATCCCAATGTTAGTACGTGAAAGAGGAAAACTGCTGAGGAGAGGAGGGGAAGAAACAAGGCAGATTCCTACAGACTGACTGACACTAGCCAGATTTGGGATTTAGGTTTCAAACTGAGGTATTTACATAGGAAATAAATATGGCTACACACATCTTGTGCTTCATAAATTACAGCTTCCGACACTGAAAGACTATGAAAATTCAGACCCAGTTAGTGATTTCTTACCAAGCCATTCAGTTTTGAGCTCTCATAGTGCTGTGGCAGGGAGCAAACATGACTGCTCTTCACAGAAGCTATTAATCATATATCCTGTGTCTGACAGCCCCCAAAACCAGCAGTCACCCTGAATTGTGCTTCCAAACCTATCTGTATCTGAGGTGCTTTTTGCCTCTCCAGACAGAAAAAAATGTCAGCTGGGGGAAAAGCAGTTTGTCCTAAAAAAAACGCAGCTCAGTAACACTTAAAATGCATATTTTGGCCTGGCAGATCCTGTCAATCCTGTAGTGTGTTACCTCCCCCCTCCCCACAGGCTCCCCTCACCTATGTTAGATGGAAGATGAAAACAGCTTCCAGAGTCAAGATCAAGCAGTACCATAAAACCACATATCTGGCACTTGAATTCCACAGTCTCCTGAAAACTCCACATACCCAACCACAGGTGGAGCAGTACCTGTTCATTTTCTGGGTCCTGCCCTTTTCACCTTCCTCTGATGTGTGCTCAAAGCAGACAGTACCAGTTTCTCTTCCTTGATTCAGCACTTCCCACCTGAGTGAGGGAGCCATGGAAAAAAACCAAAACCAACTAAAGTAAAATCCTTCTGCTTCTGAAATCTAGTTTCATTTTGCTACATGCATGTCAAGACTTTTTAGATTAAAATGCTATTTTTTTTTAATTGAAGTTGAGGGCAATCTCTCTTCCATTTTACTCGGGACCAAGATTTTGCACACGTATGTACCTATCATAATATTAATTTTTCAGTAAGCCATCTTTGAAAGTATGGGGGACTAATAATTTTTGGAGATAAAAGCTGAAAGTGTTTGGGGACTCCAGAGTAACGTCCATCCTTTTTCCGGTGTTCTTGTGCCTGAATGTATCGAGCATCACGTTTGAGTTGTGCAAGTGGTTTCTACGCAGGGGGAGTTTAGGAAGAGCCAGGTGCTGTACTGCTGCTTTTGCACTGAGGTGCCAGTTTGCAAGGCAAGAGGTTTGAAGCAAAAAGGAATACCTATAGGGTTGTCTAGCTTGAAGTTTCATTTTAGGATCTAAAATGGAGGCAAATGAAGGAACGGAGATACGGCTTCTTGTCGACATTTGTTGTTGTAGTGATATTAGACATGTGTGTTATCATGTTCGGATTGCACATTACCGTGAGCTGTTTGGACAGCTTGATTTTCTGGTTCAGCTGATGCAGTTTGGAATATTCAAAGGGAAAAAACGGCCCATGTGCTGCCGGGACTGCTTGTGTGGAAAGGGACATTTTGTTGGTTAAGAAGTCGAGGCAGGGTGTTTGTGGATATGCGTGCTCTGTGTCGGGGAACCCGCGGGCAGACCCCGGCCGCTCCCACACCCCAGTGCCGGCGGCTGGCTCCCGGCGCTGCTCCCGCAGGTCAGTCGCGATGGCAGCCATCACCTGTGCCAGCCTGGGATTCCAGACCCGGGAGCGCCGACCCTCGCTCTGGTGCCGGCCGGGCGCCTCCCGTACCGGCGAGGAGCGCGGGGAAAGGCCGAGGGCAGCCCCCCGGGCCCCTGGCTGCCCCTGCGGCAGGCCGCGGGCGGGGGTCCGGAGGCCGCAGGTCCCGCGGCGGCGGTGCCAGCTCCGGGTTTTGGCGGCGGCAGCGGGGCCGGGGGCGGGGGGCGCGGAGCCCGCGGCACCGCCCGGCCCGGCCCCGCGGGATCCAGGTAGATCCGTCCGGCTTTTACCTTTCTCCTTCGGCTCCCCTGCGCCTAGGGCTGGCAGCGGGGCTGTTTCCTGGTCTCGCAGAAAGAGGCAGTGCTGAGTTAGGGAGACAAAAATAGACCTTTACAGAGAAATATAGGGATTGTGTGCGCGGTGGGGAGGGAGAGCGGAGAGCGGCACCCGGCTGGTTTCCAGGAGGAGCCCTTTTCTCCCTCTCGTTGCATGTTAGGCATTTTTGCACAGCTTTCTCCCCCCACCCCCTCCCCTCCGGGGCAGGGTTACCTCTGCCGCCTGCTCTCCGCATCTCTGGTGGGGAGCGAAGCAGCCAACTCCGCTGCGATCGGAAAGCGGCCAGAGACCATTTTATGTGAGCGAGCCGGGTGGGAAGAAGCGGAGAGAAACCGTCGCAGGGACACACACGGATATAAAGACTTGTCTTCTGCCTCCCCCCCTCTCCCTGCCCCCGTGTAAATACTAAATCTGAGAAGGCAGCGGTCTGACATCCACCCTGAGCAGCGGCTATGGGGTGTTTGGGCAACAGCAAAACGGAGGATCAGCGTATCGATGAGAAAGCGCAGCGAGAAGCCAACAAAAAAATAGAGAAGCAGTTGCAGAAAGAGAGGCTGGCTTATAAAGCGACACACCGCTTGCTGCTGCTGGGTAAGGAGGAAGCGGCAGAGGTGGGGGCCGGGGCGAGCGGGGCGAGGAGGGGGCAGCAGCCCCAGCCCCGGGGCGGCGGGCGCAGCCGAGAGGGGAGATGCGGCGTGCGCCTTGGCTCTGGAAAAGGTGGGCTGCTCTGTTGAGCAACGAGCCAGGCGTCCACGGATCGAGCTCAGCGCCTGAGCCACATGGATGCACGCATACAGAAATGCTGCCGAGGTGGGAGATGCTGTCGCGTCCAAAAACAAACAAACAAACAGAAAAACCCACCTCTCCGACCCCCCCAGCCTGAGCCGTGTATCACAATGTTCTCCCTTTCCTTCTTTCTCTTTTAGGAGCTGGTGAGTCAGGAAAAAGCACTATTGTGAAACAAATGCGAATCCTACATGTCAATGGATTTAATTCAGAGTAAGAATTATTGACACTTTGTGACTTATTTTTCCTTAAATGTTGGAAACAGGTTAACACACAGTACGCTAGGAGATTTCAGCTCTCATCCCCTGTGTTTTGGTGGCTTGACACTGTGTTTTGAGGGAGGGAGGGGAGTGAGAATAAGGAAATTGCTGCTATTGTATGTTTGCATTTTCTCCTTCTGGCCCCTTTACTGTATTTTACACTGTTGCTACTGCAGCGCTTGACAGGCCCCTGTGTAGCAACAACATGGCGACTACTTTTTACATAGAAGCAAATAACCAAATATTGCATCTGTCTGTAATATAAAAATACATGTCAAATCATAATCAGGATGACACTGTGTGCTGTTTTTCCGGTGCTGGGGTTAGCGTAAAACTGAAACTAATTTTGCCTGTTTGCTAGAAATCATCCTGTTTAGTGAAGCTACATCATTTTCTCTCTAAAGAACTCTTTGCCAGAAATCATTATTAATCCATAGCACTCATTTTAGATATCTGTTGGCCTTCACCTACGTGTTGTTGATTTAGAGCATGTTTACAGCATGCTGTAGAAATTAAAAGAATGATTTCCAGTTCCATCAGGGGAGGCTTTGCAGATGTGGCTGTGATTGTCTGATTTAAAAAAATACATTAGGGATGAATGTGGATTGCTCTTCATACTATGCAAGAAAATGGATGAGGGAAAAATGTATTTTTGCCTTTTTTTTCTATTAGTATGTGTTAATGTTTGAAGAGCAGATAAACAAGGGATCAGTGAAAAAAAATAAATGCAAGTGACTGAGCTGCTTTGGAAAAAAAAATCAAAGTGTTAATATTTCTGTTTTAATGCAGAGAAAAGAAACAGAAAATACTGGATATTCGGAAAAACGTTAAAGATGCGATTGTGGTAAGAACACACTTTATACTGTTCTTAAATGCTTGTTTGTACTGGAAATTATAAGGATTATGCTCTCCAAGATTGTGATGAGAGAAATCCCATTTTACTGATCAGATTGGATTATCTTCTATTGATCCTGTATCCTAGATTTATCCAGATTAATGTGTTTGTTTTTTTTTTGTTTGTTTTATCCAATTCTAGACTATAGTTTCAGCTATGAGCACTTTAATACCCCCAGTTCCATTGGCCAACCCAGAAAACCAATTTCGAATGGACTACATCAAGAGTATAGCTCCTCTTTCTGACTTTGACTATACACAGGTAAGAATAGAAACCACTGATTTACTCTGCTTCAAGGGGGAACATGTTGCTTCACTTTGATTTACTGAAACATTGGCGTTTTTTTACTTTTTGGAAGATGGTCATGGGAAGATCTTGTGCCAACATCACCTCTGTTAACTTTCTAACAAGACTGTGGTGGTTGCACCTGTTCTAGTGGTGCAAGGTTTTGTGGTTATTGATTTATTTGCTGCTGTTTCTAAATGCTGTTCCTGCATTTAGTTCTCTTCAGGTTTTCTGATGCAATCTTGTGTATTGACACATCAAATAAGACTTTGCTGAAAGCTGATTTCCTATATGGAATTAGATGCAGGATGTTAGTCTGAGGAGTTACTGTCTACCTGCAGAAAGGAACATAAAAGGAAGGAAAAGGCTAGAGTGGCCTCAGTGTTGTTTCCCATACTTGCTGCAGTTCAGAGTGGAAACGTGTGTAAGCAGTGGTCAAGTGAGGTGCTTTGCTTCCTCCTGTGTTGTAGTTGGCATGGGCAGGGGTTTGCTTGTATGTAAATGTTGCCTTAATTTGATATGGAATCAATGTGGGATTTCTGCGTGGAGGCTGATCTTTTGTATACAAATGAGAGATCCTTTTCAGATTAACTTGCATAGGCATCTTATGTTATTTTTATC
Source organism: Sylvia atricapilla (assembly GCF_009819655.1). Taxonomy (NCBI): domain Eukaryota; kingdom Metazoa; phylum Chordata; class Aves; order Passeriformes; family Sylviidae; genus Sylvia; species Sylvia atricapilla. Next base: position 100,226,845 of record NC_089140.1, on the reverse strand, counting down.
TTTTTATGTTGTTATTTATAGGCACATGCATAGAATGTTTCATATTTTGTGCGTGACATGAAAGCAAGTGCATAGACATTCTGAATTTTATTTTTGCAGTAGCACAGTTTTAATTTGCCTTAAAATGGTACTGGAAGCAATTTGTTATGGATACGGTAGGGACTTAAAAATATCTTCATTTGTTGGCTAAATGATTGCAAGTTGTACATACCATCAATACTGCCAAAGAAGCCATTTACAATAGAGTGTCTTTAGGTTATTATAGCTTCAGGGGGCAAGGGGGAGAAGGGGAAGAGTAGTTTCTTTATTATATGACTCATATTCTCTGATGTGTGGTTTTGCCTCTGGTAAACCTACCACTTTGAAGGCTGAAGATAAAGAAAAATTATCAGACATCTTGTACAGTTAGAATTTAACAGAGAATGCAGATGTTAAAAAAAAAACCAACTGCAAGGTACACCCACATATTGCATAATTGCTCAATTGGTGGATGTAAGTTAGTGAAAATGAGGAACTCTTTTTAGAAATGGAATGTGAGCTTGACATGAAGTATTTGTCTTATGCAGGTATTACAGTTCTGAGGCATTTGTTGCTCATTTTATGTGGATTTTTTTTCTTGATTTTTTGATCCTTAGATGTCCTTAGTTTAAAAAATGGTGATAAATATTCTTTGTAGTTCTCTGTAGTACATATGTTCTTTTGAGTTTCTGGGATAAAGGAAAGCTAAACTGGACTTTTCATAGGGCTGGAGAATTTTTTTTAATTGCTTTCAAATTTTCTCCTTTTTCACAGAAGCTGACTATATCTAGTCAAATTTGACTCATGGCTTGGGATTTTATGTAGAGGAAAATTTAACCTGCTTGGAGGGGAAAAGAATAGGACCCAGTGGACTTTGAAACAATTAATAATTCATTTGAAATCTCAATTCAAAGTCCATTTTGGTTTAAAATAAAAGTATTAATAAGTGGGTTTTAATTAAATAGGTTTTCTGAAAATACCATAATGTTATTTAAATAGTGTCAATTACTATTTTTAAAAAATATTTGAAAGGTTGTTACAAGTTTAAAAGGAGAAGATAAATCTAATGCTGGTTTACAAGTAAACATATTTCTGTGTCACTTTCATATTTTCCCTTTTGTTTTCTTCTCAGCTGAATTATTAGGTTTAATATTTTTAAAATATAAAGTATACCAAGATTTTGGGGGGCTTTTAAATTTTTCTTGGTTTAGAATGTTATTTATCTCCAGGAGAATTTGTGAGCAAGGCAGATTGAAAAAAAAAATGCTATTGTGCTTCAGGGCTTGATTTTACTCCAGTTTAAGCCAATGATAAAGTAAAATTAGGTTTCCAGCTGAAATAAATTTTGACCCATTTAGTATTTTTGGATAAGGACAGATATAAAAATAAATACTTGGATAGTAATCAGTCAGGCATCCTCTGCTAAGCATTACTGATTCTGTAATTAATAGCTGATGTATGGAGTAAAGCCTTCTGAGCCCAAATCAAGTATTTAGCAGTAGACATTCAAGACTTTAGGTCTAAATCATCCTTACTTCAAAATAGTTGTAAAGGAAAAAACGCTGACGTAGGCAGCACTGGGCAGCCCATTTTAGCACATTCTGTAAAGTGACAAAGGTTGCCCCTCTTTGAATGAGGGAAGAGGCAGCTTTAGGGTTTGTAACAATATGAATGGTAATGAGTTGTTGAAGACCCTTAGTGCTGCAATTTGAATTACAAATGTGTCATTTTTTTGGATGGCATTAGCCGTGTAATCTTTGTCATAAAAATCGATGTGTGTTAGTTGAAGATGGATTTCAGATACATTGCATGCCAAATGTGGGAAAATGACTGCATTTTATCATGAGTCTTTAAAGAGAGGTCCCTGATGAGATGCAGAAAGTTCACTGATGGCACAATCTGACCAACACTACTGGGTGCTAATTTAAGTATATTTGTGACAGATTTGGTGTGCTTGGACAGGCATTTTTAAACTGTATACAGATCATCTAATAGACATTTAATTGTGAAAATTATCCTTAATATAGGTGGATATGAAAACACTGTTTTCCTGTGGGTGAAATCATACTCTTAATTGCAACTTATGACTGAAATTTCAAGAACTTGAGTAAAGATGGGCACTTCATATATGGACTAAGATATTCTGGGTCTTTTGTTTGTCTGTTTTTTTAAATTACATACCCCTCTATAAAATGTAAGCATTTAGTAGTTATACATTATTTAGTAGTGATACAAATTCTAAAACAAGTGGTTTTCTCTTTATAGTGTTTTAACATTACTTTAAGAGCCTGTGGAGTGCCCCCCACAAGGGTTTTACTTACTTTAGAAAAAAAAAAATCCTTATTTATGTGGTTTGGTTATGCTACCTTGATGATTCTTTTAGTTGCTATTAAAAAAAATTGAAAGTTTTCTGGATTTCTTTTATAATTTTTACATAGTCTTTCATTACTTTTATGGAAGACTGTACACTTTTTACAAAGTATTTCTTGGCTGACTGATGTGTTCTAATTCTATAAATCATAAGAATTAGAGCTAGAGCTTTTACAAAATTGATAAATAGAAATAAGTCGAATGTCCACTGTATTTGATTCCTTGAAGTTGTGACAGGAATCAAGATAGATTTTTGTCTGACCAGATCAGGCATTATCTTTGCTCAAAGATGAAATCAGCAGAAATGCTTTAACACTGGAATTGTAGCATGCATGCCATATCAAAAAGGATATTTTAATTATTTTTGCTGAAATGTTGATATTTGCTAAAGTTAACAGGAAATGACCTGCTGCAGTTTTAATCCTTTATTGATGGGGATTTATTTTGTCCTTGGTGAATCAGGGTGAACATATTAAGGCCATATTATGCTGGTAGCTGTGGTGTATTATCTAAGCGTGTGTTTACTCAAGTTCAGTTGTCTTTATTAAAGTTTTTGAATTTTCTGGGAACTACAAAGCCGCTCAGTGTATAATTCCTTTACCCTTTGTCTTCCCCAAAAATGTAGCCAAATGAAGTCGCTTTGCATAAAATGTGTCTTGAATGAAGCTCATTTGATCAGTTTTGTGTGGTTTATAGCAGGTAATGGTCACCTACCCTGGCTGCATGTGGCTAAGTACAAACCAGCTACCAGCAAACATGAATCATCTGCTTAGTAGAGGACATGTAAACACCTCACAGGTTTTAGGGAGTGGGGAGAGTTTTCAAAAGATTCATCTTCCTTTGCAAAGAATGTTTTAGGGAGGCAAAGTATTTTTTGGAAACTTCCTAAGCAGTGAATTGTGTGGATGCAGCCCCTTGTGCTGATTTTAGTATGTGAGCTTTAAATATAATTTTTACAGCTATTTTATTAGTCAGGCAAGCTCTTTAATTTAGCTGTTAAGAATGAAATGTTAATGTGGGCATTGACAAGGAAAGTACTTTAGATTAATCAGGTCTGCAGTTTGCTTTACATTTTCAGATATTACAGTTTGAGTTCTATCTGATCGCTTTAATTTTCTTTCAGGTTTTCTTCTTAAAAATCAGGATGTGGTATTCATAATTTAAAGAAAGATAAATACTTCTGTTCAGAATTTGAAGTTACTTAGACTTCTGTTAAGCATTTCAAATTTTTATGATACCTGGTATTGAAATTCAATCTTGTGTTGATGCCTGGAGGTGGCTGCCATTCAAAGTGTGCATCTCAGTGGTTGAAGCAAATGAAAATCTTGCTTAGGTGAAGTGTAGTTTTGGGCTGTAGAAAGTCTTTATCCTAGATTAAAAAAAAAACCTTGATAAGTATGGTTCATATATGGTTAAACTTGCTTGGGTTGTACAGTTAATGCTGTGAGTTTTTTTGACCACAAATTGGTTAAGTTTCTCTTTGATGTAGCCCAAAGGAGTTACAAAATAGCATCACCTTACATTTTCTGATTTTCCCTTAACTCACAATTTTCCCGTCTTTTTTGAAAGTGTGAGAATATACAATGTTTTACCCCAAAATAACATAAAATAAAGGAGAGAATGCAAAGAATACTGCCACTCAAATAGCTTCACTTGATTTTGCTTTCTATCCAAATTTTTACCTTAGGGCTTTGTTTGCCATCTTGGGTAGAATGAACACAAGTTTTTATAACTGCCTGTGATTGTAGTACTTAACATCACTATAGTCAATATTAACTTTTTTAAATCAATTAGACTGAAAAAAATTAAGTCATTTGTGATGTTCTGTGATCTAAGATGCACTTCGGTAGATTTTCATATTTACATAAACACACATTTTCGTATTTAAACAAATACAGAAAGTATCTGAAAGGCCAGACAACCATAAAGCTGTGTTGGTCTGGCAACATTATTACTGCCCTGAATTAATAATACCTGAAGAACTAATGAAGAAGGCTGTCAGGGAAAGACAGCTGAAAACACGTATGCTGTTGCAGCTGTTGGCAGCTCTTTAGTCTTCATACAGAGGTTAAAATTGTCAGAACTGATGCTGGAAAGTAGCGGATATTAGGGAGAAGAAGCAATTAGGTAACTCATGAAATGTCTTTGTTGTGGTAGCAGTTGTTTTCATGCTGTACACTATGCATTAACAGCAGATACTGAATTTGAGCTCTTTTCATGTGAAGAACAGATTCTGCTAAAGCCCAGCAATAGCTTTTCTTCCATATGAAATGACTGTTTGCATGCAGATGTGGCTTAAGTTGTCTACTTTTCATTAAATCAGCAAACTGAGTCCTTAATGTTCTGATTAGTCAGTGTGAAAGTTACAAGCACTTTGTAACATGAGATAAAAAAACACTTCAGTGTTACTTATTATGTTGTTCTTGTTGTCTGTAAGCAGTAAGTTTGCTTTTGATGGATCAGTCAATCCAGTAGTGCTTTCAGAAATAATCAGTTATTATTTTAACTGTGTAGTTTCGGAAGTACCAGACTGGAATCGTACTACAGAGAAGTATAGGACAATTTGGGAGGGAAAAAAAAAAGCAACAAATCTCAAAACATCTAAACATCTTAAATTTATATTACATACTGGAATTGTAAAATTACAGACCTGTACTACGGTTTTCTTTAATTCCTTTATTTTAACTCCTTAATAAATACTCTGACTTTACTGAAAACAACTGAGCTTAAAATTTGAGTGGTTTGTGTATAAAGTACAGCCCTCCTGTGAAGCTCAGGATTTCTTGCTTAAAATATGGTTTGTGTTTGGGATGATGCTTGCTATAGACGAAAAAAGCCTGATATTCAAGCATAAAATAAAGTAAGGCTTTTGCTATAGTAGAATGTTATTCTGTAATAAAAGTGTAACATATTTCTTCCATCCTTTGTTCCAAACTCACTGACCCACAACAGTTTATACCAAGGAGAAGTAAAGAATTAAATTTGTGTCGCAGGAAAGGAGCTCAGGGATCTACTTAGGCCCCAACAATCAGCAGTAGAAATACTGGGATTGGGACCCATAGGAAATCTTGTACATGATCACAAATGATCCAAAGTTAATAAATAGGAGCTGTATTCAGAAAAAAATTGAAGAGGCAGATATTAAATTTTGTTTCTAAGCCTTCCTGTCTCAATATTTTTAAGAACAGATTCCAACTTTGAAATATCTGGAAGAGGCTCACGTTTTCTACAAGTACTTTGCATTTTTTAGAGTATATTTTTTTGTAGCTTACGCTGTAAAATAATTAATTCCATTCTGAAAAGGCAGTTATTTGAGAAAGTCTTATGAACAATGGTGCCTATGAATAAAGTTCAGTGTTACATTAAGTATTACATCATCATAGTAAAACCAAATTAAATGTTTGCTGTCTTATATTGTGAGTCTGATTTCCCAGATAGTGAGGTGATATTCACACTTTATCCAGCCTGACTTACTTATTATCATCAACACCGAGACTTTCATTGTGAAACTGGAAAGATATAATATAATATTTTATAATTATTGTTATTCTTATTATTAATCGTATTAATCTTAGCAGCAGTTGCTGCTGCTAAGCAAAACTTAAGTTATTTCAGTGGTCTCCAAACCTGTTGACACTTTCTGGTTTTATTTCCAAGTTTTGTACCTATTTATACAAATTAATTAGAGGCTTTTTTACAGTCAATCTAGCATCCAGTCAACTACTGCAAATTATTAGTAATAAATGTCGCATTCTGCCATTTTTTGGTACAATTTGAGATGAAAGTTCATATACTTATATTGCATTTTACTGGGATAAAAATATTTTTGCATCTAAATTTGAATATTAGATTTGATGGCAACAGGAAGACTAATAACTTGAAGACTTAATAGCATTTTAAGTAGGAGTGACTGATTCTCCTCACAAAACCTAAAACGTATTAGAGGATCATTTCTGGGCATTAGAATATTTTTGTTCATCAAGTATTTTTTCAGTGTACACTCAAATTTTGAATTCAAGAATGGCAGAATCAATAGGTTAAAGCCTGCACTATCATTGTCATTGTCCTGCCCACAGATCTGTGAAGGACACAGATTTATTTTGAAGTGTGGTTGCTTTTGGGGTCCACTGTTCTGAATTCCTGCATGAGTGTGTCTGCTGCCAGGGTATCTTCTGAAAGCAATCCTGCCATGAAGAGGTGGCAGCAATCCTGTGCCATCCTAGAAGGCAAGGTTTGGAAAAACAGCCAGTGGAGCAGCACTGGTCCCTGTGGTGATGCTCAACAGAGGTGTGGTAGCCTGGACAGAATCACCAACTGATCCTGATTCCCAGTCTTTCTTCAGGCAAGAAACAAGTCCTTGTCATTTTTACCCCTACCATTGAGGTGCACTTAAATCTCTGTAGAAGGATTTAATTACCAAGTAGTTTGTATAATAAGATTTGACATGAACATCAAATGACGGCAAGAAATTCACGTGTTTTTCCCCTTAAGTGTAAACTGAACTGAATTATAATGGAAGTAAATGTAAATAAGTGCAAAAAGTAACTACAGTCTTAATGAAGACACGTTGTCCATTTAGTCAAAGGATGATGATATTTCCGACTTGCACAAGTGGCAGTTTTCAGAAGAAGGCTGTTGAAATTTTTAATGAATTACCATTATTTACAAACTACATTAAAACAGATTTTCCATCACAACCACAGAAAAGAGGAGTATGTTTCAGAATTGTCTTTATTATCAATTAATTATTTTAATCTCTTAAGCTAAGGATTGCAGGTTGATTTGCTGCTGTTGCCATTTTTGAGAGCTCTGGAAAAGTAGTATGTTTACTACTCAGGAAGAATCTTTGTTTTTCACTTTAGTGACCGTGATAAAATTGTACAGATCATGGATAAATCATCACATGTATGCATCTTGTCACTGAAGCCAATGGAGACCTATGGAACAGAGACTAGCACCTACTCAAACAGTATTAGTGTCATTATTTAAAGTTCCAAAGAAGTGAGTGCTCATCTGCACAGCAGCGAAGAGCTACATCCCCCTTTCTTCACCTCCTGATGAGATCACAGCTTCTCTTTCTGCAACAGTGTTAACATTGCCAGCTTAGTCCTTTGCTTGTTTTTTCATCACCTCCATAGCTTCATCCATGGCTCGTACTTACTGTCAACAGCGGATTACCTTTTATAACGTCAACAAAGGCTGCATACACAGATAGGATATTTTGTTTGCAGAAGGTAGCAACCCAAGCTGAGGAACAGAGAACCTAAACAGTGTGAACAGAAGACTTTATGTATACCTTGCATACTCTGAAATATATAGGTTGAAAACCAAAAAGTATTATAAACAACTTTTTTCCTTGGAGGATCTAAGAAGCTCTTTATAAGAAATATAAATAGGACTGCTAAAAAGCAGATAAAAGACGAGAACAATGCACATTTGCAGTTAACTGCTAAAAGTTTCCATAAAATGTTTATGGTTTTGTTCTATCACCCTTGTCACATAATTTGTTTTTCTGTAGTTAAAGAGATTCAATTCAAGTTTCAAGGCCTTCTCATTAAAAGGAGTCAGGAGGAGAATGTAATTTGTACAATACAGTTTCAAGCTCATAGTGCCTTTTACTTTGGAAACTTGTAATAATTTCTTGGAATGGAGCTACCTCTGGTTGTAAGCATGCCAGCTATCACATGAAGCATGCAGATTAGGGTTTCTTTCTTTAAATCAGTAGATTAATTTTGGTTGGTTTAAAGTGTGCTCTTGTAATTAATCTACTAGTATTTGTTTTAAAAACCTATGCTGGATGTTTTGAAAGGATATTTATCCTTAGGCAAGAAGAATATTGGAATTTTTTCTGTTACGTCGACGTTAGAGATGAACTTTGCCTTTTAAATCTTTTAAAAGTAAACATTTTCTGACACTTCTGCCAATTCATTACATTTTAGTTTTCTTGGTGCTGTCAGTAGGACTTAAACATATTTTAATGCAAATAATTATCCCACTGTTTTGAACTGAAATTGTTTAGCAAGATGAAATAGGCTAAAGATATGCAAGCCCTCTTATCTCTGTTAATTTGGTGAATGCTTTTTGATCACGTCCACCCTCACTTCCAGAGGATGTTAAGTGACAGAGCTGTGCAGATCATTCTTTTCTTAACATACACCCACATACTTTCTTTCATAGGAGCTAAATAATACCAAATTTAAGAACTGTCAGGTAGGAAAACAAGAAAAGGCAAAGAACAGTTAACTAAAATAGGGGAAAGTGTGTCCTTGCTGCCCTCCGTGCAGAGAACAAACTGCCCCTTGCCTGCAAACCTACAGCTGACCACAAACAGCAGCAGGACCTGGTTGTCAGTCATCTTCAGAATGCCTTTGGTGAGGCTGTGTGCCATGAGGAGTTACCAACCTCAGGCAAAAAAAAAAAAAAAACAAACAAAAAGAAAAGTGGAGTAGAGATGTGAATGAAAAAGCTATGTAACAAATATATGGTCACTAGAGGAAGAGGTCAGGTGTCACCATGTGCTACTGAAACCATGCTGCTAATTATTAGATTTTCAGCAGGTATCACAGCAGAGTGAGGCTTCGTGGTAGGATTTGTAGCTTTTAAAATGTGAGTGAGAATATTCTTTCTGGCAGGCAGGTGTTCTCTAACTTTAGCATCTCTTTCCATCTCAGGATACTAAATGATGATCTTTGTCAGTGCTGCCTGTTCTTTTTGGAAAGAGAAGACTCGTTTATTTAGGGTAGTATACTGTTAACTGAACAGTAGAGCTTTTCTTTTACCACCCCTAGAATTAGCATTTCTAATGACTCTTGTTATCTGCTGAATTTCTCCCTAGATTTTAACAGCAGCAAACTTAACATGCTAACCGACGGCAGAGTGTGGGTATATCATGGTCCAGAAGAATAGTTAGTCAGGGAATGTGTAAGTGAGAAATCATAATTAAAAAATAATTTTAGGGACTAAAAATCATGTCAGTAAAGGAAGATAGCTGTTGACATTTCTGAGAGCCAGCCATTCAAACCGCAGAGGGTTTTCAGTGGATTTTAAAGAAATAAAGGATTAAATTTCGTCCTTGGCCTGCAGTTTTACAGAGCAGGTTTTGATTCTTCTCACTGATGAATGAAAGGCTGGCAAGAACTATTATATTCCATAAATACAGAAGTCATCCTAAGCAGCTATATTCCTGAGGGTCTAATGTTGCAAAGGCTTAAACAGTTGGATATATATGGACCTGAATGCACAGCTAGTACTGCCAGCACAGCATTCATGCAGCTGAGCTTCCGGATATGCAGTGATATTAATATAAAAATCACTAATACTTTCAATTGTAAAACAAAATAAGCAAATCATTTTTCCCCATTAATTTTATATTTGGGAGGTCGCTGAGCACTTTTATGGATTTTCTTGGGGGTGGGTAAAGTTGTGTAGGTTAGAGATTGGCACAGAACTTGAAATAAGCAAAATCTTTTTCAGATACGTGACAGTTCTCTGGATGCTATTAAGCTGTGAACAGTAGGTCTTTTCAATCACCGTGATTCATTTTCATATTGTGGGGTTTTTTAATAATAATATCTTTAAAAGGCTTGCTGAACAGTAGGCTGCAGCAGCATAACTTTCTGTGCAGAAGGAAAGGTTTTATGCACAGTGTCCTAGATAATTTACCTTAAATTGATTTGCACAGCTCAATAAAACCATAAGAACTCTACCAGCTCAGATCACGGGTTCATTTAGCACCAGATCTCATCTCTGACCGTGACTGATAGTGATACAGGAAAAAAGAGTTTAAGAAGGGGACATGCACATAGTAATGTTTCCCACATTGGTTATCCTAGTCTCTACAGATTTATGGCTGAGGGTTTGTTTGACTGGGAGTGGTATTTCTGGATTTAATAATTTTGGTATATTTTTTCTTCCAGGAATTCTTTTTTTTTTTTTTTTTTTGTTCCCACCCACCCCACCCCCCCAACCTGTGTGATCTTTTAGTTATGGCAGTGAGTTCTGCAGTTTAATTATGTGTTGTATGAGGAAGTGCCACTTGATTGATTTGGAGATTTTTGTTTGTTTCGTTTTGTTGGTTTTTTCCCTCCAAGCCTACTGCCCACAAGTCTTCTGTAGTTTCTCTATCAGAAATATTTCATCCTTCCAACATTACCCTTCTCATTGTATATTATATACCTTCAAATATTTGGTTTTCCATTTAAAGAATCTCCTTAACTTCTCTCACAGGCCTTGTTCCATGTCTTTGCTCATTCTTGTTGCCCTTCTAGTTTTACTAGACTGTTGGCAATGAGAAACCCAAACTACAAGTAGTGTTCAAGGTGTTGTTTTCTTTTTTCATTATCTAGTCTTTTTTATTGTGGGATGGGGGTTTTTGTTGGTGTTTTGCTGTTGGTCGGGTTTGGGGAGTTTTTGCCACTGAGTTGATATCTTTGTATAATTACAGTAAATTATTTTATAATTCCACGAGAGCTTGAGCACAATTGCAGGTAAGAGGAATATGCATAAAGGCCTCTGTACCAACACATTAGCAGAGCCCAAAGGGTACTATTAATGATAATTATCCTTATCTCAGGTGTTTTCAGATCTGTTATACCTGTTGACTAATCTGTTCAACAAAATCCATTGCATTCAATTTTTTTATTTTTTCATGTGAAATGACATGTCTTCTCATTTGCTATACTGCCATGTATGACTTAGGAAGACGCATTTTTAAAATTATCTACCATGACTAATATTTTCTACCATACAGACGGAGAACACACTTTATTTTTGTTCTTAAAATGGAAAATAAATTGCTCTTCAGCCTGATTTTGGAGAGGCAATGTTTACAGTACCACAAAGGACATTTGTGCTTTCAAATCTGCTCATAGTTCCTTAATCGTTCATTACGGTTTGCCTGATTTAGCAGAAAAGAACACCATTGTTTGGAACCCTTCTCATTAAGAGAAATAAAACGTTTAAAAATACAAAATGCCCCTTTTTTTTCCTTAGGAGTTCCTAATGCTGTGTGTCACTAAGAGAAAATGGTCTGAACTTTTTGATCTCCCTTGGGGAAACACTGCATGTAGCAGAATTTTGTTATTTTATGTCAATTTAGGTCTTACATGATTCAGCACTTGTGGTTTGTGGGAAAAAGTGTTGTAGATTGTGATTAAAGAAGCAGAAATAGTAAGGAGTGACTACTAGAGAAGGCCTCTTTTTACTGCTAAAATACTTGTCTTTATTAATTTATTTAATTTTTAAATCTGTACCTCTCTTCATATTTTCTCTATCAGTTTTGACTAGCACATTTCAGAGAAAATTGTTCGATTCTGTTTCACTTTTCAGGTTTTTTTAGCAGTACAAGGAATTAAAAACAAATTGCTATGGGATCTTGGTAGTACTGAATCTGTACATTAAAGTCTGTCAAACATGGTTGTCTCCAGCAGGTCAACCAGTCATCCCCTACTGGTAGCCTCTCAGGAATAAACAGAAAGTCTCTAGGGAAGGGAATGGAAGAGGATACAGGATGCAAAGAAACTGCTTGTAGTGCAGGAAAATTTCTTTGTTGTAGTAATGGACCACAAACAATAAGTTAACTCGTTCTGGGATGCATTAACAAGGCTGTTGTACAAAAAAGCATGAAGTAATTATGACATTCTCTTTGGCAATGGTGAGTCCTCAGCTGGGGTATTGTGTCTAATTTTGGGAACTGAGCTTAAAAAGAATGGAGTCCAGAGGGGAGCGTGAAGAGTAAGAGGAGACAAAGTAAACTGGATATGTTTACTCTTGGAAAGAGATCACTCCAAGTTGAAGGGGAAAGGGAGCCAAATACAATTTTTTAGTATTTAAAAAGCTGTAATTACATATTCTTGTGCCTGTCTTTTCGGAGGGAGGAAATGAAGTTGAGGAGAGGAGAAAATTCCTCTCTTCCATGGTGCATGGCAGTTGACATGTTCGGGATATTCTGCAGCAGTGAATTTAACTAACAGAATCTCATAACTACACTGAGATACAACTGCCCAGTTTCAGGCACTTACGTCTGCATTTTCAGTGACATGAATCACCTCATGCTCAAGAAGTTAAAAACTGAAAATCCGGGAAACTTTGGAAGACACAAGGTCATGTCAGTTGGTCATTTGCCACTTTCTGTTCACAGAGCTTCTATGGGCATGTTGGTTGAAAGCCCTTGGGTCCTCTTTTCCAAAACTAAGTCTTCTGTAATTATGTCTTGAAATAATCTAGGACTTCCATTAGTTATCTAACTGATTTTGTCATGGCCATGTTGTATAAACAGAAAGTGACAATTTCTCTTAAATAGTGCATGTTCTTCCAGGGTGCAATTTCAGACAGTTTATGACTGTAGCATGACGTGCACAGAACTCTCTTGTGCTTCCACATGTTGATTGTTTTAAAACTAATTCCTGGCAAGATGCACATGATTCAGTTCTTCTCCTGGATAGTTATGCACATTTCCTAATTGGACAGGGCCTGCCTAACATTTTCCTCCCTAAAAGCAGAAAAAATGGCTGAGGGAAGTAATGCAGTCAGGAGTACTATCTCTAAAGGCTCAAAGCAGCAAAGAGCATACCTTCAGATATTTTCAATTCTAACCAGGGAGAAGGGGTTTTTGTTTTCGTGTGTGTGCACTGGCACACATATGTGTATTTATGTATAAGACTTTTCCAACTTCTGTACAAAGGCTGCTAGCTGTAGCCCCTGGAATTGCAGGGGAACTGCAAATAGGTGTGGAAATGCAAATAGAGTTTGGAGGATAGAACAAGTTTGTTTCAAGTGTGTGACATCAGTGAGAAGGTTCTCCAGGAGGAGGGTGGCAGGGGAGTAGCTGTAAAATAGTGGTGACAGCTCCCAACTATCACCGTGAGGAAGTGAACTCATGAGTCCTGTGGAAAGTGCCTTCCTTGGTAGTCTGCAGGCTTTTTGGAGATGTGTGTCTTGCATTTTTCTTCAGAAGAGGGCTTAGAGAGCAGAGTTAAGACAAAGCTGTTGACTTTGCTAGTGAGAGATTTAAAGAACTACAGATGCAGATCACAGTATGTCAGGTTTCATTAGTTCTCCTGCTTGTGATAGCAAAATCTGTAGAAAAAAGAGACAATTTCCTTTGCAAATTCCCACTACGAGTAGTTCCTACTTTCCTAATGGAATGAGTTTGAAAGAAAAAATGCTGACATGCATCTTGCAATGTTGTTGACTCAAAGGATTGTCACGTTGAAAGGCATACCTTTTTTTTGGTTCCGTAATTGTTAGGAGTGATAGGCTTATTATAAGTAGAGCCACATGTCATGCTAATACCATTCCTGATCCATGCTTACATGATAGATGTCAACATACTTAAACTTTAGGAATTGGAATCCTGAGGGAAATACAGAGATTAAAAATATGCAGTAAATCAAAGTTTTCTTTTCTTTTACTTTTTCTCTTTCCAAAACAAATCATCTTTGCAAATAGCTTAATTAGGTGCATTTGTTTGTTGGTGTGGGGGTTTTTTTGTAAAAACATATGGTTTTGCATGCTTCCAGACACCAAGAGGGAAATTTAAAATAAAAAATTTCAGCACTTTATGGAGAGTTGCTCTATGGAATGTGAGGATGTAGTAGGGAGAAAACTATGACTCCAGCAGTTGGCTTGACTTGGGGGGAATTCCAGGCATTTGCTCCTAGCAAGTTTGCTCTGAACACTCTTCGTTTGCTTTAGGTGATCTTGTGTCAGTGCATACTCTCTCTGGGCAGGTTTTTCCAGTGTGGAAAGTTTGGGTTCTTGTTGGGACTTGATGTGTCAAAACTGGTGGGTATACCACTGGCCAATTGACTTTGGAATTCATTTACTTTTTTGAGATGCTTAGGCCCATGTGATACCCTTTTCATTCTCTACATCAATTATTTTTTTCCTCAGGTTTTATATTTTAAGCAAGTCATCAGTCTTTGAATCATGTTGCTGCTCTGGGCAGCTAAGGAGTGCCTACTGTTTAGTTTCATGTGCATTCAGTTCTCCTTCCTCTAACCCTCCCCCATCACTATCCCCTCCAGTTTTCCCATTTTTATTCCTGTGCCCTCAGCTGTGTCCTGGTAAAGCTGTTTGTTTGGCCTGGCCAAATGAGGTGGAGGGAGAGGTTATTTTTAGTGCGGATCATTTCCGTAGTTTTAACTGAGGGCGGGTGGCACAAAATGGAGAAGAAAGCAGAGATGGGAACAAGCAGTAGGATGTAATGGGAAGGTGATGGCTATCTAAACAGGCAGGCTCACTTCCTTCACCTCTGTATCTATGGGCAGAGATTAGAGTCAGACCAAAAGCCACTGAGAATCCGTGTGTCAGAAGAAACCCAGCTCTGTGTGTTGGTTTTGCTTCTTCTGATATGAAGACTGACATTCCTCGCAGAGGTTAAATGGTATAAGAACAGGTCTGTCTTGCTCACCCTTGCCCTTTTGGATAAGTAAACACAGCTACATTCACTCCAAGTTATTTCTAAACTTAACTTTCTGTGGACTGGAGCTTCAAGGCTTAGTCTGATGCCTTTCAAAAGCAATCGACTCACGTGAACTTGAGTGTACAAAGGACTTAGATGGCTGTTTGAGCCTTGTGTCACGAGAACCCTTTTCTCTTGGTTTTGTTGTTTAACTGCAAAGCACTTGCACTCTACCACTCCATTATTTTTACTGAAAATACCCTGGATAGGTATGCAGAAATCCTATGAAGGGTCACTTGACCACAAAAGACATGGCAGGAGAGGGTATCTATATATATATACATATACACACATTTAAGTTCTGTTTACATTTTCCCATGATACTGGATCAGCCAGTGTAAGTGTTCCTGTGGTTGTAAGGTAAGAATGCAGCACTGTTCCAGTGCATGCCATGTCAGTGATAGTACATAGAATCAAAGCTATTTTATGAAGTTCACATGGAGGAGATGGGATGAGTTCAGAGTTCACAAAACAGAAATCAGCTGTGGGCTCCTGAGTATGTAGAAAGCCTGTTTGGGTCAAGTTCTTGAGAAGTCTTGGAAGACTGTTGTTATGTATCGTTGTCCTGACCTTGCCCATTTCTTTTTGGGCATCCTCTGTTGGAAAAAGGATAGTAGGCTAGAAGGAGCTCTAGTGTGACCCTGCAAAGCCTTCCTGATATAAGATTTAAGAAGTCATTTCCAAAAGAAAAATTTCCAAGAGTCATTTCCAATATATCACATATCAGCACTATGCTGATTCATTTTTAAATAGGTTAACTAAAAGAACAAATGAATCATAGCTGTTGATCAGGTGAAAAATTTTGGCTTATGTGCCAGTGAGATTTCCCTGTTAACCCTTATTTAATTTTTCCAGTTGCACTGTAGAGAGTGTGAGACCACATTGCCTTTCTTGCCCGAATCCGTGATGGGTTTCTTTCTGCTTTTTTCTTCTGTAAGCTGGGAGAGATTTCTACAACAAGAAAATCATCAACTCATTTCTACCAGCTTGTCCTTGTAAAAGGTGTTATCTGATAACTTGAGGGAGCCTGTGGCTATCCGGAAGGGAAAGGGCTCTCCACAGGAGCAGTGAAGCTCCTGAAGTTTCACAATGTATACACTTTAAAAGCCTGAGGGTCAATTCAGATTTTAGCTAAGCTAAATTATGTTGTTTAGGAGATAAATGGAGAGCAAACATGATAAGATCTAATGTTTTGTCTTCATAAAGTCCAGTGAAGTTTTTCAGTTGAACTTTTCAACTCCTGCTAAAAACATTAAATACAATCCTGGTATCTGCGCCTGTATTAAATCGAGCATTAAATTATTTCATCTCTTTTCTCATGGAGGAAAAATAAATCCTCCTTTGCATTTCAACCTGGATTTATGTAAGCAGAAAAAATTGAAGAAGAATATATCAATCTTTGCAAAAATACAGATGCCATCTTAGCTGACTACTTAATATATTAATTATTATAAGCTGAATGCATAATAACAAGTAGTATGTGGAGGCAAGCTGAAGGCTTCTCTGTATCTAGCAGTATTTGTAATGTGTTTTAAATTGTATTACTGCCATCCTTTACCTTAGTTTCCATGTTTAGTTCTCCAAAATCTGAATCCTCTCTTATCACAAGGAAAATGTACCAGTGATGTTTCCTGAGCATAAAAGAGACACTTGGAAAGGAGGTTCACTTTTTTTATTATGTGAAGTAAAATATTGGCATGAGCATGTTTGTCACCAGGTTTGTTAAAAAAAAATCAAGCTGCTTTAGACTAGAATAAAATTGTTCTCCATCTGTGTCTAAACATAAATTATCTAAAATATACTACATGTTCAAATCCATTACAATGTTACATCAATAGAAGCCAATATTGCTCCTTTATTCTTCAAAATTAGTGCAAAACAAGAATAATGACATTTTACTCAAAATTAAAGTTTTGATTTAAGCAGGTTTTGTTATGTTGTTATTTTAAGATCAGAATAAGTTTCCAAGAAAGTTTACAAAGTGGTAGATAGAAAATGTGATTGAAAGGCAGCTAACTTAGAATTAACCTCTGCAGCCAACTAGAACTGAAAATTAGTAGTGAGGAAGAGAAATAACTAGCTTGTTTTCTTATTTACCTGAATGGATGTAAAAAACACATCAATAACAAACTGAATAAAACTTGGAACTGAATCATTAGTATAATTTTTGAAAATACCTGAAACTTGTGACTCTTCACTTTACAAGCTGAGAATGTTCAAGGAATGTAATACAATTGGTTTGCATCAGTTGAAAGAAAAAAAAAAAAAAAAGGCAGTAATATTTGGGGTTTAATGGATTTATTCTGATTTTCCAAGAGCTTTATACCTTGTATGTATTAGTAAAGTGTTTACTGTAAAAACAGTATTTACCATTGCAGCAAATGTATACGCCTGAGTATTGCATCAGCTTTTGAGATATTGTTTATTATAGTGCCTGTTTCATTTATACTGTTATTATATTGTCTTTTTGACAGTAGTCTGGAAGAAGTGCCAAAAACTTTCAGCATTAATTGTTATTTAGCAACAGGAATTATGTAGGTTTCTTCCTTTTTTTATGGATGCACATACTTATGTGCAACACTGCATACTTGAGTAATTCATCAGAATATTTCTTTCTTTATTAGTGCTTTTTACAGCATCATAAAGGCTTTCCTACTCTGCATCCCCAACACTCCATGACCATGCTGGATACTCTCTTTCCCTGTCTAGGGACATCTGCTCTGGGATGGTTGAGGTGAAGGAAAGAGGATGCTGAAGAAGGCACCCTAATTAATACATCCCCTGATTTCCTCTTCTTTCCTTGCTATCCTTGACTTGTCCTTTCCTTCCCTGGTGGGACCTGGGCAGTGAACTCCCCCAAAGATGTCTCCTCAGCAGAAGGCCTCTCAGGAATGGCTGGGCAGTTCCTGCTTCGTGCCACCTGGGCAGACATCACAAGAGGCCAAGTTATATTTTTACCCGCCAACGAGCTCTCTGACGTGAAAAATGAACTTTTGCCCTTACATGTATGTGATACTGTCCTGTTGAATTGTTTTCTGTCTAAAGTACATGTTTCTCAGTGGGAAGCACTTCCAGCTAATCAAAAAGCACTGGATAAATACACCTGGGTAAAAGGAAGCATGTTGGTAATATAAACCATGTATCAGTAACATCTGTATTTTAAACCTGATTGAACAAAGAACAAATAACTACTGATATTTAGGAAAACCTATCATACAGATTACATAAAAGCAAACATCTTAGAGAACATAGTCACTAAAATAATAGGAGATTTTGATTAATTCCTTAAATTATTTAATTGTAGCTTTAAAATCATATGCACAATCTGAACTGCTAAGCTTTTACTGTCTTCCTTTCAGAGATTCATTAAAGGTCAGTGTCACATAGATTTCCACAATGCATAGTAAAACCCTGGAATGAAATAAGCCTCACTTGAACATTTGATTAGACAAGATAATGTATTTCCCCTTGGAGTAGTTTGTTATGCAAAACAAGGTCTTTAGGGAAGGAAGTTCACATCAGTTGGTAACTGTTCCTGGGGATACCAAAGAACTTTGTACAGAACATGCTACAGTAAATTGCAGGTCATTTAGGAGCTGGAAGCTTGTCCCATATCTAAAAGTATCAAAATGTATTTAAAAAAAAACAACTCCCCCCAAAAAAACACTCTAAACCCTCCCCCCCCCCAAAAAAAAAAAAAAACACCAAAAAAAACAAACCCCACACCAGCTAGATAGCAAGCAAACAAACAGCAAGCTGTGATACTAGAAAAAAAATTGCACACACATTTACAGAGACATTAATGCTTTTATCTAGTCAAGAAATTGCACATTTCTAGCAGATGAATTTTAGAAATGCAGTTTTATACCTTGTCAAAAAAGAAAACAATTTAAAAATTGACTGTAAACTGATACCCTTAGATGTAGTGTGGAACTGAATAACTTCCAGCTTTAATTTTCCTGCAAACATAATTGTAGAGTTCAAAATTATTAGCGATTCTGATGTGTATATGACATCTTTTTTTCCTGTCACTGGCCTATTTGGACCCTTTTTGTCTTCACTCACTACAAGTCTTGAAAATTCCAGAGACCAGTAGCAAGCCATGTTCATTAGGACTCGAGTAATTTCAATTTCTGACTATTTCTGATTATCCGTATTAATTGACTTTAGACAGTAAACACAAAACTAATGTTTGGTTTGGGACTTTTAGAGACACTCGAATACAAAGACTTCTTTTTGAGGGGTGGGAACATTCCATCCAGTTAATAAATGTTTGCTGCTGGAAAAGCAGTTTTCTGACATTTTGCTCTATAGCAATAAGGCTACTATATCTCTGGTGGATACTTGAGTTTTGAAACATAATCTAAATCTGATTTTGATATAATCTTGGACTGCCATATTGTTTGTGTCTTTGGTTAGAGGTTTCTGTTAAATAGCCATGCCAAGGAGTTATTGTACTGTGAGGCTGCTGAAGATGCTAAGAAAGCTGTGGTTCGTATGTTAAATTTGTTCTGTGGAATTATGACGATGATGATGATGGTCATCATAAAAGTTTCTTAGATTTGGGGAAAATGTTCTGCAAGGTTTATGTAGTATGTATTATATAATACATAATATTAAAGAGTGACTCAATATAGCTATATGTGGATATTATACAAGTGAGACAGCATCATTTTATATTACCACCCTTGGTACATAGTACTAGCATTTGAACTACAGTTTGAGTTAGTAAATAGTCCCTAATGTGAAAAATAGGCATATTATGGCAGCCAGCTTAGATCTCTGTACAGTTCCTGCAAGTAACTTAAATCTCATTTCCTCCATTCCTTCTCCTTTCTTTCTTCCTAGCTAAA
This sequence comes from Sylvia atricapilla, assembly GCF_009819655.1. NCBI lineage: Eukaryota > Metazoa > Chordata > Aves > Passeriformes > Sylviidae > Sylvia > Sylvia atricapilla. Next base: position 100,207,141 of record NC_089140.1, on the reverse strand, counting down.
GCAGAATGAGGTATGTGCTTGGCATAATCTGCTTTTGGTCTTCACCAGGAGCTTTAAGTGGTTTTTTTCAGTCCTGTACAGTGTAATTTGTTCTCTAAGTAATGGAGCTAATGAATTCTGGTTGCCTGCGGATGTTGAGATGCCCAGCCTACCTCTCTAGTGACAATAAATAGCCCATTTCTCCCTCAGGTCTATTGTTTGATTCTCCTCAGAGCAGTCCTAGTCCCCTTCCAGGGGGACAAGAGGCAGTGCAAGTGAATATTTTTGGTGAATAAGTGCTGGCTGGCTGGTCAGACAGTATGTGTCCATCAGCAGCTAATTCAGCACAAACAGGTAACTTGTTAGGATCGTACTGAAAACTTCTCTTCAGTGAGGAGGTGTTGAACCAACTCCTTTCTCCAGCCAAGGATAGTCTTGTTAGACTTGGAGGCCTTCTTTGAGTCCTCTGCCTTTTTGTGGCATTTGTTTGGAACTCACCAGTGGATTGCAGAGTTAGGTGAAAGCCGTGATTGCTTGTCAGCCAGGTGATCTGACAGTGTAAGTCACCCTGCCTTAGGAAACAAAGCTGAGGAGACAGCATACCTTGGCAGTAGGGCTGAAACAGATTGGTAAATTAAACTACAACTGGAATTTAGATATGGCATGTACATTTTATGCTTATGGGGTCACATTTTATGCTTACGGCTGCCAATAACCTTTCTCCTTCAAGATAGTATATTTTTTAAGAACTGTGGAGTGCTGCATAATATTTTTCATTCTCAAAGAGAATGGAAGGTTTTCTGCTCATAAGTTAAAATAAATGAATTCTTATGAACAGATGGGTGGAATGTTGGACCCAGGTGCAGAATGTTGAGTGCAACATTGCCCCAGTGTTTTGCTGCATGAGTCTGTCTTTTTTTTTTTTTTTTTCTGGATGTACAGGGTCTTCTTAGTAATGTTCTATATAAAAGTGGATCTTGTGTCATCTTTGTTAATGTATCTTCTTGCTCTTTCAACAAGTTGTAAAATGTTTGTATCAACTACTGAAGGTTTCATTTCAATCCTTCTGGGTTTTATGTACAGACTTTTCTGTCACAAGTATGTGTACATTCCAATTGTGCACAGCTAATTTGAGGTGGAATAGTTTTTCACTATAAAAATACTTTTTAAGTATATTTTAGATGAGGAAGTTAATTTCTCTGAGCGTGCTGTGGAAGAAGATGTTCTATGTCCTGTACTTCATCAAAAGATCCTGTCTTACAGTGTCAGTATCATCAACATAAAGAGTATGATTTGCTGGAGAACAGCGTAGGATTTGGGGTTGATATCTATCATCACCAGTGCCAGTCAGATTTGTAGTGATTGTCTCATTTTTAAGGTCTCATCACTTCTAAGCCACCTTTAAAATACAATCATTACAGAAAATAACAACTTTTAAAATAGAAAAATGACAGATTTTAAACTATTTTTACAAATGTATGGATTCGTACATTTTAATTGGTGTCCCCTTTAATGTCATGTCATTAAGTCCACAATAAGATAGTTCTTGATGTATACATCCACATAAAAATAGTTCAGTTGAAGGGTGTGCTGCTAGCTATGGATATTACGTGTAGCATTTTCTCATGATTCATGAAATCAATGTAACAGGGAAAGAGGCTGGCTGTTGTGAAGATTGTTACTACAAAATACAGAGGACATGTGATCTAATGGTGTGTTAAAACAAAACTAACCTTCAATAGCTGATCTAAATTAGGCAGAGCTTAATGGCTAAACAGATATGCTTCAAGTTTTTATTTGAAAAATCATAAACTGCTGAGGTGCAGTTCAGCTGTGTTTTTTAGTTGGAAGGCTGTTGACAACACCTTCCAGTGACAAAACTGCTAGTGGCATCAGGAGCCAGTACATCAGGAGCAAGGCACCCAAGCTCTGTTTTCATCCAAGAAAAGATACACTGTCATAGGTCTCTTTCATGTAGTGTGAATTCATCATTGCCTTCGGCTGGCCAAAGTGGTTGTGGGTGGTACAGAATACAGAGTTGCATAGCCATCATTTTCATGGTATGCTGTTCAAAGTAGAGGAAAGTTGCTATTGCTGAAGGGAAATTTACAGAGGATTCCTGATGACAGAATGCTTTAAAACTTCTGTCCTGCTGATTGCTACTGGTTGTTTGTTACTAGTACTGATTTGTTTGATATTTTAAGTATATTTAACTGTTTAAAAACTTGTTTTGATGCCTTAAATGCCATATTAATAACTTCTTCTTTTTTGAGTTTTGTAATTTAAAACTGCTGTTTCATAAATGGAAGTAAATAGCCATTTTACAAACACAACTGTAATATGATATCGCTGTGTTTCAGTGAATTACAGCAGAACTCTGCTTTTCCTTACTGCAGATAAGACACGAGCAGCGTAGTGCTTTTCAGATTACTGAGCATTTAATGAATTTTGAGATGAGATTATTCTGTTCATAGCTAAGTAGTTTGAAGATATGCTTTCTTCAAACATGATAGCTCTTCATTAAAAGTTGCAGGTATCATTTCAATTTTCATATTATAGTCTTAAATTTCTTACTCTGAAAACATTCAGTATAGCTAGAAAAGTGAAAATATTGATTGAAAATGTGAGGAAATCTCGTGATAACAGTTGAGAGTGTTTATTCAATACTATAACTAACTTAACCAAAATCTCATTAATATTTGGGGTGATTTACTTTTTCAAGGTAGACAGTGGAATTTCAAATGAACTAAGAGATGAGAAAAGGAAAATATGGGGTATATATGTTTGAGCCCTTATACTGTATCAACAGTAAGTGAATAATGATTTGTAGCATTTTTTTGCAGGACAGAATTATTTCACAAAACATGGAGATGGATTTACAAATGCACAAAAATGCATGGCACTGATCTTAGTTTAGCAGAGTTGAAAATAAATACATTGAAAGATTGTCATCTTCCTCAATATGATCTTACTGTAATGCATAAAAATGTATTAGTATAAATATACTTTAATGTATGAACTTAGAAGTCCTTTAGAAAAAGAATACAGGCAAGCAGGCAGTTATTTTTTGTGTGTATGCGTCCCTAGTAACCTCTTAATGACATTCCATGTCATACAGTACTTTTCTCAGTCCAGTGAATAAATAATAAAGTGATTTCCCCCTTCCTATTCCCCTGTCAGCAGGGTTGGTTGAATTGTAAAGCTGCCTAAATAGTTTGTAAGTATATCTTGCCGTACTTTATTAATCTCTGCATAAGGTTGCAGAGGTAAAAAACATTGTAAAACACATAGTGTCGTGCAGGCTCAGGTGGTCCTGTGATTGCAGTACAAGAAAAGAAATTCAACTTTATGGGTTTATATTATTCTCCCATTAAAATGCTTTCCAAGCAGTATGCCTTATTTTTATTTTAGACCTCTATTGCTGACTTTCCAGGACTTGGTTTAGTTGCTGCAGCCTCTGGCTATTTTTATTCCACTTCCTAAGAAATATGGATCTTGACACAAGGCTTTTTTCCAATCTACACATTGTCTGGAAAATCTTCCATACCAAATAAAAGTTAATCTACTTACCTGAAGACCCACCTTCTTCCTGAAGTATCTTGGATCTCTTCCAGTATCATCAGCAAAGAAAGGTCATAGTTTGGAGCTATCATATACAGAACCATTGTTGAAAAAATAACTCAGTGCTTAAATTTAAACTTCATTGTTTTGTGTTTAGTTATTGACCTGTGTATCTGTGAAAAGAAGTGCATTTCTTCCTTCCTCTCTCTATTCCTCTCCCTCTCTCCAAGGGAGGTCGGGTCCTCCTGCTACCTTTCTTCCTTTGTCCCCCATTAAAAATAGAACTCCTCCACTTCATTATCATTTTCCTGTGCAGCTCAGCCCCAGTGCAGTTGGTCACAAGATTCACTTTCCACTTTTGCCAGCATCCCTACAGACTTCTTTGTCCTAGATAGCACTTCCCCAGTGAGACACCAGATGACTTAAGGAGATTAGACAAGGGTGACCAGTTCTGTGGGAAGAAAGTGGGAGGTGTCTGGGTTCTGTTTGCGCGGGAATCCTCTTGGTAGGCAGAAACTCTCTACTTCCACTGTGTTACCACCTATAGAAGACTCCAACAAAATACTTTCAATGGGGATAGCAGGTTTTTGCTTGCAGCACAAATTTTCTTTTCGACTCGAATTAGAGTCTGGATTAGTGCTAGTTTTTAGTCATCTGGAGATTTTCTCAAAGAGCTGCTGTTCCTTGGTGGGGGGTTTTGGTTTTGGTTTTTTTTTTTTTGTTATTCCCTCATTGGGTTGATTTTGCATTGCCCCTATGTTAAATTGTCAGCTGAGTTTGGAGAAGAAAAAGCAAATCTAGCAATATATCCACCCACTGCTATCAGTCTGAAAATCTGTGGGCCTGTAAACAGAGTATGTTGGTGGTGAAGACAATCAGCATGTCTTGTGGGTATTGATCTGGTTACTCAATTGCCTTTGTTCCCTACAGATGATTAGTTAAAGGTTCAACAAAATGGTAGGAAATTCAGAACTCAGGAGTATTTTGTATTATCCTTTTTTCAGCTCAGTAATGGTAGTGTGCACTAGGCTGGGTTTGGGGAAGATCCAGTAAGATGTACAGATCTTTCCTTCATGTGATTCATGCACAATTTTTTCTAAAGAAAAAAAAACCTCTTTATTTTAGAAATGTCTCAATTAAGAAAAGTGTCCAACTTGTTTTGGAATTCTTTTGGTTTAACTCCACATTATGTACTGCCTCTGTTGAGGTGGTTGTAATCTTTTTGTTAATGCAGGGGCAAACTCAGATTCAAAAAATATTCTAACAATTAACTCTGAAGTGATTATTGATAATGTGAATAAATAATGGTACTACTGAAATAGTAGTAAGCGTGAATTCTTACTGGAGTACCAAAATTTCCTAGAGAAGAGAGTAGATTTTTTTTTTCTGATTTGTATATGGGCAAACTGAGCCACCAGAGGTCACAGAAAATAGCTGGCAGAGCCAGAAATAGAGCTCAGGCTTTTCTACTTTCAGCTCAGTGTTCTTGTCACTGGATACCACCAGATGGTCTCCAGATTATTCAGTAAATAAGCCTCTGCATCCTCCATAAATATTCCGCCAAAGCCAACTGGCTGTGTCTCTCGCTTGCTAGTTCCCAGTCTGTGAGAGTGGCTGACTTGGCAGGTAATGCTGAAGCTGGCCCTATTGAGCAATCCTCTACTCTGCAGGTTCTCTGGTTTTACCAGGCGGGGTAATCTCTTCTCTGCCACTGCTTTTAGCAATCCTTCTCTTCATCTCAAGGAACTTTTTGGTTGTTAGTGTTTGACTTTTCTGAGTATGCTTGAGGCAAACAATCTGATTTAAAGAAAGTAACCAAACTGATAACTGCCTGCAGATGTCAGAAAAGCATTTAAAGAAATATTTTATCTGCTTTTAAAATCTAGGTGGTTTAATTGTTTCTGTGTGCCTTGAAATTCAGAGGGTAGAAATATATATGGATGCACTTGTGGGTCTGTGTGTGTAACATAAATACCAGATGGGAGAGGAGGTTCATGACTACTGTTTTCTAGTCTCTCTTAAATCACTTCTTCACTTCCTAGTTTGTAGGCCTTTCTTTTTTTCTCTATTTGTTCTGCTGAAGGTTTTCATGGCTCTTCAGTTCTTCACAAATTTGCCTACACAATAATCTGTGCCTCACATAGAAGCATCTGAACTAACCTTTATGTGCCACTGCTCTGTTGGCGAGTTTAACAGCAGAAGTCTAAATGCTGGCCAGCAGCAGCTTTCCTCAATTCACACTGCTGCCATTGTTGTGCTGCCAGCATTTTGAAAAAAAATCAGGTTTTTTTCAAAGTAGACAGCTGCAGGAGCAAATTCACTGCAGAATCTGCAAGGTGGACGAGCCAGCTGACTGGAATGGACCTTTGACTGGTATTCCCCAAAACTGGGTAAAGCAGTTGACTGGCTGGAGGCAGGGCTACCATTCACAAGGATCTTGGTACACTCTGGAGAGCTGCGCTCCCAGAGACCTACAAGAGTTCAGCAATGAGAAGTGCTGTGTCAGGCACTTGGGACAAAAAAAACCCCGGGAGTATCAGTGTGGACAGCAGACCAGCTGTCCAAGTAGCATCTCCACTGAAAGTTACTTTGGAGGTCTGAGAGATACGGTAAGCATTGAGTCAGCAGTGTCTTGTGCACGCTGAGTAGCACGAGGAAGAGTGTCAGATGGTCAGGGGAAGGGACTATTCCTCTCTACACAACACTCGTGAGATCTTGTCTATGGGTTGTGTCCAATTTTGCACCCACCCCGAAATGTCAGAAAGCAAGTCCAGTGGAAGAACCACTAACAAAGTTAGTGAGGAAAACGATTGAGCCTGGAAAGAGAAGGCTAAGGCGTGATTTGATAACAATCAGCCCCCATTTGAAAGAGATAGGGAGTTACAGAAACAGAGCCGGTTCCTCTCAGAGATGCACAGGGGTAAAACAAGAGATAACAGACTTACATGCAACAAGGGAAGGTCATATTAGGAAAAAAAAATCCACTTTGGCCAGACATGAGCAGGCGGCCTGGAAAGGCTGTAACATCCCCATCCTTGAAGACTTGTCAAGACTCAGCTCTATATGTGATATGAGTCCTGCTTTGAGCAGGAGGTTGGACTGGGTGATCCAGGAACCACTTCCAATATAAATTTCTCTGTGCTTCTATGCCTATATCTGGTTCGTTCCAGAGATGTGTGTCCTTGTGGGTTGACAGACTTTGGATCACCTGTAATGAGTGAGATTGATCTTTCTTGCAAAGAAAATACAGCTATATATCAATATATTGCTGTCTCACAATCAAGAAGTCTAAAGCAGTAAGCAGCCTGCATGTATATATTTGTTTGTTTGTTTTCAGCTAAACTTAGAGAGCTTGAACAACTTGAAGATGAAGCTTGTACTCTTGGTTTGTAAATTTTCCTGGTTATGGTGAAAGAACAGCTGTGAAACATTTGAGTTACATGGATGGAATCACCAACAAAAGGCATCTAGATTAGCATTGGATGAAGGGCTGTAACCCAGCTGTGTAGATCCCAGTTGTTTGAGAGCCAAGTACACCTGAGAAGAAGTGGCCAGGGTGGTGATGGTATAAGGTGGTAACAGAGAGCATTAACTGATGTCAGATTTTCCTTGTTTAGGGTAGCCTGGTTGAAACTGTTTCCCACCGCAAGCACATTTCTTGTATCTTTCCTCCTGTTGTGTAGGTCTTGGCCACCATCCTTAACAACCTGAAGGCAGCTCACCTAGAAGTAAGATGCTCAGTTTTACAGGCACAATATAGGACTTGCATTCCACAGCAATTACTGGTCCCACTTCATGGGACAGTGTGTTTAAAAATGTAGCATATAAAGGTGAGAGTTGAGTATTAAACTGGCTGCTTTAACTATTTCCACATTAGCAAGGTATCTCCAATGACTTGTTGTTTCTGCTGCAGCTGTTCCATAGATTCTTCTTGTCTGTTGACTGGTGGTGTCCTCAACCACTGTTTTTGTCTCTCTACAGTCTCAGAGCCCAGCTACTCTGCCATGAGTTTGTCCATCTCCATAGGCTTTAACTCAAAATTGGAAGAAAGGGCAATTTATCTGCCTTTGTCTGTCAGCTTCAGAGTTCATTTGGTTTAAAAATAAGTCGTAAGATGGAGGTCAGCTGCCTGTTCATGCAAATCAGTGTCATGGTTTCAACTTAACAATTTTGGTACTGTGCAAATTGTTGCTCATTTGTTGCAGTCTGTTCTCAAGTTTCCCTGCCTGACCTCTAGATGCCCCAAAAAGTATATGCAAATTAAAGGGAGAGGAGGAGAAGGGAGAGAGATGTTTATTGAAAGCCCTACTAGGATTTTCACAGTTCACTGGTGTTAGCTATGCAATTTTAATATTTCAGTTTTAAAAATCCTTAGTAATTAAGTCCACTTAAAATGTGAGGACAGCAAGGAATTCTATGGAACCAAATCGGTTGTTCCTTGCAGTCTGTTTCTTTGTAGGTACAGACATGTATCACCATGCTCTATGGTTATTTTATATATAAAGCTCATAGGAACAACAGGTAGAGATTTCCTATCACTATCATCAAAACTGGCTTTGGAATCTGCCAAGTGTGTTAATATTGGAAAAAGTAGGCTCAAGAGAACAAGGATAATGTGTTTGTGGAATGCAGTCGAGTTTGCTGGCCTTAAAAGTGGACATTTTGATGCATGATACACGCACCCAACCTGACAAATTATATTGTCCCCCTGATCTTCTGGGTTTTTTTTAATGGCAGAATTGAAGTGCAATTTAGAAGTTACTCGGAACTTCTGGAGAAGAGGATTATTCTACATGAAGGGAGAAAAAAATACAACCCTCATCTACTTAGAAGAATGTGACAGAGAAAAGTGTTTACACAGGCTTATGTCACGCTCAGCTGTACACTGAAACAGCTGCTTGCTCTAATTTAGGACTAAGAGCATTGGCAGTGTCCACTAAGAACACTGGACCTATTGTGTTAACAGTGCAGATAACCAGTAGTTGGCATCTAGGCTACTATTTTCTTTCTTTGTTTTTCTTTTTCTTTTTTTCTGGTCCTTTCCATGATCCTAGTTGCAGAGCTTTTCAAAAGCAGTTTTCATTTTCATGTTTTTACACAAATATACACATGCATGCCCTATTTGCTTTGCTTTTCACTATTACCATACATTTTTAATCTGATGCCGTAAAGGAAGACAGGACCATAGCCTCACTGGTTTCTCCCTACAACATCTCATGGATTGAAAAAAACCCTGAGGGTTCTAAAGTGTAACCTTTACCTTCAAGTAATTTTTGCTTTAAGCACAGAATTTTGGTTTTAGTGGTTCACCAGTTAGTGTGAGGTTTTATTTCTAGAGAAATGTTAAAGAGTATAATTTCAGGTATTTTCTTCAGCTACTGAAATCCTATGCCTGATTTTATAGGGTCAAGAGCTACTCACCTTTTTAAAATGTCAGGTACTGTTTGGTAGCTAAGGCCTCTGCAAAATGCACAGGCTGGCTTGAAGGAGAACACTTCACTGAAAATGCTGAGCTCACAAAACTTTTGAGCAGAGGGCACAAAGCTCAAAGTATTGTTTGTGAAAGAGGTTTCAACAGCAAAGTCTCCTGAATCTGCTTCTTTACGTTTGTCTGCCACGTTCATAAATTTTTTGTTTCTTTTCCTTGAATATAGTAGAGATGATACAGTTTTTTGCACAGTTTCTTCTTTGTTGTTGATCGCCAAAGATCTCCTATCTGAAAGGACCCTTGCACACTGCATGTGAAAAAAAATCTGGGGGATTCCAGTGACAAGCTTCAACAAATGGGGATTCTCCATCCAAAACTATTAACTCATCATGAGAAACTGAGGTCTTATCAGACTGAAAAACAAACCAGTTCCCACATATGTCTCGTTTAAAATAAGATTTTTAGAAACCTTCTTAGAAGTACTTTCCTTTCTCTGTGGGAAGCCAGCAATGTTATGCTACCCAATGTCATCCTAACTTAAAAGACCAGATAGCCTAAAAAAAGAAATCTCACTTCCCTCATCCCCTTGAAGGATCTCCCCGGTTTTTTTAGGTTAAATGGAAAGAAAATATGATGGAGTCATGGCTCAGTCTCCAAGGTTTGCTAGTCAGGGTGATCCTGGCTTCTCATTTCAACACCAACATCCTATTTTTGTTTCTAGAGAAATGCAAGAAACGAGGGAAACCAGTCTTTTTCACTCCTGCACATGCAGAAAAACACAGATAAATACAGTATATTAGTTTTCCGTTCCCTCAGATGGTGTGACTCTAGTTGATGTGTGTGACTGCTCAGAGAGAGAGGTGAAGTAGTGGAATTTAAACCATTGTGTAGAGAAGATACTTTACTAACAGTATTGGTCAGAGGCAGATCAAATCTTTTAAGTCGTTGTATTATTCTTCATGTTGTCTTCAAGGAAAAAGAAAAAAGGCAATGCAAATCTCTCAATAGAACACAGAAAAAGAAATTTAGCTGGTGCTTTTATTTTTGCGTAATAGACTTGTTGCACAAGATGCCCTCAAAGTATTTCAAGATTTTCTGATTCCCATGAGGTTTTTATAGGATAAGTGGTGGGTTTAAGGGCTTTTTCTGTTAGGTATATCAGTTTTTGCAAAGTTATTTTACTTTGCAGAACCTAAGATAGGTGTGAGAAGTTCCAGTTGATGGAGATGATCTGAACAGCAAATGCATAGAAAAATCTTCAGAAAAAATTAAAACCTATAAGGTATTATCAAAAATATCTAAACAATAACAATTGCAGTTAACAAAAAGAAGTCCAGGAGCAGTTTGCCAAACAGGGCTGCTGCAGTGATCAAGAGGGCCTCTCTGGAGCACCAGCCAAAATGAGCACTGATGGACAGCTTTAATGTGAGGTTTGCCTGAAGTTAAATGGTTGGGAAACAAACTCTGTGAGTTTATCTCAATGTGTTCAGGATGCCTCCTGCTATGAGGGGTAATCTGAACTGGGTGGCGAAGGAATGCAAAAGTTGTTTTATTTTTTGTCTAGTAGATGAGGTTCCTGTTGTAAAATCAAAAGTGTTGGGCAATGGACCATCTGGAGATTCTATCCAGTGGCAGGATAGGTGTCCATGAAGACAGAAAATACAGATGCTTTTTGAAGGCATAGGAAAACTGCCATTGAAATTTAAAATTAAATTCTCAAAAAAAAAATTTCCCACTGCTTTCAGGTCATATATGCACCTCATGACATTCTGTTGCTTCAACAAAACTTAAAAGAACTAGAGATCACCTACAACTGAGTATAAAGGAGAAAAATTGAATAATCTAAGACCATTATTATTTTTGTAATTGTGAAAAAGAAAATTAATTTCTTGCCCAGGTCATAAAGAAAGATACAGAGATCAGAGACAACACTGACTTGGAATATTTTTGTTTATTTAAGTCTTCTTGGTGATGTTTCATTTCGCATTTGTAGGACCTTAGTGTTTAAAGTCCAGAAGCAGTAATCAGAGTGTCAGTATGAACTGTTGGGGAAAGAAACTCCACCTCTAATACAAGTTTTTTTTAATAAATCACATCCTTCCAATATAGCAAATAAGTGCAAGGTAAAATGTGTTGGTGACCATTTAAAGATAAATATTGACTGTAGTAGATTATTATGTTTATCCTTATGATAAATTTCCATTTACTGTGAGGGAGGGACATAGATGTATTTTTTAGCTGTTTTAGACATGAAAAATGAAATGTGTAATGATCTAAAGATGCATGAGGTAAAAAACAGTGTAGCTACAGGGCAGTACATTTGTACATACTAGCACAGTAAAAACCTGATAATCGTGTGACATTTCCTCTTATTTCAGTGAGATGATTACTAAGTATTACCATTTTAAAAAAAAAACAAAAAACTTTTCAGCTTTAAATCACAAAGCTCCAGAATACAATAGGTGAGGCAGTATTCAGTAGGTTGGAATGGATCAGACAGTATCCATGGAAAGTGTGGAGCAGATTCCTGCAGAGACCTAAACCTGCAAAATGCTCAGGGATCCTCCAAACAAAGGACACCAACTGGTTCTTTTAAGGGAAAGGCCCTTCCAGTTTGAACCATTTGCTGTTACTCACTGGTGCTGGCACCCAGACAAAGCATCCCTCCCTCATACATTCCTTTCTCACTAGATATATAATTATTCCTTTACATGTTGTCATAGTTTTAAGCTCCTGACTCAGATTTCTTAAATACCATCTAAGACAACTGTGTATTCCCTTCCCAGAAACAAGAGTTAGGGGTAGCCTGGAAGGAGACACAGTTGCTCTCCACTCTTAATTTCTTTTTCACCATGACTTACAGCTCTGTACACAAGTAGACGCGGTTCTCTTCAAGAGAAAGTTTTTTTAAGGATTTCTTAATGATACAGATTTCTGTTAATAAGAAGTTCCTTCTTTTAGACTTCAGTAGCACTTTGCATCTGTGGAGTCAGGTGGTCCCTTCCTTTGAGCCAGGATGATGCAGTTGGTTCCTAGCCGCATTTTAAGTGTTATTTCATTCACGTCTCCTGCCGCAACACTTCCAGGCTTGGCAAGACTTGAGAGAAAGCTGCTGCCAAGCCAAACCTCTTTACCTCACCTCTGCCATGGCAGGGTCTGGACTGTTGTGGGCACCCCTGGGATAGCAGTACCTAGAGGGAAGTGGTCAGGGAAGAGCGTCCCCCACTCAGCTGTGCAAACAGATGCTGCTGTGCTGGACGAGGCCTGCTCCTCAAGGCGTGGAATCTGCATCTTGTGAACTGAGTACACAGGGAATGGTGAGATGCCCGGATCAATAACAGACACTGTCCACATGGCTGTGTTGTCTGACACACACCTCTGCACACGTGGAAGTTCTCGAGTTCTCTCTGTTTTTACTCAGGCTGGAAAGAGTTCATCTAATTCTTTGGGGTTCCTGACAGAATATGGGCAAAGTCTCTTACTGCCTTTTCATCCATCAGATATCACTCTTTCAAGTGATTTTTCTAAACTTCAAGTCTGTTCCTCTGTAGGGAAGAGAAACTGGATTTGCTGGGCTTTCTTACAAAGACTTTTGTGAATTAGTGGATTTTAATTAAGAATTCATTAGAAATCTGTAATAAGAGTTTTGTTTATTTTGAAAGACAGTTTGTAGTTGTTCTGTATTAATACTAACATTTTGAAAAGAGGAATCTGCTTTCTCACTGTTATTTTTTTTTATTTTTTTATTTCATTTATGCTCTTTTTAAAAGCTAGGATTATGAATGAGATAGAACAAACATTATATAAATAGATTAATTATTACAGAAGCTCTTACGACATGAGAAGTTTTAAGTTTACTCTGAAAGGCACAATCACATGGAACGGCACAGCCAGTAAAAAACTCCATCAATTTTTTTGAGTTTATATTCTTTTCCCTTATCTTCTGTAGCTTCTTCTTATTAAAAAAAAGAACAAATAAAACACTGACTACACTGACTATGAGCCGTCATGTCTGTGAGATGTACATGTGGAAAGGGTTAGAGCTGGCACAAGGTATTTTAGTCAAGTCTTCAAATAGGAATCAGGAAAGATTGAGTTGTGGTCATGAATACTGGGAGTGTGCAGACACTTCACTGTTTTGAGCAGTGGTTTTGGTAGCATTTCTCATCAGGAGGTCTGTGATCTTTCCCTGGGGTCTACGGACAGAGAGCTGCTTCTGCTGCTTCCAGGTTCAATAGTTCACCACTGGAATTCACAGTGAGAGGCAAACGAAGACTCTGTACTCAGAATTGGTCTAGAAGCTGGCTAGCCAGCTTTGTCATCTGACTTCAAAAGCATCACACTGTGCTTGGTTTAGGAGGGTTGCTTCATTCCTTTTTCCCTCAAGTCAAGGTAGACTTCTTTAGAAATTGTTGCAGATTAAGTTTCAAGAGTGTTAAGCAGATTTTCATTTTGCTTTCCATTTCCCCTGGGCAGAACCATTTCTTCTAGGCTTTGAAAATGAATAGATGATAATTTCAGTTTGTGTACACCTGAAATAATCTTATTTCAATTGTTCACCAAATAAGAGTAAATCTCCAACTTTCATTTTGATTGTGAAAATCTTTGCTTTGGTGGTCTGCACGGGTATATTAATTTTAGTGATCATTTAATGTTCCATCACAGTTTAAATCTTTCTTTTTTTTCAATTTTTTAAAATGTGCTTGGGTTTAAGTTGAGCAAAACTTTGTATTCTTTCTTTCTAAAATGGAAACTTAACTTAGTTTGCATTCTGTTTGTCATAATTGGCCAAGTACAGATATGGTGTGATCAAGTATGAAGCTATTTCAAGAACTAAGATTCAAGAAAATTAATCTGTGACAGTTTGCAGAAAAAAGGGTTAAGATTTGAGCATAAATTTTTGTGAGTTTAACTTTCCTGAGAGGTGGAAGACAGGAAAATCGTGTTGCTTGCTTCAAAAATCCCTTTTCCACAGAAATCCAAGGAGTAATGTGGCTGAAGTACTCTGTGGGATCATTTGAAAATCAGGTGATGTAGTCATGTTGATTAAGGGAATCTGTGTAAGTAATCTAAAGAAAACATTGTAAGATTAGGAATTAGAATAATTGCTTCAATCTGATAACTGAAGTTAGACCAGTGAGAGCAATACCATCTTCGTGCCTTTTTTTCTGCTTCATCCATCAGAACAGAGAGGAGTTGCATAGGAAGGAGTTTCCAGGAGTACTCTTGAATCTTCTGAAATAAATCAACTCTTTTATTTGTATGTGTATATTTGGGGGGGATTACTGGGCTTTTCCATGGTACTTCTCTAAAGGACTTGTCATTGTTTTCTCAATACAACATGTTGCAGACAATACAACACGTGAGCTGGTACCTTCTGTGTCGATACTTGGCGTTCCTTTTAGACTCGGATGTCACTTAGACTTCTGTGTTACACTTGTGCTGTGCAGACACATGCTCTGAATATACTTCATAAAAAACACTATGTACCACTGCAGTTGAAGAAGGACACTTGAAACCTGGACATGATTTTACTGCACGGGACTAGTTTAGTAGTAAGGAAACCTTTGTAAGAAACTGTGGCTTTGTGTACCTATATTTGCTTTTAGAAATTCAGCTGTTGAAGAAACATTGCACTGTCTTGAGAGGGCAGTCATATGGGAAAGGGCAAGTGTTTTTATGTGCCATGACACAATTTTTTTTCTTCTTTCCTCTTCAGTGAAGTGTAAGAATAAATATTTGTACTTAGAAGGATTTTTTTTTTCCCATAGAAGTGTGTTGGACAGATTTTGGTTTTGTAGTAATGTATTCCATGTTTCTGAATACACGAATTTAATATATAACTTTAAATATATTTAAAAGTTATGTGAGAACAGATGTTTCAGAGGTACAAGCTACACTTAACTATTATAACCCGATTTTATTTAAAAGGATTACTGGCTTAAGGAATTGGTTTCCTATGATAACATCAGAATGCATGTATTACATGCAGTAACGTTGTGCTTATCCATGTTGTAATGGAAAAGTAAGACTGTGGTGACTTTGTGTTCTTCACATAAAGCACCGTCCGATTTTTAGGTAATTACTGCATATTCAGTGTGGATGGGACTATATAAAAATGTGTTATCTGTGTGCCAGTCATCAATAATTTTGAAGTGGTATTTTTAAATTACCACCTTTTTTTTTATCTTTATATTAGTCCTGGCACAAATAGTAGGTTTCATGAGCTGCAGGTATAGAGAGGTGGGTTTGTTTCATGTTTGGAGGTGTCTATTCTTGCCTGCTACTTATATTTCCAGTGCACTGCTCTTTTGCTGTAGCAAACAGGAAGTTTTGCCGGGATTTTCAAAACAGCAGAAGGATGAATGCCTTAATACAATTTCAGTGGGTCTTCTGATAGTCCACAAATGGCATTTTGAAGTCCACAAAAATTATGCTCAGGCTTCAATCTTCGGTATTTTCACAGGCCTTTGGGCATAATCAGAAAATACTGTTAACCACATCCAAAATAAACATTTTATACTGTCAAGTGAGAAAACTATGAGTAAGCATTCTTCTGTGCATCTTCATTTACAACAACAAGAAGTATATATACTTTTAATGAAGCATTCTAATAATTTAAGTCCTTTACAGTTTATCTGTATTTAAACATTACGAAATGAAAGAGTGCAGTTTGGTAATTGTAAATATGTCTTAATTGTTTACCACAGTGGGGTATCTTCTGCTGTGAGGTTCCTTATTTTGCAGCCATGAGGATACTACTGATTGATATTGAAGTTGTAATTCTCCCCTTTTCCATAATGACACAAATACATCAACCTCGTGAGAACACACATTCTTGAAAGAACAGTTTATTTGAATCAGTAGAATTTTAAAGTTCTTAATAATTTACTGATTTAAGTTTTAAGTGCCTTTGGAGGGGAGGAGGGCATGTTCTAGTGCTCAAGTTAGCAGCTAATACACAACTAACTGTTCTGTTAGAACTACAAAATTGATAAATATCATCTCAGAGGTTATTATAAATACAGCTGCTCATTAATTTTTCAGTACAGCAGCCTTTCGTCTGGAAATGCTGACTCATTGAAACCAAGTTTTTAAGAATCCAAGAAAACTTGGAAGAGTGTTTCCTAAAAAAACTGTCTGCTAAATGTGCAGCCAGGGAGAGCTTCCAAGGCAGACAGTCAGAGCACTCATCTGGGAAATTCAGATTTCTGCTCTGCCTGATTCTCAGTAAGAGGGCAGAGCGAGATATCTCTTTTCCCAGAGGACTGACAGGATCACCAACTCACTGGATTTGCAGGAATTCTCTTTGGTTTAGATATTAAGTATAGGCTTAACTGATGTATGTTAAGGTGTACATACTGGATTTTTAAGCACATGTATCTTAAAAAAACTTTGCTGCTGGGAAAGTGAACAAACACAGCAGGAGTCATTTTTCTGTTCAAACAGAAAACAAAGGTCACTCTATAAGGAAAAGTTATCTTAATCCATTGAAAAGCAGACAGTCTTGGCTTGCTTCAGCTGATGTGCTAAAATGCCTATTTCCCCAGCACAAAGAGCAACAACCAGGAAATAACAAGGTCATCTATCACACTCTTTGTCCCTTTCACTTGCTAGAAAACACTTTCACCCTCAGCTAGTTTCCTCCCAGAATCACAGCCAGCGCACCAAGGCCTTTGGTTGGAAGAGGGTGGGGTCTTGGCTGCTGTGCTGCATGGCTGGATGCTGATGTGTTGCACTGATTTGTAATAATTTACGTGCTGCATACTTCCATACATGATTCCATAGTCTCAACTGTTACTCCATTAAGTACTGTAACAACTTGTAAAGGGTGGGGTGAAAATCAACCCTTCTCGACTTTCTTCTTACAGAGCAGTTAAGAAATTAAAAGAGTATAAGAGCCTCTGTGCAGGGATGTATAGGATAGTCGTGGTACATTTTTCATGAGCGTTGGATCTGGGGTATGCTGAAAGGATAATGTGAAAAAATGTAAGAGCATTCCTGTTTCTGAAGCTCAAGGAAAACATAGCCTTAAATAAAACTACCACATAAATAAAGTCTCGAGTCTTGTATGAGAAACAGGATAAAAATAAATAAGTTATGTTCATATAAAGAATAGTTTTGAAGTTCTTTGACCGTAGAAAATAGTAATTCTTATAAACGGAGTATCTCTTAGGAATTTTGTTGAAATAAATAGATGCCTAAAATGGGGATTCATGACTTTATTTGACAATTGTACCAGCTCCTCATCAATCCTTTTAGGCAAAGCCAGAATCAAGTTATAAAAATCAACTTTCTGTTTATCTTTGCAGTTTAATCATTTGCAAATTATCATTCTTACTGATAGCATTCATAATAATCTACTTCTGTAAGCATGTGTACATTCCACTCAGTGCATTTTTGCTGTTCATTTAGGATGATTAGAAATTTCTGGGTTGAGTACTCTGTGAAAGTTTTACAAAATGTTTGCCTGGTCTCTATGCAAGCATATATAGAAATCAGGGTATTGCTTACATTCTTCTCATGCAGTGGTGTTACTAAATTGAGAAAAATGTCATTTTTGGCTGGATCTGAATTTTATTTTGTATTAAATAATTCTAACTTTTGAAATGGCAAGTCAAAAGGGGAAAAATAGTTCAGTGTTAAATAATTAAGGAATATTTTTAAATTAGTATTTCAGGAGTGAGATAATAGTTGGCAGTAGAAAGAAAACATAATAGGTACGTTTTGGCTTTTAGAGTTAGTAACAGACTATTGTGTAAAGTCATTCTCTGTTACCTCTGTTGCTACAAAATCAAGGATCACATTTTAATTTGACTAATGATGATACAAGTCAGAAAGTCAAAAATACTGTAAAGCCCAATTGACAAAATGCAGCTACATTAAAATATGTGAGCTAACGTGAAATAAAGCTTCCTTTAAAAACCCACAGCACGAGGAGAGCAGAACACTGTGGGTACAGGTGTTTGGGTTTGTTGGGTTTTTTTACAGAGACCACTCTTAAGAGTCATAGGCAGAAATGAATGTGGATCTTTTAGTCCCTCTCAGCTAGAGTGCTTTCCTTAATAACTCTTCTGCTACTAAAGTAGAAGAACTAGAAAGACAGGTAACTCTAGTGCTAAATCTCCAAGATCAAACACCATTTGTCCTCTTACCTGCTGTGCTAATTCCAGACGACCAATGGTCCTATGGGTACTTTTTCCATGGTTATTCTGAGGGTGTTGCTTAGGATAGGTGCTGAGGCTGATTTACAGAGCAAAGATTCACTTACACGATAACGCTGGAAATCACAGGATGTCTACAAATTTTTTTTCTCTTTTACCTACTGCACATTTTCACCTTTTTTTATCAGCAAGGAAACAGAGTTATGACCTTTTCTACCAGATTAATTGGATGTCCAATTGGAAATTGTGAAGAAAGAGGAAAACAAATTTTCAGTGATTACATTCACTCCTTACATATTCTGAGATGCTTTTGCTTGACTCTTGCAGTTAGTTTTCTCCTCGATACTTTACATTGTTAAAGTCTGAAGATAAAACATCATGATGAAATTTACAAATTTGTTCCCCTGCTCTTTAAAATAATCAGAATGTCTGCTGCAGATTTTAAGTGGGTTACACACACTGATATGGCTCAAGTGAAATACTTTCCACATCAAAATTTTGTTGATTGAGAGGTCTTTAGGATATCAGAAATCTAACAAAGAAAGTACAAGTTTTAGACTGCCTGAGAAAAATAATTAAAAATCAGTCTATTATGAATTTTTTTTTGTTGCAAAATGCTGTTAAAATCACAGGACAGCATCAGTCAGGGCATGTTTGTAATTGCCAGAGGGTTAGCTGTGATGGCTGTGAATTCTTGTCATTAAAACTGACATTTTTTCCTTCAAGTTTCAAAAGTTTCTCTTAAGAATGCCTGATTTCCTGTTAGGAATATTTATTTTATTCGTTTTCTCATATTCAGATTATTTGGAATGCTTTATTTCTCTCCAAACTCTCCCTTCTCCTCCCAGCTGTATAGTGAAATAAATACTCAATTTGGAATAAAAAATAACCTCCCATTTACTCCTCATATTAGAGTAAGCTGGTTTTTAGCAGTACGTCAAGGAAAATCAAAATCATGGTGAAAACCCCTATACTTGAAAACTAGCATAAGGAGGGGGAGCTCCCCACCTGAGGAGATGTTCAGGGATATTTTTTCCCCCTACAGTTTGACTGGGAGGTCAGAGTCTCTTTTCTGGTACAAAGCATCTAGTCATAGGCTATTTCTCAACCATGTCATAGCAGCTTTACAAATAGGAGAGAAATCAAATGTCCTGGAGGTTGAAATCATCGCTGATTCAAAACTGCAATGCCTCTGGAGTGTGGAACCTAAGTACATTTTGGAGTAGTGTTTCAAAACTGTCTATTTCTCCAAAGGGAACATTGCATCTGATATTAATTGAAGTACAGCCATTTTCTTCAGGCAGTTTCTCAAAGAGGGTGCATATGCAGATCTAAGAAGATTTTTCCCCACAACCTGTGCTTTTAGCATAGGAAAAAAATAGACCTGGACCGAAGCAGTCATCATAGTGAGCATGTCACCATTGCATGTTCTTGCTTGCTCTGGAGGGTTTGCTCAGTTGAAGACAGATGCTTCTAAGGTCGTTGCTTTTCTTTCTGCTGTCCTTGTTGGTGGCTTACCCTGCAGAAAGGAAGCAATAATTCCTCCCCAGTGCCTTCCTTGTTTGCTGTTTCTCTTTGTAGTCACATATGCATATCGTCACATATGCTACCTATCCTTGTCCTTAAGAAGCCAGTGAGAAACTTCTCTTCACAGCTTCTATCCCTTTTCTACTCAAAATCCCCAGACTGGCAATCATCCGCACCCTGGGATGGTTGGGTTAGAAAAGCTGATTTATCTTTGGCAATAGATACTTGGGTTTTGTCCTAGAACACCACAGTCTGAAGTATTATGACTCCCTTTCATTAGCCTGTTGTCCACAGTTTCAGTGGTTTGGGGAATCTGGTTCAAATATATAAAGTTTAATACAAAAATGAGTTTCATAAGCAGAACTTGTTTTCCAGATCACCTCTGAAAACCATTTTTGCTACGTTTGAAACTTTCTTAGGTAGTTTGTTAGGATTATTGCATGGAAATTTGCAGGCAAACCAACAGTCACAGTGTACTTCCTTTTTTTTTTTTTCCATCACTCATATGGCTATAATTGCGTTTTTATGTTTGTATGGGAGAAATATTCTCAGTTCTTATTTGCACTGTTATTGAATTGCAAAAAATAACACAACAGGCAGCCATATACTTGACCTACTCATGTTGAATGTGCCAACAGGGATTTGAATAATTTCTATAATAATGTCCAAAGCATTACCCAGTTGCTCAATCCAAATCCCCTCCAAGAACAGGTATTTCCAGTAGTATGCTGTACTTCTGCCAGCAAGATTGGCTTATTACAGTATTATTTATGTTAAATACTGAAGTAGAGTGTTACAAAATCCTCAATTTCTTGAAAAATCAGAACAGTAATATGGCAAATTCATAGACTGCATAGTCCAGATGCTTCAGAAAAAGCAAAGGTAAGATGGAACACTGGAAATGATTGCTTTGATAGAATATTTAATACTTTTCAGCTGGCATAGAATAGTTTATAAAATGGATAGCAATACACTGGTTTTCCCTCTTTTTATAATTCTACAGTGATCTGGGTAAGACTGATGGTTTATTTTTTAAATAATTTTTAAACAAAAGTCTCAAAGAGAAAATGAAACTCTTGAAGAAAAAGCAAAGGCATGTTGTATTTCTTTCTTTGGACTCTCATATGCTTGTCCTGGCTCTTTGAGTGGTGTAAGCAAGATATATAATCCCAGATAAATGTAATCATCTGAAAAGTGAGAGTTATGATTCAGTATAGAGCTATGACATGCTTCAACTGCAGCTGAAGTACTTTAGGACCTTTGCTTGAGTAATTTTGGAAGAGCACACGAGTTTTTCGTACTGTTTATAACTTAGAAAGAGATACGGAAAACACTTGTTTTCCATGGGATATCAATGTAGAACTTAAATAACTTATTAAAAATAGATTTTTTTTAATACATCATAAGAATTCCAGCTGGTTTTGTTAAGGGGAAGAGAATGGGATCACTTGTCCTGTTATTTAGTGATGTATTTGATTTATCTCTGTTAAAGGTTTAATCTCCAAGTCAAGTAAAGCATAGTCTATGCAGCTGGTGTTTCCCTTGGGCACTATCAGTGCCCAGAGAAAGCTTGGACATCCCAAGGCTTAGGCAGGGATGGTGTCTATGCAGGGCACTGCCTTTCCTGGTAGGCTTGAGTGAAACCAGAGGTGACTGGTTTGTTTTACAAGCCATTAGGGAAAAGTCAGTGCATCCACAAATAAAGTCCATGCTTTTCTTCAAAGACTTTTAAAGTTGTAGTGCTGATACTAAATGCTCTGGATGTAGAAGAGCAGTTTGGATGCTGAATATGCAAATAGATGTGCTGTTCATGCTAAATTTATTTTACAATACATTTTATTTCTGGTTTTTCTTAAGGTCCAACATGAGTAACAAAATATGACTGATGAGGGAAATTATTTCAGATTTCAGCACTTCATCTGTTGACCTTATCTTTTAACTGAAGGACTCAAAGATGGATATGTCTGCATCTATGGTTTATGACACACAATCTTACATCTGGTTTATGACTTGTAATCTAAGGATATGGCCACACAGCAGCTGTTTTCTGGGAAGTGTGTTAGATAATCTGTAGTTTTCCAACTTTGGTCCTGGAAATCTTCATTATGAACTGGTAAGTGTTACTTGCTACATGTGAATACAGTATCTATAGCAGTAAATTACAGTTGGAAGTTGCTGATGTGGCTGTAAATTTGCAAACAGAAAATTTCCAAGTCAGAGGATTGACTGCATTTTTCAGTGTACCACATTTATACTGCACTAATGGAATATAATTTTATATAGTCAGAAGAATGTTTTAATTCTTCTGTAAGTTTTCATTAGAATTTCTTGGTTTAAATTAGCAGATAAACAGTTCAATGACATTTGAAAACTGCTATGGATTATGCAAACATAGCTATGGATTATGTTTGCAAGGAAATATATTTTGAGAACTGAAATTTAAGAAAGATAATTTTTTTATATGTTGATATATAAAAAATGTATAAATATAAAATTTAAATTCCAAGATGTGGAATTGGTGATTGAGCTTTATAAATATCACAATTTTACCAAAAGGTAGAGTAACCATTTTGTTCTAGTCATAGGGATCATAATATCTGAAAACTTAATCCTAAATACTTTATATCTCTTAAATTCATACAGCATATGAATGCAGTGTATCTGCATTGATCTGTCAAGGTAGAATAGGTATTCGGAGCAAAGGATTTTTCCCACCGTCGTAATCATGATTTCTTTTGCATGTTGCAATTAAGCTATCAGAGGCTCACTCCTGTGAAATATTTGCCTTCACAAATAAATAGATTTTTGCCTTTACACTGCTGCTATTCACAGGTTTGAATTTCTCACACACTGATCAGGTGTCATTTGTCTAGCAAAACTTTGTGATATGCAACTCATATCTGTCTCTAAGCAAAAAAACACCCCAAAACCAAACAGAACTGTTTACAGCTTTGCTATAAAAATTCCTGGTTTGGTTTTTTTTTTTTTAAATATTTATCAACTCTCTTCTTGTGGCTGTTACCTAAAAAAGATACCTATTTTATTTAATGATATTCCATCATACCTTTGTTGTCCTCTTCTGTTGAAAATTGTTTTCTACATATTTTTCTGGAACTTAATGCAATTTTCCTTTTGGGAATGTTTAGTTCAGTCAGCTTACCTGGAGTAACAGGAACCACTTAAGATATTTGTTGAAATATATTGAGTCAGTTCAGCTAGCTGTCTAATCTTCGTCATCTATTTTAGAATGAATCTTTATAATTTATATAATTGAAACATGGCAAATACAATAATACATATTCTGGCTGCCTGTTGCTTTACCAAAAACACGAAACCTCTAGAATCCTGCTAGCCAACTTACTTCAATAGAAGCAGGTATGTTTATCTTGTTGCTTTCTTCTAAAGGGAAAACCACTTTTCAGTATTCTCTTGATAATAAATATCTTGCTGTTTACCAGCTCGTACCATTAGAAGTATATGTAGTAATGAACCAGATAATAATTGTGCATCAAGGGGCTATTAGCCTTGACTTGTAATTTAAAAGTGTATCATAAACAAGATGATCATGGATCAGTTACTGGCAATTGAACTATGTTTATTTATGCTATTTTAAGGTTTGCTTGCAGACTTATGTTTCATCTTCATGTGTTGTGTAGCTCTATGGGTCCTGTAGCTATTGTTAATCAACTGGGGCAGTGTGTTTGCCATCTTGTTTCTACTGAAAATGTAGAAAATGGTATTTGTGGTTGTCCACAACAATCACCATCCACAGAAGTGCAGCTGCTGTTGTACTAAAACGCTGTTTTAGGAAGCCAACATTTTCTCTACGTTTTTTAGTAACTGTTCAAGGGAGCAGCAGCCTGCTCAGGTTGTGTTGAGAGTACAGTTCTGCCAGCCTGCTCACCAAGAGCAAATGACAAGTTAAAGCCTTGCCCCATCTGGGATATCTGAAGATGCTGACGGCCACTGGAGCCTTGCACAGGAGTTTGTGTACTTCAAAAGGTTCAAATTAACATCAGGTTCCCATTGCACCAAGTGCCTGGGTGCAATGCAGAACGTTCTCTAACCTTGCTGAGATTTGCTGCAGCCTACGTGTGCTCAGTGCAGTCATTTTGTGTGGGAAACATCCGGCACCCAAGGACAGTGCTAAATACTCAGCTGTGTGGGGAAACATTAAGAACTAGAAACTGTACAAATACAGTGCATTGAAGAGCCAGTTAATTAAAATACTTGATAATTTTCATGTTTCAATATAGTTTCTAAAAGTCAATGAATGTGTTGGAGAACTAACTTATATTTTTTGATTCTGAGCAAGAAAACAACCATACCTTATGTAGGGAATGTGAGTGTCCTTTAGTTTTCAATAGAAAAGTCACAAAACTTTGGTCTGTGGATCATTATTCTCTTGTGAAGATCGCTCTACTCTTTATCCTCATTTTATTATAGTTTTGTGTAAAAAAATCTTTGCAAAAATTATCAAACTAACCAAAGTATAATAGACCAAAGTCTTTATTTTTAGTTGCCTTTTTATTGCAGCATAAATATTATTTCAAAGCGTGGTCCTGTAGAAAGCAAATCTTGAAAAGCAAAGTTCTTACACTAATTTTCTCATCTTATACACTAAATCTGTCATGAACGTAACTGTATAAATAGCTTAAAAATGTATGTCAAATGTTTGTTGAATTAAATATATGGGATTGAAAACAAACCTCAGTCTTTTAAAAGGTAGCTTGAAAAAAGAAGCAGCTCCTTATGAAGAAGGCATTTATGTTTAACCAAATGTGTCATACACCAAGTGTGACAGACCAAAGTACTGTTTAGAGTCTTGAGTTCTCCAAGTCAATACCTTTTTTTAAATGGAAATAAACAATTTTTCCATTATTATTTGCTTTAAATTTAAATATTATATTATTTCACAGTGTTAAGGTTTGGACTTACTACAGCTGATCAAGAATTTCACTTCTGATGTTTACATACATTTTCTGATTTAACTGCCAAAAAAGTCTTTGACTGAATTAATGAAGAAGGCTCTTTCCCTCGCTAGTGTATTTCAAGTTGGAAAATTGAAAAAGCTATGGATTAATAAACAACGGATCAGTGGGCAAGTAGAGAGGAAGAGGAGCTTATCTAGTATTTCTTTGTTTAATTAGAAGTAACTACTGGTGATGAACTACCTTCAGTTCTCAAAAGTCTATGGTTGCTTAAAGGCTGTTGTCTACAATGCACCTGTTCCTGGCATTCTTCGAGGAGATATTTAGAGAGCTGGGAATAACCTGTATGCTTTTGTTGCCCAGCCATCTCTTTCAGTCATTCATAGGAAGCAAAAGGTCTGAAATCACTGAATGTCTGTGGAATGGAGTTCCCCTAGAAATTCAGAGTGATTGCTGCTAGAAGAAATTATTTATTTCTCTGTTTCATTCTGAAGTTAGTTGGTTGGGTTTTGTTACAGAAGGCAACAGAAGTCCTTGCCTGACTTGTCTTCACATTGTTTCAAGGCCACGCTCACAACTGGCACATATCTGTCAGGTTTCCTCTCCAGATCCATCTGAATTAAATTTGTTCACCAGGTGCAACATCCAGCAGGTCCTTTTTGTTCATGTGCAACCACTGGTCTTGTAGAGAGGTTGCTGATGGCCCTGTGGTGGCTCTGGCAGGCTCTATAGCTGAGCAGTACCTGAAGGAAAGAGAAAGGACAGAAGGTGCAGGGAGGCTCCTTGGAGTCTCACCTCAGTTGTTGCAGGTTGGAAGAGTCCAGTATCAATGACCTCAAACTCGTAAGTTCTGTGTTTTACTTCAGGTAGGCAATGCTGCAGTTGGTAGCAGTTTGATTTTAATTAATCCAAAGGAATGGATTTCTTACCATTTCTGAGACAAGACAATAATTTCTTTCTGTTTAAGGAGTTCTGGCAATATTTGCCTTTTAAACTGAAGGAATTACCTAGTTTTATTATCTCCCTCAATTCAATTATTTTACCTCATGTCCCTGGTTCAGCATCATTTGTTGAGATTCATTAACAGTTCTTTGGCAGTCACAAGACACTAATCATCTGTTTACAATATTGATCAGCAGCTTTCATGTTAGATTACATCTGAAGTGAGAAATAATCCTGCAGCAAATAGTAAATAAAAGACTGGGAAGAAAGGGAAGGAGCTATCTTAGGCTCTATGAAGATTTTTTTCAGGTACGCTGGAAACATCTACATGGTAAACAGTTCAACTCCCTTAGTGACTTTCAGCTCTGAAATTCCAACAGAATTTCCCATCCACAAGTTGTTCATTGTCTCTAGTCATCCATATTTGTCAAGACACAGGTTTTTATTCCTATGGATATAGATTTCTGTTGACTTCTAAAAATAGTTAGAAAATGGTAAAAATATTTATGAACTAAAAAAAATACTTAGCTTCTGATGCCACAACAGTTTAATTTGTTACTGTATATACATTCTTTCCATGTTATACATAATAGGATGCTTTGTTATCATAGTTCTTGAAAACTATCTACTCTTCAGAATGGGAATTGAGAACTAAATAGTGGGAATTTAAAATTTTATATTTCTGAAGTTGCTAGCTAAAATTCTTCTAAATTAGTCTGTAAAGGTTGATTCTTGAGGCTCATCAGCACTAGATTTGTGGGAACTGGCATTAGAGGAATGTTGGAAGTTATATAAATTGCAGCCAAGATTTACTTGCATTTACTTGTATTACTTCTCAGAGCTTTATTAAGATACCTTAATCTTACTGAATAATAAGATAGAGTAATTCTGCATCCATCCATAAGTATTGTGCGCACATCTTCAAACTATGGAGTTCCTTTAAAATACATTACTTTCAGATAGTCAAAATTACTTGTTCATGCAGTTGTATGCAATTATTTCCCACAGTAGTTCTAAAAGGTAGCAGCTATGGGATAGAAAAGACAAAAAAGTTTTTGCTTTTTATAGAAAATCTTTACTTATATGCATATATCTATACCTGTGGTTGTTAATTAGAAGAAATGTTTCCTGAAACTCAATTTAGTTTAGCCATAGAGATATAATAAAGCCCTGTGTTACCGTTTCCTACTATTATAAATATTTAAGAATGAGTAAGTTAGTGTACTGAAGCTAGGTTTTTGCACATGGATAAGGACAGGAAGAAGTGTCAAAGGAAGAGAGATAATGCTGAAGAATTTAGATAAAACTTGGGCAGAGGAGTTGGAGGCTAAATAGATCTGGCAGCAGCAGACTGGCTTTTCCATTACTTTCTGATACAATGGTGAGAGTTGCTCAAGTTGTGGATGCTGCCCATTTGTCACATGATGTTGCCAGCATTTATTTCCGAATCAAATCTGTAAAAGGAAATGAGAGTTCTCTGTCCTTGCAAACCACTTGTCTGGTAGGAAATCACTTACAAATAATAAAGTGCATATTAGACCATGAAATAGTTCCTTGATGTATGACCTTCAAAACTGGTTTAAGGAAAACAGTTGAATCTGAGAGGAGAAGAAACTTTTCATACTGGAAGAATTACAGGCTGCAGTCCTGTGTTTGTACAGCTCGCTGGACACTTGTCTTCACTCTGAAACGGTATTTACAGAAGCAGCAGGAGTTCCCTGTGGGCAGGAGAACTGCCTGGGGACAGGGAAGAGCTGCCCCCCCCTCAGCATTGTGCTCCACTGGTTTGACTTCTTTGGGGCAGTCCCCACCCTCTGAGTAGTGACAACAGAGGCAGACTTGTAAGAAGGGTTGAAAGCATGCAGGAGGAACAGGGGGTCAGGTTTTTAGTGTCAAAGGGTGACAAAGTGCACGTTTAGATTTATCTCTTTAACACAGCCGGTGAGAATTAACTTCATGATTTTCACTACTCCGTGAAATAACAATCCACTGGATGATCTCCTTTTATTTTTTTATTTTTTATTTTTTGGTACTGATTTGTGCCCAAATACATTGTGGCATGGAATAGAAAATTGCCTTACTATATATACAGCTAATACAAAATGTGATCTAGTATAATGTTACTTGAGATTTATAATCAGGGAAGATTCAGATCCAATTTTGCTATGTTACAGCATTTAAGTTGTTGTCGTTGGCTAGTGTTTTGAAAATAGAAATCTTGATAATATTTCCAAATATTTTATTTGCCATAAAATACTGCAAGTTTACCGCTCTATAATAAATGTCTAACAGCAGCACTTCTCAATTCCATAACAATCCCTTCGTCAAGGATTGCAGAGTGATTTTTACATACTCACTAACTCGATGTTATATTGACTTAAAATTGAATATGGTGTTCATTGCAAAGGCCCAGGAGTTAAATGATAGCAGTAACAGAAGCAGCAGCAGAAGTGCTATGGGCTGATTTGCCATCCTTTATTCCACATGGACTCTACTCTGTTTAGTCTTACCTAGTCAGTTTAAGAAACAAATTTTGGCATACAGAATCTGTACATTTTCATGGTGCCATTATTGCTTTCAATAAATAAACAGCAAGCAAACATCACCCAGTACAGGTGATACACAGATTATGTGTTTTTCAGTAATTTTTCCAGTTTCAAGGCTCAGTGCTCTACAAAGACAACTGTGTAAGCAGCATTTTGATAACAGGAATAAATCACCTGCTCCGAATTTTTTGTCAAGTCATTACATATTTTTCATTCTTTTTGCATCTTGTTCAGCGCTTGCAGATTAATTTCATGCTTTGTCATCATCTGTTGTCCGCAAAAAAATTCTCCTTGAGAGAATTATAACAGTACCTACATTTTTCTTTTCACAAGTGCTTCAGAAATACAAAGGGCAGCAACGTTGTAGGATTGTGTACTGCACTTTATTTGCTTTCATAAATATTTTGAGAAGTGGGGATTTTTTTTTTGAAATTAAGAGCTTTTATGTACATTCAGGGAGAGGTCCTGACTCCCCGAAACCATCATGATTTCAAGGAAAAGAATGTGCGTGAACCTTCCATCCTCAGCACGTTTTTTAGGCACTATATACACTAAGTAATTTGCTTAAATTATCTCTCCTTTTCTTAGTTGAGAGCTTGGTGGCCCCTTAAAATAGCAGGTAGGCAGCAACGTTCAAGGATTTGAACAGATTGAAACTTGAAGTACGCAGTTAAAAGGGAGACTAGAAGACTGAATCAGAGGTTTTGGGTTTTAATATGATAAAATCTTTGTTGTCTAGCTCAGAAAAAACTCCACTATTTAACAGGCAGTGAAGGAAAAACATGTAACAGTTCTTTGACTTATAACGTATTCTTATTTGCAAGGCGTATCCAATCCACAGTGCTGGCCTCAGACTATTAGGAAAGCAAAAAATCATGTTTTTACTTTTTCTAGTATGATCTAAAGACCTTTTGGACTTCTTTTTAGTGTTTGACAGATAAAAGTTTCAAGCATGTATTAATATATTTCTCAGACCTTGCAGATGAGTTTTGTGATCTGTGAAAGTTGAACTTGTTGATTTCTATAAAATAAGATGGCAGATGGAACATGTTTCCAGCAGGCAGAAATAGAACTGCTAGGGCAATCAGGCTGATCCCTCAACTGCACACACTTCTTGGAAATTTAGTGTAGAGTAAAAGCTTAAAAGTGAAGTCACAGAAATAGTTCAAGAAAGGGATGTAGAATATATCTGTGCTGGTTGCATGCGTGGTTTTTGAACACTGTCAGTGAGCTCCACAATTGACGCATTTTGTCTAATGGTGTTACCCAGTGGCACGTGGTGGCTATGTGCTTTTATGCATTTATAAATTCTCTTTGTTGCCCCAGTTTCTTTCCTTATACTTGCAGGTCAGATAAGATTCCCCTAGGAATTGGTACTAGTTTTGTTTTCTTGGAATATGAGATGCCCAACCACAGATTGTGTTCTGTGAAGGTGATATTTACAATCTTTCCGTGCTCAGCTCTAATGAACTGAGGTTATGGTTAGTGCAGACTGGTCATGCTTGAAGATTGTTGCATCTGGCCCTAAAAAAAGGCAAAATAAGTCCAATGAAAATGAATAGAAGGTGGATCTGGATGTATTATCCTGTAATTCTCTTTGACAGATCTGAAGTTAGGTTTTGGAGGAGGGTTAGAGGCCAAACTGCTGCTATGCCTATCAGAATGAGTCACTAACTAGCAAAGTAATTGCATTGATTATTGCACACCCACAAATTACAACAGAAAATACTTTGCAGGGGGTGGAGGTTGTACTTTTCCTAAAGGTTTCTGTATAATCAATCTACTGTAAGTACTGGTTCTTTAGAAACATCTGAACCCTAGTGTTGAGCATGGTCCTTGTGTGCCCATTGGCCACCCCTCCCTACATGGTTGCAGTGTTTCTTTTGCTATTGCTTTGGAGCTAGTGAAGGTTTTGACAACACTGCTGTTGGAGAAACTCAAGTCATGCATTCTTCTTTTGTTTTTAAATTGTAACTGTTTGCCTGTCTTCACTGTGGGCATTAGGAGTTTGAGCAGCTGCATTTTGTTTAACTACCGCAAAACAGCTCCCTTGTTAGGCTGAACATTTCATAAAGGATTAAGGAGAGCTGACTGAGCCATAAGGGACACTTTTAACTCGTAAACAGGAGGCCGATTATCAAGAGGCTGTACTTGTTTGTGGAAGAGGTAACTGAGCAGGCTTCCTCCTCTCTTGGGTGCCTTACCTTGTACTTCACCCAGTCTTAAATCCATTTAAATTTTTTTGTTGTTGACACAGCTTGCATTTGCGCTCAGTCGGTGTTTGGGGATGAAGAGCAATTTTAATAGAAAATTAGTTGCTACACTTGATATGAGCAAGGCAGTAATGATTGGAGTCACTGGGGCAGATTGTCACTCACTGTCTCTTGCAGGTTTCTTGAAACATCAGTTTACAACCACCTCAGTTAAACGCTGGGTTAGGATTCAAGTTTAAAGTCAGACTCTCAAAATGGAGACTGTCTACAGTGAGTAGAGACTGTAGAGGGTTGCAACAGAGTCTGGGATCCACAAATGGAGTTTCCCATCAGTTGTCACTTTTTTATTCCACAGAATGTTTCCATAGGTCCATGGAGGGGAGACTGGGACCACCTGTATGTGTATATATACACATAACTCCTGCACTGTGCACTGGGAGGTACAAGTACCTTGCTTGGTAGGGAGGCACATACCTCCCTTCCTGTGTGAATTCATTCTCTGGATCATCTTGCACTGCAGTTGTCATTGGGAGTTGGGGAGGTGTTAGGTGGGAAATTTTAATGCATTGTGTGATTTACTTTTTGTTTGGTTAAGTACTTGAGAGAAGTAGTAACTAAAATTCAGAATAGAAGTGATGACTTCATTTCACACCCACAATGGCAGAACTATGAAAATGTGTAACGTTTGCCACTTCTTTAAGTGGTTGTCAGGTAATCAGACAGATTTAATCTGTGTTGTAGATGAGAAATTGTCTTACAGTCTTGACAGTCCTGAAGCTTAGGGGAAAGTAACAGCATAAATTTTGGCTTGAGATTGCCTTCACATTGATCTAAGCAGTTGTTTCCATGTTTACAATATATTAACAGAAGTAGAAAATATGGCTGTGGATGGAGCCTTCTACATTCCACTTTCTGGGAGACTGAAAGGTGACATCAGGATAGCTATTAAATGTATGCTCCATCCAGAAGGAAGACAGAAAGAGTCTTAGTAGAGTAAAAATTGTATTCCTGACCTAACATGAACTTGTGTGGTTTGTAAAGCAGTTAGCTTAAAAGTTCTTTTTTCCAAAATACATAAAGATCTGTTCATGAAGATATGTAATTGTTTAATCATCACTAGTATTTATTCCAAATTTAGGTATCTAAAATGTGAAATAAGTACATTTCTTAGCTACTTGAAATTTTTTTTGTGGGAGTTATAAGAGGGAGAAGGTTTCTAAGGTAACCTAACAATAAATAAGTTTATTTCCAAAATAAGGGAAATTGAATTTCTAGACCAGGCTGTAACTTCTAGTAAGACAAAGTTGAAAAACAGCACCCTGAGGCTTAGCTGTAGTCCATTGTATTTGTTACCTGTATTGTTTTCTTGGAATGCTATGTATGGGAATACACTGAATTAGGAATTTTTTCCCTGAATTAGGTGAGTAAAAATATTTTCACAAGACTTTTTAAAATACAGTAAAAATAGCCTATTGTTTAGATCAGTGATATCAGCTCAGGGTGATTTACATTTATGTAGATCTGAGCTTATTTTCTGCTGAAAACAAAAAAGTAACCATAACCTGCTTTTGACTCTTCATGATTTTTGGATAATATGTGACTATTTATAGCAAAATGTACCTGCTAGTGAGGAGGAGGTTTAGGAATGCAAGGCTGAGGTTTTGGATTATCTAAGGAAGAGTGGAAAACTTCCAAATAGTTTTATATTAATAAATATTTGAGATATTGTGTGTCACATCTTCATTTTGATGACATTCAAATATTACATCAAGGTTTTGTATGGTCTAGGGATCTCTATAAATTTTTAGGTAAATGGTGTAAATTAATGTGTGCAATGTAAAAACTACCTGCAGTTCATGACACCTGTAACTCATGTGATCTAAAGCATTTTTATTTACTTCTTTAATGCTCCTATTAAAATAGTACATTATATATAGATTGTTTTATTTTATATGTGTATTAATAGGTGCAACTATTTGTATGCCTCCATCCCTAAGGAAGATTTTGGCTGGAGCAACTGTTCTGTTTGGTCATGGCGTAGGTGGTTTTTTGCTTTCAGGCACAGTACATTATTTCCTGATTCTCTTCAGTATGCTAAATATTTTTAGTAGATTTTGGTGACTTAGATCTGATAGAAGTCAACTGCATGTGCTTGTAAACACAGTGCGTCAGATTCCCAGGGCGATTTACCATGTCCCTGTTTTCTTCTGCCCCAGTCAAGGTTTCTTAAAGGACCTGGCTCTTGACTTCTAGGAAATAAAAAGCCACTTTCCAGGAGTCACACTTTAAGAAAGTCTTAGTTTGGCCAGCTCAGAATGCAAGCTACTATGGTCACAGCATACTCTTAAAAACCTTAATTTTGTTTTCCTGACCTAAGGTAACATTTTAAAATGTTTTACTTCATCTTCCCTTACTAGCTGAGACAAAGCTGAATTCTCTGTTTGATGAATTATCCTGGCTTTTCCTCATGACAGGAATTTCCAGCTGTGGCTGCCACCCCAAGGATAGGGCAGCCCCAGAGCAGGTGCTGCAGGGCAGGCAGAGCCCAGAGCCCACACCAGGGACGGGTTGCCATTGAGGTGGTCACGATGTGAGCATGGCAGGAGGAAGTGACAAGCATTGGGATTCATAGGAATGAGTTGTAAGGATGGAAGTGGGGCAGAGAGTGATTATTGGAAGGCTGGTCAGGCAAAAGGGTCTTGATTGCAGAAGTTGAAGCTGATGTGGTGACAGCTGTCTGGATGTTGTCCTGTGATGGAGAAGAGGCTGGCATCCAAATATGTTTGCCATGTACAGAATCCTCCTCTGTGCTTTCAGTGGGGGGCCTTACGCAGATGAGCAGAAAAAAAAACTGAGGAACTTACAGCAGACAAAAGAAGGGTTAAAAACAAGTGTGAAAAGTTGGATCATGGTACTTGGCATCTTGAAATGAAACAGGATTTTTCTGGAAGGCTTTAGTCACCTGGGAAGGAAGGATCGAGTAGCTAGCTGTGTGGGAGGCAATTTGCAATCAAGTGTACTCCTCTGCAGTAGATCGGTACATTTTAATGAGGGAAGTATATTTGCTCTGTTTTATATGATTTGCTTAGGACTAGAAGACTGGAAGTCACTTTAAATAGACTGCTTTGAGACATAATGGTCAGGTGGAAATATTTGAAGCATATGATATGGAAACCCTGTATTTACAACATATTTGTAGGGTCTCAAGGAGCTGAGCTGAAATGATTGCCTCTTTTTCAGAAGAGATTTTTAAGAGTAAATAAGGCTCATACAGAGGATGTAAAAGCAGAAGTGAGGAACTGCTGTAGCTGTGCGACTTTATTTGTTTGCTTATTTACTTTGTTATTTATGTTTTCAACTGATCTCTCAATTCATCCCACTCTTCAGAAAAGGACACCTCTACACCATCCCTCTCATCCTTTCCCCTCTCTGTAGGCTCTGTGGGGCTGAACGGGACTGGTTTTACATGTTTGTTCCCCTTAGAGATGGCTTTTGGGGTGGGTGGATGGGGAGGAGGGGAAGGCAGCCACGCTGTGCTCAGACCCCACACCTGCAGTGGCAAGTGTCTGTGGGAGGAAGGGTTGAGTTGGACACTGCTCCCATCTGAGGGGATGGAGAGCTGGCTCCTTCTGCCCCAGGACTTGACACTTAACCACAGTTCACTCTGTCCACTGACAACACAGTGCTTTTCTTTGGCCAAAGATGCCAGCAAGTGAGAGGCATTCAGCTGATGCCCCAAGTATCAATCAAGCATAAGCTGCATATTTGAGGAATGTTCCATGGTTTCTGGTATTTATAATTTTGACTTC
This sequence comes from Sylvia atricapilla, assembly GCF_009819655.1. Classification (NCBI taxonomy): domain Eukaryota; kingdom Metazoa; phylum Chordata; class Aves; order Passeriformes; family Sylviidae; genus Sylvia; species Sylvia atricapilla. Next base: position 100,173,041 of record NC_089140.1, on the reverse strand, counting down.
TCCAGTTCTTTCTTGTAGTCGTGCTGTCTGTTATGTGTGTCCTCTTTCTCCTTCTACTTTAGTTTGATATTTTGTCCTTTCTTGAGCTTGTTTTTGCTTTTTTTCTGCTGTAGGAACAGAGTTTATAATAGCTGTAGAATCACTTCAAAAGGTGGATATGCAGTGTTTAAAACAATCATTACATAAAGTAATTAAAACAACAAAGACTAAATAAACATGTCCTCACCGAGTGAAGAAATAAATTTCAAGGGCTGTATAAGCATCTGCCAATATATAGTGTTGCTTTCTTTCTTCTCCAAGACTTTCTGCGAAGATTTCTCATGCCTGCTTTCATATCTTTTCTTTAACATTTTCAAAACATCCTGAAGAATGGAATTTTCTCTCTCTCTACATTGTGCATGGTATAGCTGGGGAAAAAAAGGGGGCAAAAGGTTTTAAATCCTGAAAAGATGTGGGGAGAGACTGGCAAGCAATTTCAGAAAAGTTTCAGAATTCAGATGTTTATGCAAAATTTTGACAGGATCATGAAGTGAATAGTGGTATTGCACCCATTTTACACAGAACCAAATTGAACTGCAGAAAAGCAATTTGTTAGGTTTCACAAATTTGTGACTAACCAAAGGACTCCAGTGATTTATTAGCAGTGTTGAGGTGTTAAGAAAACAACTTCTGTGTTTGAGTTGACATATTGCTTTAACAATTTTGTTCAAGGGAAGAAAGAGCCATATAATAAAGGAAATACTAATTCATCTAAACATCCTTCATTTGAATTTAGAAAGATGTAGATGGAAAAACTCTGTTACAGTGTCACTTACCAGTAATGATATAACATAAAATGGACTCCCAGCTTTACAAGCTGGATCCTTGAGTCTCTAGAGCTGGGGCTGGAGAAAAGAAGGAGCCGCCAGGCAGGGTTGGACTTACCTCTCTCTGCATGTGTATGGCGGTGGCTGCACCTGCACCAAGGACAGCTTTGGCTCCTCTTTCAGATAATTCTGAATTAAGCTTGCTGGCAGATATTTCTGGATTGGGTGGCCTGGGATAGCTGCTAGGAAAGGCACATTGTTCCAGGCAGTTCTTTGGAGGATGCAGTGTTGAGCAAAGACTCTGAAAGATCTTGCAATCAAGTTATTATATTGCATGAGAAAATACCAAGTAGAGGAAAGTTGTGTTTTTCAGGAAAAATTTCGCAATCTTTTTAAAGTTACAGGCTGGCTCTTTCTCTGGAAAGCGAATGTTTATAAGCTGAGCGGCTTTTTGCGTCACTTTTATGCCTTTTCCATGACAGAAGCATAAATTCAGTTAAAAATGAAGCGAACATGCTTCTAGGTAACTTCAGTACTTACAGTAAATCTTATATATGGACTGGCATGAGTTTTGAAGACAGTCCTCATTATATATCATGTGCTGGAAACTCTCAGCAACCATATGTTTTATGTATTTTATTGCAATTCTGCTAATAAATGCTTATAGCTTTTCTTCTGTAAGTGTGTAATCTATCATTTTGCAAAGCATAAACCATGAAGGTAGGGAGAAGGAATAGCACAGATTGAAAAAAGAGATGGAAAAAAGTTGAGAAATATTCTCTGATTTATTGCATTTCCAATTTTCAGGAGTTCTTTGAACATGCAAAAAAGCTCTGGGATGATGAAGGTGTAAAGGCGTGCTTCGAGAGGTCAAACGAATATCAACTGATTGACTGTGCACAGTAGTAAGTATTTCTTTTTATGAAATTTATAGCCAAGAATGTGATCATCTATAACAAGTTAGAAAATATATCCATGAGATTCAGGAGTTTTGCAATGTAGGAATTAAATTTTTCATTCTCTTTATAGGTGGAGCATGTATAGCAAAATTGATTATCGTAGTTTGCCGTTTTATATGACTAAATATTCTACCTCAAATATTTCACATCTAATAAAGAAAAGTATGAAAAATCAGATAACTTTAGGTATCTTTATTCCACTCAAAATTGATTTACATAAAATCATTTCAGTTGAAACTATTAAGTTTGAAAACTGTTGAGTCAATCTAAGGAGAATCCTTTGTTTAAAATTCCGAGACCTAGACAATGCTGAAATTGCTCTGTCTTTTCACATTCCATAAAAATTTCTGAGACATTTACATAACCAGATGAATGCCTGCATTACTAATGTATTTTTTAGGTGGAAAAAATTACAAGCAGTATGTAATTAAAGACAGTAGTACATTTGGTATTCAAAGTGAAATGGTACACATGTATGTAACCCAGTCAAAATCTGAAAACAGGTTCAGTCTGGTCAGAAATGTTCTGAGAAGTGTAGTAGATTGTGAAGTTGCAAATCATAAATACGTAGTACAGCGATGAAAACCTATTAATCTAAAAATAGTCTGTTAACACTTCAAGTGCTACAAACTCAGCTGTCCTTGATAGTAAAACAGCTCTGAATTAGATTTTCATAAAAAATACACATTTCACGTGAACTGCTATTGTGAAAATATATACTTGTACAGTTGCTATGTCATTTAGGGTTTTCACAGAATGCACACCAGTGTGTTATGATTTGTCTAATTGGCAGTATGGTCAGCAGCAATGCCACAAGTCTGTTCTTACACTCAGTGTTTTGCTTTTCTCTCCTCTCTGCTCTTGGTGCTAAGCCTGAAGCAGAGGAATAGGTCTCTGTTGCTGAAGGACTTGTTGCGCTTCTGCCACAGTGGGGAATTTTGATGTTGTGGGTCACAGTTTATTTTCCCTCTTTCCAGACCATTTTTGGGAAAAAATGATTCATCAGCTCATGGAAGTGAGGGAAAATTAGATATGTGTATGAAGGAACTCATTTGACCTCAGTGCATTTACCGAAACCTGGGCATTTGCTCACAGTCCAGAGTAGCTAGAAATTAAAGCAGTGGTTGTACACAGAGAGACTTAGCTGTCCTAGATTGTAGTCAGTGGGTTTCCTCTCTGCCCTCACTCACCACCACCATAGTACAGATCTGAGCTGTGCTCACTGAAAAGTGCAGATTGACTGTTTATCATATCTATTCAAAAACTTAAATAAAACCTCAGATCAAGAAAACAGAATAATGGTACATACTGAAAATACATGAATGTGAACCCTACTTCAGTGATGTGTCTCACAATCCTACTTTGAAAAATGGTGCTGAAAGGGTCAGACAAAACCAGGAATACACCAAATTATAGTGCTAATGGTAGTGTGCTTTCCCTTTAAAAATATGATGCCTATCTACAGGTTCTGACAGCAGGAGTGTTAGGTCCCATATTGTGTCCAAAACCAAAACACAAATGAGGAAAAAAGATGGATCTAGAATTAAGTCTACTGTCTCGGAACATAAAACTAAATCCTACTACCTTTTTTCTGTAAAAGGTTAAAGGAAGTTTAATAGGGTATTTTTCTATGTTTCTTCTCTCCATATCTTCTAACTGGCTTGCTTTTCCTTTATTCTAAGATTATTTGTTATAGTGGTGAGTACATTTGCATAATTCTTCACCTTCAAGACCCTTTATGAAGCATCATTTGATACTTAAATATTCCTTGAGTGTATCTGTGCTTTTCATGTCATGATCCGCCTGAAAATATAACAGCTGAGTGACTTGTCCTTGTTTACACATCTTCAGTCTTAGAGCAGCAACTTGAAACTCAGGTGCAGCTGTGTCACTGATCTGATCAAACAGCCTTTTTCTCACAGGTATTGATTTAAAACACTGAAGTATAATCTTGACAGAAAGATGCTAAAAATGCACTGAGCTTTTATCTTCCCCTCTACCCAGAGGAACATTTCTGTGCTAGGCTTTGTAAGGACATTTGTCAGGCTGGTGAGGTCACATCCTCCTCAGAACTGACAGCGTGTGAGCAGAGGTTGGAAATCCAGTTCTGATACCCACAAACCATTTCTTTCATGCACTTAAAAAATACTGAGGGTGAGGATGCTGTTTTCTGGCTCAGCAGGAGCTGGTGGCATTTCTCTCAGAACCTGTCCTTGGTCATCTTTAACTGGTGAAGGGGAAAAGGGAGTGAGTGTAATGCTGATCTTATTGTGAGATTTTGAAACATCTGCAGTGTTTCCATTACGCTGGCTTCAGGGAAGGCATCCCATGCCATCAGCTCAATCCTAATCTTTTGATTGGTAGTGGAGGAAGAACATTATCAGTAGATCACTGCTTCTCAGCTTAAAAAAACACAAAGCCAAACCTAAAAAGTCCCAGCATGTGTTATAAATATCGTTGGACTACAAGTTGGGTGGCTGGCTTAAAAATTCTGAAAAGCATTATTAGCAAATTATAACGTCAGCAGCCAAACTTGCTGACTGTTAAATGAGTTACAAATACAGTGTATTTTGGAATAGTTTAATTTGGCTACAGTACAGGGCTTCTGTATTTTTAAAACTTAACCTAATTTTCTTCGTTGCTGTGGGAGAAGTATTTTGCTGGAATCAGAGGTAGTAGAAGGACACAGAGGCAAATGTTTTATTTACATTATGCCTGAAAGTTAATTTTCCTTGATCCTCAATGCCCTTTCAAATTATCAGGATACTGTTCCTTCACGGGAATGAGAATGAGGGCCTGCTTTTCCCTCATTCTCATTCATTTAATAACTTTAATAATTTTAATATTCTTACATGAGTCTTCATGCATCTGCACTTCTTTCATTGTTAAGGAATACATTTAGTGCACACATCATGTTGATGCATCATGTAATACTTGTAACAAATATGAATCTGTGACCAAGCCAGAGGTCAGCAAAGATCAGGATTACCAGCTACAAAGACATTTATGTAAGTCTTGGAGGAGGTATTATTGCATGGCCATCAACCATCTTCTTTCCTTAATGACATTCATATATTTCTTTAAGATTAATATCATAAAACTGACAGGTTATTGTTTTCCCTGTCTTTCTGATTTAATATTTCTTACAAGTTAAATTTCAAGTTTAATCTCAAAAACTGATGCTTACTTGGAAAAGTTGATTTTATTTAGTTGTGTCCCCATTTGACTTAGACAGATTTCAGCAGATTTGTTCTGTTTATGATGATAAATCTCCCATCTAACTTTAACTTATTTGAACTCTATTCAAACTGTGCTTTTTGTCTGAATTCGCATAATTTAAATTCAACAAATTCTAGGGCTGTGAGGGACTTTCAGATTGTGTTTTAGAGCAGTTTTGGCATTGAACTGTCTAGTATAAAAACAGTAGGCAGAAATTAAAATTTTCCTGTGATTCTAGGATACTTTTCTAAAAGTTAGTTTCCTATATTATGAATACAACTACATTTTTAATATTTCAGTTTCTTCCTACTCGTTACCAAATACCCAAGTTTTATTGTATCCATGGAAGGGAACCACAAAGAAAAGTTCTTTATATGTAGAACAGATTAAAACAAAGGTTCAGGTATGATGGCCTTCAATTAAAAAAATACTCAGAATAAAAAAAAGCTGGTGAGTTGATTATGTCTTTAAATGTATGCAATGTAGCAATGAAGAGGTGTTATATTTCAGTTCAGAACATCAATCATCCTTGGGGGGATATTGGGCACCCCCAGTCTAGTGACGTCCATCTGTTGTTTCCATAAGGTAAGCATTGAGCTAACTTAGTTTTGGCTACTCATCTGTCGAGTGACTTGCTGAAATTAGTTTCAGTGATCAAAAAAAAAGGTGTGGGGATGCTCTGACATTGCCAGGGAAAGGTATTAGAGCTGGTCTCCAGGAGTAGACCAGCAGAACAAGGCACTTTGGGAACGGGAGAAAAAAGACAAAGGCAGAACATTCAATTCTCTTTTCAGGTCACACACAGCTCAAGCGTAAGCTGTAGTTAGAAATAAAGAAAACAACTCCTCTCAGGCTTATTAAAAAGTTCCAGAATAGAATTTTGTCTTGCTGTGTTGACATGGGAATGGCAGCATGTGTTCATGAGTGGCCCTGGCTGGAAAGGGTTTTACTCAGCTCACTGAGTTCCTTGGGATAGGAAGTAGACCACGGACTTAAGAGAACCCTGCCCTCAACCAGTACTTTGTCCCAGTTTGTCTATCAGTCTTCTTTCCCTGACACAGTATCCCACTCCTGATACACTGAAGTGTGAAGGCCTTTATTTGTCTCTATGAACATTTGGGCTAATCAAACTTGATGATGCAAGTTCTCAGGAAAGCAAACACAAGGGATGTAAGCTTGGCCAAAGAAAATTTATTTTATATTTGAGCTGATATAGATGGAAAATACACAGATGTTATTTTTCTTTGCAGTTATTCTGTTCTAGGAAAGGGTTTCAGCCAATTTCTGAGGTGTCTATCCTAGTATTAGGTGGAGTAATTGGGGAAAAAAAAAAAAAAAAAAAAAAAAAAAAAAAAAAAAGCTGTTTGTGTTGTTGGCCACAGATTCAACTTTTGATGTGAGAAAAAAGGTAATTGTTTTCTCAACAGCAGCACTTCTTAAAACCAGCCATATTTTTTATTTGCCTTGTGCTTTTCCAGACACAAGGTTTACTTGCTGGAATGCACAGTCATCACTAAATTCCCTCTTACAGGCTGAGGTCAGAAAAGCTACCTTGGCATTCTCTGCTTCTTGTGACTGGTGTGGCATTGCAGTCAGATGTATTGGTATATTCTTTCTTCATAAGGGGCTGTGAAGTAAATTTGGATAGATTTATGATAAATTAAGCTAAACACTATTATCATTGTTGCTGTTGTTATCTAGAGAACATTATTTTTAAGAGCAGTGATTTTTTTTTTAAACTTGGTAACTGCTTATTAAGTATAGACTAATATTTTTTACTCAGAAAAATGAGGGAAAAGTGTTACTTTGCAATGTTTCATGTAACAAGATTTTAAGAACTAAACTTTTAGGGTGATACAAGAAAACCGTAATATTATTTCTTTCCATCTATTCTGGTTCATATATAAACAACTCACTTTGATGGTAAAGTTTCTTCATTTTTTCTTTTTAAAATTTCTCATGCAATATCACTTCCAAATCTTAAAAAATCATTGCTTAGATTAGAAGCAAATTTTGTTTAGTTAATTCATGAACAAGATTTCTCCACTTACCTGATCTAAACTATAAGCCTTAACCAACAACTAAAATGTTATTTAATAGTAAAAACAAACAAACAAAAACAAAACAAAAAAGAGAGACGTTACAGAGTAATCACTTTAGCCTCACTGATGACTCTTCTAAACAGAGGTGGTTGCCAGATAGGACAGAAGTCATTCTCCAGTGTCTAATGGTTGCATTTTTCACTGTTTACTAACTAATAGACCACACTCTCGAGAGGCAGAATTGTAGTTTCTTAAAATCTGCGCTGGGAATTCTATGAAATAACCTTTTCTTGTGTTGCCGTGATTTTTTGTTGTTATTGTTGTTCCCCTTTTTGCCTTCAGTTACAAAACAAAAATCATGAGATTTAACCAATTCTATCTTAATTTTGGTAATCAAAACATGACTGTGATGTTAAAATACTAACATTTAGAACTACAAAGATATGGAATGCAACTGGAGAAACTTGTAAAATGCCCTTGTATTTTCAGTTTGAAGGATGAAGCAGGTATGAAAATACCATTTACAAATAGCCAGAATGGCATACAGGCATATGCCCCCTGTTTAAGCCACTTTTTTCACAAATGGCTTCCATACCTAGAGCAGACAATAACAACTTCTCAAATCAAAAATGAGATAGAAGGTAATTTAGAAACACATCCCCTTCTCTGCCTTTTAAAACTGATATGACAAATACTTTCTCTTATTAAGTAATTACCACTGGACAACCATTTAGCAGCCCTAGCTGCGCTGCTCAAACATAAATTTAAACCATACATTTTCCCACATGCTTCTCTGTGTATGATTAAATCTGTTTCCTGCGGTTTTAGAACAAGCAAAAATGTTGAAAGTGGAAGGCAGAAAAACATAAAATATTCCTTAACCTTAATTTAAAGGAGTAATAAAATCTAAAGACCAGGCAGAGTCGTGGCAGATGCATGAAAGTACACTTTGACTCTTTTATAAGTTGTTTTATTAGACAGTGTCAGTTTTCTTTGAAAAAATTCAGCAAAGCTGGCTTTATTCTGTTGAGGAAACAGTTCTTTCCTCCCCTAGTCATCAAATTTTTCAGTTTTTCCTGAACAATTGATGAATGTTTTTCCTATTTTTTTTCCCTGACTGTTCACACACACGGAGCAATCATAGATACAGGACATGTTAGAGTAACATAGCAACTCAGCCTCGTTTGGAAATGTGAGCCATTCGGCAAATTGGAGAATTGCAAGTAGATCCATCAGCTGAGCTTGTCTGCATTTAGTTTTCTCTATTAGTATCCTGTATTTAATTTGGAGATACATTTTTCCATATCCTTTCTGCAGAGTTAAACTGCAGGCTTTTGCAGTTGTGTTCGCAATACAACACTTGAGGAGCTTTTCAAGCCTGAGCAAAAGACTGCTGAAGCACCAAGACACTCAGTGTCACCCTCAGCATACACACTCTTAAAACATCAGTATCCTTTATAACAAAGAAAGAGCTTTCTGTTGCTTTTACTATTAAAGGAGAAAGGACTGGGTTTATTTTGCATCACAGCAGTGAGGACAGATGTGAATAGGTACTGGCACAGGGCTTAATCAGTGAACTGGTGAAAGTGACCAGACTCTGGGATACTGAGCAGCAGGAAGGGAAGGCTTCTCTTTAAGACTGGACTGTGCTGAGGGACATTTCATTTGAATTTTGCATATTAAAATCATACCATGTACTTATTAAAACATAGGAAAGGAAAATGGCAGAGTTAATCAGCATACTTAGAATTTGCCTTGAAAGTTTCTCTCTTATCTTGAGTACAGATAACTGCCAATAAAGAGAACCTTAAAAAATTCCTACTGTATTCCTACTGGCAAGTTAAAGAAAGAGTACAGTAAATATGCTGATACAGCTTAACTCCAGAAATCCTGATTATGAATGAATCATTGTTCAGGGTCAGCATCTCAAAATGTCTTCAAACGAAGTAAAACTGCTGATGATGGTTATCTCGAATCTGCATGCAGGATTTATGAGTGGATTTCAGAAGGAAGTTGTGGGTCATTCTGTCAATTGTGGTGTTATTTATACGCTGTTCTTGGTTTAGGACTCTTCCAGTGTATGCGTGGGAGAAAGAGTAAACTATGACCAAAGCCAGCTTCATTATATTGCAGGGAACATTGAGAGTCACTTATATTTATTCCATTTCTACAGAATTTAATTCAATCTGTTCATTTACAATTTGTTGCTGAGTGTGTGCATGTTCTCAGTGGCAGAGATTAGTTGGTTAAAGAATACATCACCTGATTAAAAAGCTTATCATTATGTAACACAAATGTATTTTAGGTTTTGTCTTTGGGATTTTTCTTTTACTATGCCCTATTAAAAAATGTGTTACATATTCTCTTACTTTAAACCTAACCTACTGTGAGATGCATGTTTACATTCTAAATTTATTATAACAACGGTATAATCACTGTGAGCTGAATGCTTAAAAAAGACCATTGAATATTTAATGGCAGGTTATATGGGATACTGCCAAATTTTTTACACTTGAGGTTTGAGTTTTCTTAAATGCCACATGCATTTTTTCACTTAGAGATGGTCAGTTTTTCTTTTTTTCAAGTAGCCAGTTTCACATGACAGGATAAAGAAAGGCCAAGAGTCATCTTTCTTCCTTAAGAAACTGCTCACTGGCCAGACTCTGCATACACAGGCTCCTCTGCACTAATACATCTACACAGCCTTGTTTATGTTAGGATCTACAAGAAGCCAGGGTTTGGGTGGCTGTATTTTTCTAAATTAATGCCACACTGACAGATTTGGGAAAAGAAAGATGGTGGAATGCAGAAGTTAAGAAATAAGAAAATAAAATACTGTTGGTAATGTGTTGAAAAAGTCTAAAGACTAAGCATCTATGCTTGAAAAATAAATTTTACACCTCAGACTAAACCAAAACAGAGTCATGGTATTTATCAGTTTGGTTGTAATCCCAATTTTAAGACAAATCAGACTGGGAAACTAAACAGTTCAACGGTGTCTCTCTACTATTCATAATTAAGTTAAAGCTAATTTTGTCCATTTTAGTACAAGACAACAGTGATGCTGCCAGAATTTTTTAAAGGTTTATTTGAGTTTAGAGAAATTGTTCCAGTTGAGTCTTTTGTAAAAGTATTCTTTATGATTTAATTAGAATTGTTTGTTACATTGTGGGGTTCTACCCGAAGTTAAATTTGAGCCTAAATTAAGCAGTGGAAAAGAAAATACATGTAAGGCGTATCAGTAGATATCCTGTTTAATGGAGATCCCAAATAATACAATTTCTGAAAGATCATTAATTCTAGAATTGGTTCAAAAATTAGTTGTTCCTCCTCTTACTACTCCCCTGATAATTCCATTAATTGTAATCAAAAAACAGAGATGAGTTTAAGCAGTTTTAACATATAAGTGCTAATGCAGGGAAAGGTGAATCTTGAAATCAGTTGTACGGATTTTCTGAGAACAACCTTTCAGTTTTGGTTTTCTTTCATGAACGTGGCAGGGAGGCTGGGGGGTTTTGTTTTTCACGTATTTGTTTGTGTAAATTAGTTGGACTGAATATCAAAATAACCCTTAAGTACATTTTCTGACCAAAATCTCTTGCTACATTTCTTTATTCCCTGTTTTTGTCTCCTTGCTGTTTTTTTGTCTTTCTTTAAGAAACATTCACTACCTCTTTTTTGGTTTAGAAGGATGAGTTTGGGAAGATCTGCATTCTGAGCATTAGCATCCTGAAAGTCCAATGGTACAGATTTTGGATAGTTATTCTTTATTAACATTTCCTTCTAACTACATTGTGAAGAGGTTTAATGGTCAGCACGGCTGTCATTTCTTGGCCTGCACTTATTTCTTGGCACAACTATGTCAAACATGTAATTGCCAACACTACTATAACCATTATTAAAAAACCAGTTTGTTAAAGAGCTGTAGAATGCTCAGTACAGCAGTGTTGCCACCTACATTCAGGGAATGTAGAAGTAAGCCTTAAGTGTAAAGGAGCTTGTTGGGCCAGCATGATCTCTATATTCATTTAGTTGGTTTTCCTGTTTCCTTACGTTGTCAGGATCTTAGAAATCTTTTTTTCCCAGCAAGTTTGCTGTGAACTTGCTTGTCATCACAGACATCCTGGATTTGAAAAGCTTTTCTCCAAAGAGGCATATGCCAGGGAACAAACATTTTTCTACATTCAACAGTACTGATTATAGTAAACTATAGTTCATTACATCAGCATTGTTATAATTGTTCAAAAAAGGGAGTCAAGTGTATTGACTAGTTTCCCCCAAGTTTCATTTTCTTTAACTACATGGAAGTCTTTCTGTTTGTTTTGGGGGGTTTAGTGGTTTTGTTTTGCTTTAACTTGTGTTCTGCACTGGTTAGTCACCCCTCTCCTCCATGGTTTGTAGGCAGCTCCTGTCAGTAGGGTCTGACATCGAGGTGGGAGGTTCTTCAGAGGAGGTTGTGGTGCAGAGAGCACAACCAACACAGGCAAAATTTAGAGGTTTCGACCTGATAGTACTTACAAAGTAGTAACCAGCAAATTATGTTATGTAAAAATGACAAGGGTGAGACCTCTATTAAAGCTTATTCATAGAAATTTGTTAACTTATTTATAAATACACCATTCTATACCTCTGTCAGGGAGATCATCATAATATATAGTAGGTTGAAAGAATGATTAAATTATGATTAAAAATTATTTTGGGCATGCTTTTACTAAGTTGTAAACAAGTTATACCTTTTTAGAGGATGAAAAGAAGATGAAAAGAGAAGATTGTAGGTGGGCGAAGATAATAAATATGGGTTCACAAATAAAGCAGAAGTAATAAAGCACCAAGTATTTTTGGCAGAAATTCAGTCTCTTATGTCCCTTTAGTGAGGCAAATGTTAAGTGCATGGGATTGCACAGTGTTGAGGGGGCTTAGCGTATGTCCTGTTGGAAATGAGCAAATGGATATGAGGAGGGAAGAAGAACGAACCATCACATAAGATCCTGGAAACAAGCAAAGAGACCCTGCTAGCGAGATCTTCTATTTCCACACCATATGGAGAGTTCCAAAACTTGAGTAAATACACAGTTGGATTCTGAGCAACCAAGGTAGCCTGGCTAAAAGGCAATTACAATAAACATGAGATAAATATGGATACTGTGAGGTTGTCAGAAACACACAGAAGACCACAAAAACTGAAATACAGAAAAAAGATCCTTAAAAGAGGAAAAAAAATTAGCAAAGAGTAAATGGTTATGCATTCCATGAATTTCTTTAGAAAGGAAATAATTGAAGGACAGTTTGAAAACATTTAATTCTAAACCCTTCAGCCTGTGGGATGAGCTTAAAATGTCTTTATTCACAAGCAAGACTGGTTTCTTCATCTCATTGTTCCAGAAGATGGGTCTTACCTGCAGTAGTAGGCTAGGAGCACAACTGCACTTCTTTCCCAGAGGAAAAATAGGAAAGGCCTTTCAAGTGAAAAGTCTCAGTTTTGTTCTACCTCTAAACCATTTTACCTCTGGTTCTGGTTTTCTAAATTGTGGACCTCAGAGCACTGAGACAGGTGCTTCTATTTTAACGAGTGTGGTACTGTCCTCTTTGCCTGAAAAATGTTGCCTATAAAACTGTTTGTCAAGAACAGTGCCCTTCAGGCACAACCCTCAGTAATTCCCTGTACCTCCATAGAAATCCATGAAAACTGCAAAAAAGATCATGGGTTCTGCAGGGTTCTGCATGGGTTCTGCATGGGTTCTGCATGGCTTTCTCCAACCCATGAAAGGTTCAGCATCATTGATGTTTTATTAGTGTTTTCTGATAACTGATGTATCATCAGTTATTTTCTGGAGATTTCTCACATGTGTAACAGTTATTGCAACACTGGCTGAAAGTCTTCAGAGCAGATTCCAGTATGTTTGGATTTTTGTTTTGCATTGCCTTTTTTTTTTTTTTTTTTTTTTTTTCTGTTTCAGTGCACAGACCTATGACTTACTTCTGGTCTTGATCTAAATTTGGTGGCTGACGTATTTCCCTTTTTCCTCTCCACTTACTAATAACATGAGATTCATTTCTTTGCTTTACCTTGTTTTGTTTGTTCATTGTTTCATTCTTAATATATTGACCATTTCCTATGATTTGGGCCTCTGGGTACTTAATATGGAAGGTAATGTGTCATTTTTTTGTCAGTCACAGTGAGATGTCTTGAGTATCTACCTGGCTGTGTAAGGCTGGCTTATCTATCTGCTATTTCCAATCCTCCTTTGATCTTTTCTTAATAATTTCATCCTTTTCTACTTTACGTATCAGTGTAATCAGACAAAACATACCAGCAGGAAAAAAGGGGGGAAAATAGGCATTGCTTTCAGTTTTCATCTTATTAGTAAATCCATTCTTCCTTCATGATTCTGATGTGAAAAGAATCCATCAGAAACTCTCATTGAAGTATGCTGGAAATTCCCAACTGTTGTGTATAAATAATAAAACTAATAACAATGAAACTAATAACAAATCAAAGATTAGGCTTTATATGCATTTCTGCTTTTAAGTAGTTTAAAAATAGGCAGGTAAAGTACCAATTTCTCAGATGGTGACAGAAATAAGATAACAAGAAGAACCTGGCTTCAGCATACAAACTTCCTAGAAACATAATCCTTTAAAGTATTTATTTGCTTGAAGTCCTCTTTGTCTGTAAGAAACTACCTTTTCATTGTAGGGACATTTCTTCTCCAGTTATATGGCCTCTACTGAAATTCTTTAAGCCTGAACTGCCCACTTGGATGAAGCATTTGTGTTTGTTTCTGAGGAATGTGAGGACTCTTCACTTATTTCTCCCTTGCTAGAAGATAAATAATCAAACCCTAGTTGTTTCTCAAAGTGAAAATGGAAGAGGGCACTGAAATTGATCTTCTCTTTGTTGTGCACTGGAGACCAGTAAGGAGTGGGAAGGAAAGGAAATATGTGGAATTACATTGAGTTTCAGCATACTTAAAACAGGAAAAGCAATAAAAATGCTTCCCACCAACAGTCCAAGGTTTTGAGTGACATGCCAGGAGACAGCACAGCACAACCAGGGTGACTGTGGCTGTGCACAAGAGGGGCTTCCCTTTATTTGCAGCTGTTTCATTGTCTTTTTATTCCATAATGGGTCCCCAGTTTGTGTTTTGCATTTCTTCTAAGGAGCTGCTCACATGTTTAAACTCAAGACCTTTCTCAACATGTATCTCCTCCGAGTTAAATATAATACGGTTGCAGGTATCAATTCAGATCTGTGACTCACTCATCTGCATGCCTTGGCTGGTGCTCTGAGCTAGAAGTGACTTACCAGATGCAGTTTTCTGCAGCAAAGTTTTTTCTGTATATACAATTGTGTGGGCAGCAGTGCGTGTGTTACACGTGTGCAGGTGATACAGAGTATTTCTCCCCACAGTCATGACTTCCAGATCTGCTACCAACTAGAGAAGGTAAGGGCGCTCTGAAAACAAGGTGCTTTCCTTCCTCCTCTTTCTTCCCTCTGCACCAAATGGGGCTCTGCCTCTTAGGTCCTCATCTTGTCTTCCAGTCCCCTGTATCACTTGCCTATACCATTCTCTCCCAGAGGCACACCTTAGTCTCCAGCTTATAAATATTCCATGGATTATTTAGGGCGGGGGGGATGGGGGGGGGGGGGGATGCCTTTCAGAAGAGTATGCTGAGATGTGATAGAGAGCCAAATCTGCAGCTTCACACTACAGTCAGATCATGCCAGAGACATTCTGCAGACTCAGAAACAAAGCATGATGGTCCAGTGTTATGTGTATTCCTCGAATATCACAAACAGCAGTTTTTCGCCATTTAAAAAAAACAATCCTTTCGGGTCACTGCATGACTTTCTGGTTTTGTGCAAGATGGAATTAGGAGTAAATTTGCTTTGGTTTCTTGGAATGACTGTGCCCATGTTGCATTGTGTTCTGTTCACAAAGCTCAAGGCTGATTTTTGTTCTGCCTGTGTAAGTTGTTTGATTATGGTAAGATAAAATGTTATAAAAATGTTATGTTTTTTTCACTGATCTCGTTGGTTTTTACAGCAGACTTATTCCTATGCCCAGTTAATGAAAGTATATAGGTGTAGGGATTTTTTGGCTCTTCTGTTTGTAATACTCTGTTCTAATTAAAGAATGGGACTAAATTGAAAGCATTCATTCTCTTTTGTTGTTCTGATTTTTTTTTTAATCCCCTGCTCGCTGTCCTTTGCAAATTATGGCATGTTGCTTTCTATTTTTCTTTTTGGTAGTTTGAGATACAGTTAGATGCTTTTCTAAGGATAACTGTGTGTGTGGTACAATGCACAGTGATGTGAATGGCCTGTTGTCAGCACTGGTTAAAGGAGTTGTGACAAATTAGCAGTGGAGACGAAGGGGGAGGAATCAGTTTACAGCTAGGAAAACTACAATGGCAGTTGTATTGGGCAGTCAGTGTTCTCTTGGTGTGTTTTTTATTGCCCAAATGCCAGTGTTTCTCAATAGCTTGCTCACAGGAAAAGGAGTCAAGGGAATTCTCCATGTCCAAATCACAGAACATGTGCTATTGTTTGAATTCTCCTCAATTTGTGAGCTGCTCACAGCAGGCTGTAATCACGTATCATGCCGATTTGTGGTATCTGTTATGCATTACTTCAGTTTCTTACGACTTTTGTCTTCCTTGTTTACACAGGAGAAGCAGAAGGGCAAACTAGATCAGGAAGAAGAGCGTTGAAATGTAGCTTTAATCGAGGATGCATTACCTGGTTTGGCCTTGGGTACTTTATACATGTCTCTCAGTTCAGCTATCTGTGAAAGTAAAAAGGGTAGTGCCTTTCTTAAGACCTTGTAAAAGCTGTTACCATGTTTGATATTAAAGGTTACTGTGGAGGAGTCATAGGCTTTTTCAGTACAGTGCAGTCACAGATATCAGTTTGTCTTTCTGATTGCAGTGAAGTAATTGCTGGTGCCACTCTTTGCCAAAGACATCATTATTCTGTCTAGAAAACATCAGTACAGCTTCAATACTTCCTGCTGTTTGGTGTGGTACAAATACAGGTCTGGTCCTTCTCAATCCTCACTGTGCAGCATATCAAATGAACTCCTCTCCATTTCACTACAGCTTTACAGGAGAGCAAATTAAAAGTCTGTAAAACCTTTTTGCAATGATGGATGTGAATCCTGACAGTCAGATTTAGTGGAAGTAAAATAAATACAGCCAATATATTTTTGTTTCATTTTATAATTTAAATGTTTTTAATTTTTGTTTAATATTGCAGATATTTTCAAGTTTTTAGAAAAATATTTACATTAGAATTAAGGACAGACGTAAAGCAGCATAACCATCTTATCTAATTTGTGATGCAGAGATGGTTGCAAGTTCCTCTAAACAGCAGAGGTGAATTTAGAAAGGGATTGAGGAACATTTTTCCCTAACCAGCTCAACTCTCTGTCCACAGTGGCAAAATACACCATTTTGGAAAAGAATTAGCTCATAGTTTTTTCTTTAATGTGCATAAGCACCAGTGTGTAAAATGTGACCAATTCAAACGTCATTAAGAACCATTTTCCCTATCTATAATAAAAGTAAAACTGTGTTCAGTAGTCAGTGTGTTTTTACTGTGTGCCAAATGCAGACAAAGCCTGAGTTGTTCATTGTGAAATGCAGACACCAAAGAGCTTTTAAATGTGGTAAGCCTATGACCAACATTAATGCTTGTAGAACTGTCGGGAACAATGTAGATATTTATGTAGATATTTTCCAGTAATGACTTTGAGGGTTATTTGCTTTAGACTCTGTAAAACAAACATAATACACCCATCCAAATGTCAGATGCTCCTCTTAATAGAAAGAGTATCTTCCATGAAGGATGCTAGAGAGGAGCCAAGCTAGATGATAAGAAAGCTCCCACATGAGTTTAACTCACCAAAGGATATTGTCTTCAAAAGGTTGCCTGGTAGTTAGTTCAGACTGCATTTCAGAAGCATCTGTGAAGGCAGCAGACCAGTGTATCCATCATATCAGTTAGAACAGTTCTTGCAGGAGCTGTTTGGATTTCCAGTAACCCAGCAGCCTAGGAAGGAAGTGACCATCCAGGGTTGTGAATTGTTAGATGCAATAACCTGTCTCTAAAATGGATATCTCAGTGCAATCTGTGGTTATTGCATTTAGAATAAGTACAGGAAGACATCTCTTTTTTTGGTAAATACAGTGCAGGTAGGCAGTGTTTGAATGGAGTGTCCTGCTGTAGGATTGACTGCTAAGATTATATATGCTATTTAGTTTCTTGCTGATTAAACTATATTACAGTTTCATCTGCCACCTGGCCATTTTAGGTGCAATAGACCTGGGTGGACTGTGCCTTACGGAAAGGCTTGGCCTTTTCTCAGGTTTTATTGGAAGAGGAGCATGAGAAGAGTCACACCCTTAATCAACATGGCTGCATTGATACAGGGCTCCTCCTGAGAGAGTTTTCCAGAAAGGCTTTGGAGAAACCTGCTGAGTAATCTCCTCCATCCACAGGCTGTGGTGAGGATGACTTTTTGCATGCTTAGCAGGAGAGCAGCCCCACTGCAATCTCTCTTCATGCAGCCAGTGCAGCCACTCTCTGCTGTTTGTCCCATCTACTGCAGACAGTGCAAAAAAAATCTTGCAGTTAAAGAAGAAGAATTGCAAAAAGTAAAGGGACTTTTCTGAAGAATTGAAAAGCCTGTCACGAAAGCTCAAATTATTTTCTTTATTTTTGTAGTTCCAAAATATCATTTTCTAAGCTGGCTCAGTCTTCTTTACTTTTATTTTGTTAGGTCTATTGCTTGATGTGACCTTTAAAAAAATCTCTCTTGAGTGGCTGTGATTTTTATAGGGGAAGCCATTCTGGTATAAGAACACAAACAGTGTAGGCATTCACTTTCATGTACAATACTTCATTATCTTAAAATAAGTATTTTCTTCTAGTTGCTGTGGTTGGTAGTTGAAAGCTATTAGAAAAAGGTCTACATATTTAATTTGTGATGTGATAGAACTGGGAAGGAAAGCAATTAATAATGATAACAACACTTAATGTAAACTTGTTTTCCAGTGGTGAGGCTTATGCTGTTTTCTTTGTCATGCACTGTGTAGTTCCAGCATAAATCATGTTTGTATTTAAGGTTCACATTTAAGCAGTTCCCAGAGTTGTCACTGGATTTTCGGCCAAACTCACTATTTTTAATGTGGATTTTCCAGCTGATATTAGGAGATTCTGCCTGTGCAGATCTGTGTATGTGTAGTAGCTAGTCATCCTAAAAGAATATATTACTGGAAATCCAAATAATTTTGAGAAAAATTTCTGAGAGCTAAAAGTTGTAGCACAAATGGTAACGCATTTGAATTACACACTAGTTCTTTATGGGAAGTGCTGATTGCACATGGCAGAGTTGAACCAGCCAACATTTGTAATTCACAAATATGCCATGTCTTATTTTTAATCTCACAGCATGATACACTACCACAGTGCATGCTGTACTGACTTGCATTTATTTTACTGCTTACAATGTGTGAACTTGGAAGGGGACAGAAAGGGAAGTCCTTGGGCCTGCCTGGTGCATCTGCTGCAGCAGCCAGTTTCTTAGCCATGTCATAGCTGCTGCCAGACTTTCTGGTTCTGATAAATGGTCCCTGTTCCTCTGGAACTGGGCCCTGACACTTAGTCCCAAAGTTAGAGTAAAAAATTTACATTCTCTCTGTTGAGAAAACTTCAGATCATTTCAAAAGGTCCTTACACAGCCTGGTACAGGTGATTAAATGAGCCATAGCAATCCTTCAGAATTGCATGCCTAGATAAGTTTTGTCTCTGTTTCTTCCCATGCTTGAGCCTGAGGTAAGCCAAGACATGGAATTGGTCAATAAAGCCTTTCTCTGGCCCCGAAGGATAGAGGTCATTAAACATGTCTCTGTTTCCCTTTGCTTCATCTAGCCCAACTCTGCAGCAGATGACCAGATGGCCACAGGGCATGTTCTGTAGCTACAAGATAAATCTCATGGCAAGCAATTTCCTTCCATCAGTTACATCAGACACATGCATAAAAATTTAGATTTACTTCCCAATTAAAAAAAAAAAAATCCTGAAAGCTCTGTTCATGAAAAACACTGCTTTGTGTGCCAGATGGGAGAATGTGCTTCTCTTTTTTTAGTGTAGGGCAGCCAAAAGTGGTTTGTGGTTCTAAAGAAGTTGTAGTGTTTGAGAAAGTACAAATCCAGTCGTATTGAATGCAAAAGATCAGGATCATCTTTTTGTTCTGGACTTTGTAAGAAATGTGTAGCATTTGGAAAATGCCTCCTGTCTGACCTGAGATGGTGATGGGTAAGAAGTAACAGGCACCCCTCCAAGGAGTTATGAAAAACACTGGCATGTGCTGTTAAACCACTTTAAAAAAAATAAGGCAAGACAATGGATAGGATTAGAGAAATGTGGAAGTCTGTAGAACTGGTGGCAGTGGTTGACCGCTTATATCCACCAGCGGATCTTGTTCGCAGGGGAAGTTGGAAGAAAGCTGGCTATTACTACAACTTTGTTTGCTCTAAAGGAAGAGGGCCCAACAGAAGGGAGCTTCAGATAGCAGTAGTGGGCATTTTGATGTATATTTTTAGTGCAGCTAAGCTAGAAGCGTAGCTTATGTTTAAACTCTCATTTGGGGTCCTTGGTTTGTTTCGTTTTGTTTAGGGGTTTTTAATCAGCACTTTCCATGCATTCTTTCTTTCCTTTCCATGGCTCTTCTAGCTGCTGTTCTGGAGCAGCGTGCTTTTGTTTAAAGGTACTTGTAAACTTTTGTAAAAATAGCTTTTAATTGACTAGAAGCATACAGAGTTCGATCATTGCTTATCAGTGTGAAGCTGGGTCACTTTTCATGACCTTTGTTTTCATGGCCTTATGCTTCTGCTTTCATTCATCAGTAAGACAAGAGATGCAATTGAATTGCTTTAAATGTTTCTTACCAGATCACGAAGGGTGTAGATTAGAGATTGTGTCTGAGGTTTTTCCTGGGATCTTCCGCAACACTGCCCACGTATTTTGTGCAGTGGGACATTTAGATAATGGATCTTTCACCCTAATTGCCTGGGATTAAGTTCACAAAGCCAAGAAGTACCATTTGGTTTCTAGCACGTTTTTGAAGGTGCATGTAAAAGATGTGACTTGTCCTGTGTCGCTGTGGGTAGGGCAGAAAATGGTTTGGAAATGCCTCCTGTGTTGCCAACCATTTTACTTCTTTATGAGCAGGAGAGGAAAAAAGAAATAAAAAGTGTCATCTGGCCATATTTAAAATGTTGGCGTATTTGTACTGCACATGGTGTTAGAAACTACATTGTCCTAAAACAACCAAGAATGCCTTTAGAGGTTGGTATTTATGGCCATTTTGTTGCCCCTTATCACAGTCACAGCATATGAGCTGGGAATCTAAGCGAGTAGTCAGCTGAATATACACATGGCTAGGTTATCTCATTTCTAGCTGCCTGCTTTGTTTATCAAGCACTTATGTAACGTTCAGAATTATATTAAGGCAGGGCCAAGCTTTGTATTCACATGCTGTTATCCTGCTGCTGATAGGGGAGATGAGCAGAGCAGGGTGTGAGGTGGTTAAAGGCATGGCTGCCCCTGCTCTCTCTCCTCTCCTAAGCTTAAGATCTCACTTTCTAGCAATTGCAGTGCAAGGTTGTGGGACTTCATGCTTCACACTTCCATCAGCAGCATAGAGACACAGAGCTGAGGCTGCAGAGGCAACAAGTGTCAGACTGTAAAGATTGATTTGAATGCTATCAAATTACTTTGGAGTTGGGGATAGACATGGGATTTTCAATAGATGTTCATAATTAAGAATGTAAAGAGAATTTCATGTTTAAATGCCCCAGATTTAAAAAAAAAAAAAAAAAAAAAAGCCAACGGCTTTTAAAGCTCTGGTTTGAACTCCTTGAAAATAAAATAATTGAGTGGTTAGGGTGGAAAGGAAAATGACACTCCTGCAGGCATTAAATCATCCTGTTTCCTCGCTTTTTTCCTCTCCATCACACACAGTTGCACACAAAAACTCTGCTGCAGAGCGCTGTTTTTCATTCTTCTCATAGACTATTCCCTTCGTCTGAACACATATGCATGTAACAGGTTTTGTTTGTCCTTTCCTCCCCCTGCCACAGCAGGATGTGAAAAGAAGGGTTTGCCCCAAAAGAGTTATTAGAGTTAATAATTGCCTGTTCAATTAAAGGCCTTTTTAATGGTAACACAACACAGTATTTTTTGCATAAATAGGTTGATATAGACTCACTTGTGACCATTACTTAGTCACGTAACTCACAAGCAGCTAACTGTAGCCAGCCTAAACTGGTTTCAGGATTCTGTTGGAATTTTTTGGTCAATAATTCATAACCTCTCTTGAGACTTATGAAAATTCCTTTTTAGCCATGGCAGTTGCTAAGTAATGTCCCTACTTGGATAACAGTTTAGACACCAATCCTTAAATTGATAGTTTGCATACAGACTGCTAAATTTATGCAGGGAGCTTTTCTGGACAAAGCCAGATAGCGTATTTTCTGGTTTTTACAAGAGAAAGCTTTGAAATCTTTCTGCTTTGGCTGGTGATAGCCATCTGGATTTTCCTTAACCTAAAGTTTGTATCTAAAATAAAATCTGAATCCAAATTTCCTTACAACCTTCATTACTCACTCTAAAAAACTTTTGAAACAGGCCTTCCTTTTCAGTTTTGGAATTTTTAATCATTACTTCCACGCTTCAAATTTAAACCATTAAAAAACACTGCATTAATACAGATACCAGACTTCTGCCATCCCTGTTTCTAATTCAGTTTTCCCTTGAAACAAACTCCAGCTCAGCTGGTGACACTTCTAGACATGGTGCTGTGAATGAACATCTGAAAATTTTTGCTTTAGGACATTAAACCCCATTTTTTAGTAGAAAGAGATGTAATCACTTGCTTGAACTTACTTTGATTTTGAGTTTTACCATAAACTTGGATTTTTTTCAGAGAAAGCTTTATGTCAGATTTCTGTTGATGCAAAATGTTTCACACAGAGTTGAGTTCTGTGGCAACGTTTGTAAAATCAGCATTTCTTAAAGGGCATATTTACATGATGACTTTCATGGCACAGTGAAGTAGTTTGTGTAGAACATGTGAAAGCTGTTAGAGCAAACAGGAGGTTTGTATTCTTATTGCCATTTGTAAATTAAGAAAATCCTTACTGCACTTTCCCCAAACAAGTGGGCACTAGTAGCCCTTTATAAATTTCTGTTGTTAATTCTAGGCATTTTTACTTAGCGGACTCCAACTGTCTGACATTTTCAGTTAAATTATCATTAAAGCACCTTAAAAACAAATCAAGCATATTAAGCATTTTTGTCTTTCCCCTTACCCACCATTAAGTACAGGGTAACATTGTAAATTTTCCACTGATGCATTTCAGGGGGCCAAGTGAGATGAGCAGCACAAGCTGTAGAATCGTACGTCGCTCACCCACTAACAGGGGCCTTTTTTTTTCTGTGAGTTTCCATAAATTAGATGTGGAGCCAAAGCAAGCAGAAGCTATTTTTAGTGCAGCAGCAGCACTGCAGAACAGAAGCTGGCGGAGTGTCACGTGTGTCAGGCTGAATCAAAGGGAGTATCCCAGCAATGTACTGTCAACAAAACAAGGGCGCTGTCAAAAAACAAGCTTCAGGTACTGAAAGAACCCAAATCAAAGCCTTACACGAGAGGCAAATGCACCATCTCTGTTTCTTAGGAGATGTTCCTATTTTGCAAACATGGGAGCCTAATAAGAATTCCATGTTTCCTGGTGTCCCATTGTCTCACTCGATGCAGTCTTTACCATTAGGCATTTTATCTAGAAATCTTCTCTTTTATATAGTAATTTTCTATCTTTTATTAAGAGTGAAGTCATTGTCTGAATACACGTGAGTGTAGCAGAAGCACATGCAGCTGTCTGCAGAGCCACTGCACAGGGGATGTCCTTGCTGTGAAAGCACAGCTTTACAGCATGGGAGACGTTGTTTTTCAGCAACAGAAGAGCAATATAAGCAAATACTTCACTCTTACACATGAATTGGATTGATATATTCTTCTGTGAGGTTTCCCATTCATAACTGGTATTTTGTGGGATTTTTGCATGAAATGCATCTGTCCTCAGAAATTATACATTAACCTGAGTAAATATTCAGTGAACCATTCAAAGATTAACTTTTACTTAGTTTACTTTGGTCTCCATGTGTCTGCGTGCTATCAGAGGCACAAATAGAAACTAGGTAGTTTCAGGGCTGTCTTGTCTGTTACCAGAATTACTTGCCAAGACCATGCCATGAAAACTTATGGTCAGTCTGTAGCATCATCCTATTATTACTCAAGCAGTTGAGACACAACCTTTAAAAAGTGTTGAAATTTTTCATTTTAATTCATAGTTTAAAAAAAACCAAACCAACAAAACCCAGCTGCCTCCCTTCTTCCTGAAAACCACCTGTTCAGGTGATGCATCCTTTGTTGATCCTGCAGGTGCAGGTATTTTCATGAACTTCAGGGCTTGAATTTGTTGGGGTTTCTCTTTCAGGAGCCTGGGAAAATGGGAGAGTGATTGTTGCTTTTACAGTAAATGCAAATAACTGTGGAAAAGGACTTAGGGAAAAGGTTGTCAGCCTAAGCTGAATTATATGATTTCCCTACAATAGCAGCCCATGCAAAACAGGGTTAGATGAGATTAATGTACAATGGGCACATTGAGACAAATGCAAATATCAAAGGCAGTTGTGTCACCAATGGCACAAAAGAACTCTAGAATGCCACAAGTGCCTCTTGTTACCTCCTTGCTGCTCCTGACAGGGTTTTCCCCCTGGGCTGGGGGAAGAATCACTCAAGCTGGCATCTGGGTTTGGAAGGAATATGGGCTCCTAGGCACATCAGACATGGCGTGAGTCTTGTATAGGTGCTGTGAGCCTTCTTAGAATTGTGAGTTTAACAGACTTTGATGTCAAAGAGGAACTGTAGCCCCATCTGACCCACTGGCTGTACATTTTTGTTTATTTTTTATTTTAGGCAAGTTGCAGCCAGGAAAAAAGAAATCAACATAGAATGTCATGTTGAGAGTAGGAAAAGCTAAGAAACAAAGAGTAGAAACAGGAAATTCTTAAAGAATGTTTCATGCACTCTAAATGCATTCAATAACGATAAAGTCTTTTTTCATGGAACATTTTGGGTAACTTAACACTTGGAGCCAAGTGTTTGTAAACTATTTGTTCAGATGTTAATATTTCAGGTTTTTAAAGGAAAGTATTTTGACCTTTTGGGGCCAGGTTTTCAAGTGCCCATAGCCAAACCAAGGGAGCACCCAGCTGAACTCAGAATTCACAGCTGCTGCATGAATTGAGAATCTGAATGTACCATACTGCCTTACTGTAAGCTACAATAACAAGTTATGGCCATGAATATCTCTGAATAAACCCCTGAACTTATTGTCAGTTCCCTTGCACAGATACACTGCCTCCTTATTCCAGTACCAATCTCTTCCTATTCAAAAAGCAAGCTGCAATGCATTCTCATGCCTGGTTTTGCTAGAATGATTTCCACCATTATAACTTCAGAACACAAATAAGCTGAAAACATTTCGATTTGAAGTAACTGTAAATCACAGGCAAGTAGTTGGTTGTCAGCTAGAATTTTTGTGGTGTGTTTAGGTCTCAGAGAAACAGAATTTGGAGAGCAGGAGCTAATTGTGATCTGGCCACAAATGCTAGCAAACAATGTTGTGCTTTCTGTACCAAATAACTTTCTATTTATTCCCAGCAGAACTGCCCCACCGAAACAGAAGTCGGTAATCACCTCCGTGTTTGTGGCCAAACTAAGTAGCCTTGCAGTGCTGACACTGCTTAGGAGGGCTGGGAGTTGTGTGCATTGCAACCACTGCATTTCCTGTCCCAGCCCTGGGAGGAAACCAAGGCAGGCAGCAAGGGTGGGGAATCTCCTGCTGGCTGGGTGCTGTGCCAGCCTTTCAGACACATACCTCAGTGTTATCAGGAGTAAGCAAAATAAATGAATTGGTGTGCCTGAGAGGCTGTACGTCACATCCAGCCCACAAATTATAGCTTCTACAGCTCAGCTCGCCACTAAAACATCCATAAAACAGATTTTCCTGAATGAAGCATAGAGCAGAGATGGCACACTTAGGAAGTAATTGCACTGAGCTCTTAGTGATGCAAAAAAAATTGCAAGTTGGAGTAATAGTTGCTGTGAATCTGCTAGCTACAGGGGAACTTAGAACAGATGCTCCTTTACTCAGATACTAGGATACAATCTTTCAGTGGGTCAGTTATGACATGTATGTAAACAAAAAATCTATTAAAAGCCATCATATTAACATACGGCAATATAATTGTAAAGGAAGGAGTTTTCTTGAAAATTATGCTGGGTTAACATATGACTGCTTAAATTAACTTTGGCAGATAGAACTGTTTTAATTGGGTAGTGAATTAAATGCAACTAGATCAAAGCTGGCATTATTATATTTAGTTGCAAAACCTTTGCAAGAATATAACATTTGTAAACTGCATGTAATAGCTGTAATTTTCTTGTTCCGCGGTCTCTGGCGAAGAAGCTGCTATACATGAGCCTTAACTTTCCACTGATTTATGTATTTCAGAAGGTTTTTTCTGTATTTCTTCTCTTGCCAGCTCCTTTTCAGGCTCTTTGAATCTTTTGACACAGACTACAGGTGCAATTGCAGCCCGTGTGGACACACCCAGCCTGCCATTAACCTAACCAGTCTGGGCACCTGTGCAGAAAAAAAGAAGCTTAAATATAGCCAGGTTTCTAAAATACAAGACTCAAGTACTAAAGCCTTGCCATAGCAGATATACTGCTATCCATAATTGAGCTAGCTAATTTAAATTTTAGTAGATGTCTGCAGTGATTCTCAGTGTGCCTGTGGATCACCGTGAAGATAATGTCTGAGGTATAATTTTCTCAAATACATAGTTATGTACCTATCCTGTGGGTGTCTTTTTTTTTTTTTTTTTTTTTTCTGTAATGTAGGTTTCGTAAGCTCTAGTTCAGCATTTCCTCTTCCTTATCCAAATGGTCTTTTCTTTGATATTTATCTCTTTTTCTTTCTTCATTTCCACATCTTACTCTATTATTCTCAGCTCTAATGATTTGAAATAATGATACTGGATTTTAATAATCATGTTTCCTAACACAGTGGGAAAACCCCTCTCACTTGTATTGGTGTATTTAGGAGCCTCCACACCCCTTGCTGAGCTTCAAAGGTAAATTGAAAAGTTTGCTTCATTTCATTCTAGGAAAGAAGGTCAGGTTGCTGCATTAATTCCGCTGGGAGTAGAATAAGCTCGTAGCTGCCTGTTTACCTAGAGTCATAGAATTATCAAAGTTGGAAGAGACATTTAATATCAGCAAGTCTAACCACAAACCCAGCGCTACCCCTGTAAACCCTAAACCACATCAGCCAGGGCTGGATCCAGATACCTCTTCTACACCTCCAGGGATGGTGACTCTAGCACCTCACTGGGCAACCTATTCCAACGCCTGACCACTCTAAGAAATCACTTAATCACTCCAGTGCCTGAAACATGGGTAGACACTTGTTTTATAAGCTAAACACAAGGCAGAAAAAAAGTCTGCCCCTACAAGGTTAAACATCAAAAAAACCTTGTCATAAATACCCAACAGAAGCCAGAAATATCCTTACTTTGTACAGAATAATTGAGTAAGGCATACAGGTGTTTTTCTGCCATTATGGATTGTATTTTGTTTGTTTCAGCCTCTGCATTTTCTTAGAAATATGAGAGTTATTTCAGTAACTTTAATTTAATATCAGCTGGATTGCTTTTAATTGTTACATTCCTCATTATGTACCATGTATAGGAAGAACTACCTACTGCGTATGCAACATGCAGAAATGGAGCTGAGGAGGTGATATTTTTGAGTTGTCATCATTGGTACAAAGCATTGTCATGCTTGTGTCCTACAGCAAAACTGCTCTTGCTGACAGGGGACCTCATCCTTGGGGTTAGGTTTGCCCCCCTGGTCTTAACCTTTAAATGACACTTGAATTAAAATTGGAGGTTGTATCAAGCAGCTACCTATCTGGATTAATGGATTTAACTATTTAATGGATTTAACCACTTTAGTGAAAAGTATAAATATTTCGTGTTGTTTACAGTGGTGATTGTCTGAGTGCTGAGTTGATGCTGATGAGCAGTTTTATGTGGTAATGCTTGGCACTGCCAGTTCATGTCCCTCTTCTCAGAGGTGCTTTTTATGCTCACTTTCCACTGGTTGCTAGGCTGAGATGTGGTCCTTTTTGCACAAATTCAGCATGTGGAATTTTATGTCACAAAGCAAGACGGGGGGGGAAAAACCCCAGAACTCTCTCCTCAGTGTGCATCCAGCAGATAGTGCTTCTCTCATCTAGTACTTGGCAAGGAGGTTTTTTCAGGTCTTGGATCCAACTGAATATCCTTCTCAACAGTCTCAGCTTAAGGTCTCTGAAGAGGATCTTGAATAAATTGTACCCTGAAATACACACCTCTCTCAGCTGTTTTTGCAAGATGACAAAAAGTTGTTGAGTTACAAAATTAGGACCCTGTAAGCAAGCAGAGGAATCCTGGGCATCAGTAGAGAAAGAGTGATACGATTAAGCAACTTTCTTTACTGCTGGAATTTTTCTTTGGATAATGAGTGCAGGTTGCAAGGTGGAAGTAGTGTGTTTGGATTCTAGGAAGTTCTATAGCAGTGACAGAAAATAGCTAGTGGTGAGAGCTTGAGGGCCTTTTTTGAAAGGATTGTGAGAGAAGGCATGAACTTGGAACAATAGCGTTTTAGAATAAGACTGTATAATGTAACTTTGAACTATTTATAACATGCACAGAGATAGTGCAGGTACTTGTGTTTAGTGTAATTATGCTTATGCAATCAGCTTTTTTAGGAAGATAACCATTTGACTAGTTTATTTTTGGAAATGTACTCCAGGGTGCTAAGATGTGTATCTATATATCTATCTTTATATAATTTTCAGCTTCGGTTCTAAATCTGTTTTCTGTATCTGTCAGGAAATATCCTTCTACCTATAAACTGTATGAGGCTGATTAATGACTGATGGCAGACAAACCTACAAATATCAAGCTTTTGGCATCATAAGTGAAAATGCCTTGCTTTGTAAGAGGGGGAAGGGGAGAAATTAATTTCCTGTTTAATTTCTACAAGAAAAAACCCACAGCCTGACCAGATGGAATTTCTTTTGTACTATAAATAAGCAAAGCTTTCCTTCTTTCATGGTTTAAATTTTGATACATTTCTATCTAAACTGCTTCTTCCACATTTTTTCTTTGTTCTGCTGTGTTCAGGGATGTTCCTTCAGATGCTCAGTTGATAATGGAAGTAATAGAACAAAGCTCTTGAACGCTGATAAAAATGTATATCAGTATATATCTGTAAAACACAAAATATGCTGTGTGGCTAGCTGGGACAGCAGTCCTGATCACTTGAATGTGTGTTCTGGGGATAGTTAGAATAAACTACATCTTTTCTAGATTTGGTGCTCATCTAGGTAAATGGGTTTATTAACAGTTACAGAAAATATGGGCTTCCTAAAAATGGTTGGTTGTGGTTTATGGGAAATGTGCTTTTTTCTCTCAAAACACTTCATATGTATTTCATGTCATGTCACAATTCACTTTCTCAGCTGGGTGTAGTTTGGCAGTATTGTTTTTATTTATTAAGGTTAAAACATTGTTTTCTCATTATATCTTTCATTCCATTCCTTTTCTTAACACTTGTAGGTCATGTTTGACATTAAAACATTGGTCATTATGATGCCACAGTGCACTGGCTCTTTAGTAAAACTCTTACTTTGAATCCCTCATGGCAGTGAATTTTCAGTGTTATGCATGGGCATGTCTTTGACTATTGGTGTCTATATGATAACTATACTAAATTTTAATTGTAGCCAGCTTATTACCAAACTTCTGGTGATAATTAGTGTAGCGGTGTTTGAAGCAGTGAATACAAAAAAAGTCTAGTTCAGTCACCAGTGCTGTGCTCTTGTATTCTACTTCCAGCACCTCTCTCTTCTGTCAAGTTTAATGATAAATAAAAATAGTCATTCAGATTCTCAAAGCAAACAAATTTAACTTAAAAACACTTTATAACAGGATAGAGGTGGGGTAGGGGTGTAAAGAAGCTCAGCAGCTTCTACAGCTTAATTCACTTTTCTGGTCTTTTTTTTTGTTCTTCTGAGGTAATTAAGCAGGGCATGGATGTTGCATGATGTTGTACTCCTTGCCAGAACAGAAAACATTTTAAGGTGAACTGCTGAAGAAAATCAATTACGCTGGAAAGCAAATCCTGCATGCATAATTAGCAAAACCTTCTTAGCACTTGTGAGGCTGTTCTTCTCAAAAGGCAAGTTGGTGTTAGGGGTGGCAAATCATGGGCTTTTCCTAGTCGTTTCAACAGATCATTGTGCAGTTCTTGCTTTATAAAGCAGTGAATGTCCTGGGGCCCCCTCAGCTTATGCACCAGCCCCTGTTCTGGTGTGGCAAATGATAGTGCCTGTGGCAGTCACCAGAGAGGCAGCAGGCACCTTCTGGAAAGTGACCTAGGCTCTGTCTTTGTTGCAGTGTCCCCATAGGATCATACCTTATAATGAGAAGTATTTAAAATGCAATATGCCATACTACGAGGTAAGGCTGGAGCCTGGCCTAATCCTGGTGGCAATGGAGGCTGCAGAGGAGCCTGTCAGTGCTGGAGGTGGAATGTGCACTGATGGTTCCCTTGGGTCACATGTGGCAAAAACACTGTTAGGTAGGGTGGTTTTATTGTATTCATCACATCCTGGGCTAAGCACTGGAAGATACAAGACAGGACTAACAGTCTGTACCTAAAGCTGCTGGATTTTTGAAAAATTGCAGGTTACTCTTAATAGCAAGATAATTACACTTGTGGAGAATGACATAGTTGTGACCATTCCCCAGAATAAAAAGCCACCTCTGTACTTTCTAAGTACAGAGACACGCTGTGTGATGTCACAGTGTTGGGCAGTAGTTCTGCATGTGGGGTTTGGAGTTGGGCTGCAGTGAGCAAAGAGTGGGGTCTTCATTTGCTTTGAGGTGAGAAACCTTCATTCAGGCTCCAGACATCCAGAATTTTGCACACATTACTGGTCTTTCAAGCATGTGAACTGTCACATTGAATTCCAAGGTCTTGTTGCATTCAGTAAGATTACTTACATCCTTAGAACTATGCTTATGAGTGAGTCTTGGTAGAATCAAAGTTTTTCTTGTACTGAACTTCTTAGTCCTTCAGTATATTTGACATATTTAATCATTCTGACACAAGGAAAAAAGTGCAGGGAAGCTCAAAACTGCCATGTTGTCAGAATGTTTTGCCATTTGGGTTTATTTTCTCTACTTTTTTCTACAGTTATTAAAATTTCCTCTTACTTGTAGCTTTTGTGAGAAAAGAGCTCACCTTGAAGATGATGTCAGTTTTGAGGAAAGGGTCAGCAGCTTTTCAGTGGACTTCTATTTTGCTCCAGAATAATTTTGGTCATCATTTCTTTCCTGCTGGCATGGGCTGTCCATGTCTTTTCTAGAGAAGCAGAGGTGGCCCAGGACATCCACAAAGTGTGGTGATGGAGCCCATCATACAATTTATCAGTGCTGAGATGGGAAGAAACACGAGCACAAAGCATTAAAAAAGGTTGGAAACATCCCCATTTTCTCACTTCTCTGATTTGGCTTTTGTCCACATGATGTTTTGACACCAAATCTGCTCAGAAGTGCATTGCAGGGCTTGAGCTGAATTTAGGTCAGAGCAGCCCCAAATCCAACACATAACCAGTAAATGAAGATATGTATCCTAAAGATATGTGGTTGTTTATAAGTTACATTTCTTGATTCGCTGTAGAGTTCTCAAGATATTAGAAATACTTTTAAAATTACTGAAATGTAAAAAATGTTAGTTAAAACCAGTTCCTTTAAATATGAGTATTATTATGTTTCACTTTTTGAATGAGCTGCACTGAGCCTTCTCAGATAAACGTCTTGCAAAAGGGATGAAGCATCAGTGAGGCAACAAATGGCTTTTGCTTTCAAAATATCACAGTTATATTTTAAACCTCTACTTTTTGGATTTAAAATTTTTGTCAGTGCACCGCCGAACAAAGTAATGCCCCACAAAGCAAAGTTGTTGTTATTTTTCTGAAGGAAGTGTAAACTGCTTTGACATCTAATGCATGATACCCCGTTGCAGTACAGACATTTCTTAAGAGCAGATCAGTATTTGTAGTGCTGGTGTTAGGACTGGATTATGTGTAATCTAATTAAGGAGGTTACTAACAATTTGAAGGGATTATAAGATTAGCAATTATCTGTGTGCTTATTTGATTAAAATAAATGCCTGCAGATTTGGCTGCCATACCTGTGCTCTGTTATTTGGGATCAGAAATCACGTTTCATTGGAAGTAAAAGAAACAACAACAATATTTTGTGGTTTGATTTTGTTTCTGTTATGTTTTCAATGCAATGTCTAGTCCCTAATTAATTTTCACTGAATTGCAGTGCACTTTATTATTAAAAGCCCTTTTGGAGAAAAGTTTTTTTTTAGGGGAGGGAAGACCATTTTTAAAAATAATATATAGTTCAATTAAAAATACAATTTTTAGGTACTGGGCAAAGACAGTAATTCAATAGGATACTCCTGCACACAGGGTTGAGGCTTAACTGTCTGTAACTTTGCAGTTTAGGTCTGGTATCACTTAGTGAAGCTTCCCAGATTTCTTGTTTGAAAAATGTCCCACTCTGTGTGATTGAGAGTTTCAGCTCATTGTGGAGCCGAGATCCCAAAGGGTAAAGGTCCTTCTTCACATTCCACTTTGTATCCTTCTTCCTCCACCTCCTGAGGGCACCCAATGCTCCTGAGCAATAGTCCGAACAACTTTTTTATTAAAAGTTTGGTTGAATTGAGAGTTTCTGTGAAGGAAGTTCAGATCCTTAGAGACCATCACAAGAGTAGTTCTCACCCTCAGGACAGGTGGTGGGCACACTCCTTCTCAGAGCATATCCCAGCATCTGAGCCACAGTGTCACACACACAGTTTGATGAGGAAAAGAGAACCTGTTAGGGACAACAACCTGTTGTTGTTTTAGGAATCCTTCTGTTTCAAGTGAGAAAGGAAAAGCAAAAGTACAAAAACGCATCTAGTTTTCTCCTTGAAAATGCAAAACACACACCTGCCCTCAGAGCCTGACCACAGGGTGACCTGTCTATATATATAGACAGTATAAATCATTGCACAAACATGAGTGATGGTTCTGTATTTAGAGAACAAGTGATTCCTGGGTTTCATTTCCACAGGTTACATTCAAGCTGGGAATGGTATTTTTAATCTTCTCTTTAAAAGAAAAAAAAGAGAGGAAAAAGAACATTTTGAGAAGTGAACTGACAAGTGGCTTTGGGTTTCTGACATTTATGCCTTATTTGTATATTACTTTTCAACCTTCTCCAGCTGCTACTGCCTGAATCTTCCATGTTTTTTCCACTAACTGGATGGGTGGAGAAGACAAATTAGGAAGTTCAGCTTCCTTCTCGGTGCCTGTTGTTAGGAGTTCCAAAAGTAGTCCAGCGTTCAAAACTGGCTTCAGTGGATTTTTTTTCGAAAAGGTGGCTTTTATCAAGTTTCTGCCCGTCCTTGCAGATGCGAACGTGGTACAAAGCAGTAGCTGCTAGAAAGTGACAGGGTGACTTTTCAGCTGTAAAGGCGAAAGTTGTTCTCACAGTGGCACCATCATGCCCTCAGGGGTGGTGATGTTGGCCACAATCCTGCAAGGAGCTGCAGCTGCCAGGCTCCCAGGTGGCTCCCTGCAGGTCCTCAGGCTGGCTGGGCCATGCTGCTGTATTGCAGCACCAGCACAGTGTGTCCAGTGCTGCTCAGCCCTCTCCTTCCTGAGCTGTCCCACCTGGGGCCACAGATGGTGGCAGCCAACATCTCAGTGTGGAGGACACACAGGTAGCAGCAAGGATTGCCCATGGTGCCAAATTCTCTATTAGCCACGAGCCAAGATCTCTTTGCTCCAGCTTTTCATCAACCAGACCCAAGAAATGACAACCACCTGTTAGGTACAGGGTAGAGAGATTATAAACAGAAGTGTAATCTAATCTTTAAAGTAACTTGAAGCAGAACATAATCAGGTTGTTGCATAATTATTTTCCTCATTCCTCAAATTCAACTCATTGTATGTTGTTTTAATAGTGCAAATGCACTGTGCACTGTAAAAGTCAAAGAAAATGGACGAGAATGTAAAGAAATTTACAGGGAGTGCAGCATTAGGAATGCTTTTCACAAAATGCTCTATTAATAGTAAACAGTTGTTAATGTGACTTCTACTCAAATGTACATTTAGCAGGGTTGTAGGGCTAGTTCTTAATGCTAAGTTTTATCTCCCCTGTTTAAATAGCTTATAGCTGTTAAACAGAATTAGGCCAAGTATTAGCAAGTAGGACATAGTCACTGCATTCTTCTCCTTCCATTTTTGTAGTAACAATTCATCTTCTTGCTTTAGCTCCATGCCTTCCTCCAGCTACCCGAGGTAATCTCTCAGCCAAGCCGTAGGTGGTGTGACCATTTGCTTGAATACATTCAGTGGTTAAATATATCCTGTTCTAAAATGGGCAGGATAATGGTGATTTAATAAAAACATCTCAGCAGCAGCATTTGTAAAGATACAGGAATTTTCTTATGACTCTAATGGTTATGTCTAGCATTTTTATCTGTACTGTTAGACCCTCTGCTTGATGTTATTACTTTCACCTAATAATTTCTAAGGCAGATGATCATAGACAGATATTTACCTGATACTGTTTTTCATTAATAGCTCCACAGTGTGTTGTGCGTGGGAATAAGAAGGATAACCCATCTGCTATAGACTACAATTAGGGAAGCCCTAATAAATTCCGGTGCCTGGCATGAGCAAGTTTGGGAAAGCAAGCTTTGAGTCCTTCCCGTTGAAGGTGAATAGTTGCCGTGTCTCTGCTTTGCTAAAAGGGAAGGCAACAGGTCTACTTCTGAATGATGGGTGAAGTGCTGCTGTCGGATGCTTGGGAGTTAAATGCTCATTAACCACTGAAAGGATGTCAGTCCTCATCATCTTTCTGTCCTTTAACTCCTGAGCCATTAATTTTTGCCCTGTTATGTAAGTTTTCTTGCCTTGAACATTGACAAGGTAACATCCTATGTCAGTTACTCTGAGAAGAAGCTGATGAACCACATGGCAGCCCGACACATCAAAGGATTACTCACAGAGCTGTGTCCAGCATGACCCTTACTTTTAGTGAAACATGTCCTTCCCACTAAGTAAAGGTTTGAGAGTGCACTGTTAAAGCTGGGACAAGGATTAAGGAGTGTAGAAGAGAAATGATCTGTCACCACGCTTCATAAACTGTAATAAGGTTAAAAAAAAAATAAATTCTATCAGGTGTTCTGTAAGGTCAGCATTAAAAGTTTCTTTTCCACTGTGCAGGAAGCTGGTTGTCTTCCTGACTTTTCCATAGAAAAATTTTTCTGTTTTCCTGAGTTTGCACTGATGGCATACTTCAGGTTTTACATGCAATCCCAGAAAGCTGCGTCTCTGGTAGGATAGTTATTAGGAGCCCTCATATTCCTTTGAATGAGTGTTACCTGTATAAACTCCAGATCCTGCCCATGTCTTGGAGCCTCCAAGACATTCTCATGAGAGCTGATTGAGTGATCCAAGTGTTAATCCTTGGAGCGGCTCCCGCTCTGTTTAACCCCAGCACTCACTTGGACTCCAGCTGTGTCAATTCTCTTGTCATGTCAATGCCTGACAAGCACGATAGGTGAAAGCAAAGAGATACACTCTCATTTTGCTCAGGATTCTAACACACTGTTCCTTTCATTTACATGTCAGCAAAAATGCACAGGTCTGAAAACAGTAATAAACACGCATGTGTGCTTTTTCTGGCCAGGAGGGTTTGCCACCCTAAAGAATTCACTTTTCTTCATCTGGGTTTTCAAGAGAGTATTACCATCCTCTTTTTGGAATAATCTGGCTTGATTATAGGCCTCAGAACTTTTGGCAGCAAGTTCTCTTACACTGAGTTTGGACTGGTGCCACAGGTAAACACAAACGTCTCGTGACTTCCTCTTCAGTTTGTGGTTTTTTTACCTTTGTTTCTCCCATTTGGAGATTTTCTGCTTTCTCTCCTGTAAAAAACTCCAGTCAAACTGGTTTTTCCTTTCTGGTGCTCACCATAACAGATTTATTATTCCAAACCACTTCCATCAGAGTAAGTGATCTTCAACTTCCAACAACCATTGCTGTTTCTAACCTGGATTTGGCATTCTTCAGGGCTCACAGTACTTGATGAATTTGTGTACACTAGGAAGATCTCTACAGTGCAACCATTTTTGAAAACAAAACCATCTACCAGAATGTGTAAGTTGCAGTGAAATAATGCTTCCATTATGACAGCAAGATAAATTTGGAAGCAACAGGGGAAGCTCTATTTGCAACATCCGGTGAAAATACATTTTGTTAACTTTTGACATCCCCTGGCAGTGCTGTGGTATGTATCTGGTGCTTGTAAACCTGATGCATTTTATAGCTTTTAGTATTATCAAGGCTTTTTCCCACAGCTCAGCTTTCCTGAACATAAAAGTCCAAGTTCTTTTTGAAGAAGTCACCAGAAGAGATGGAGGTGAGGTCTTCTATGCACTTTTGTTAGTGGGACATAAACCCAAGGTTTTGATCAATTATTCTGTCAAAAGGCACATTCTGCAGGTCCTGATGGGACAGCTGCATTCTGCCCATGTGTCTCATCTGATGTTTTAGGTATTCTCAGCTTCCTTTCCAGCACCAGTCTGTGTAGTTGCTGGAAGATGTGAAACAGTTGTTTCATTCAGAGAGTGGATAAAGAGATCCTAATCTGCCATACATCAGCTCACAAAGCAGTCAGGATCCAGATCTCTCTGGATACCACAATATGAGCTTTCTGTTTTCAGGTTTTTATCTTTGGGTCCTCTGTTCAAAATTGCACTTATATTTGCAGGATGTGCCCTGTGTAGCCTTTACATTGCAGAACTCAAATCTGTGTCAGTATAAACACTCCATGGATGTATCAATATGCACGTAATGATTGTCTGCCTAGGATTATCTGCTCACAAGAAAGAAGAAGATACACTGAATTCAGTGGATTCAAGCTGATCAGGAAGAGAGACTGCATGTGCCAGTCTAAGCTTCAGATCTTATCAGTGCTTCATTCTTAGTCTGTGTTCTGCAGTGGCTCCACCACTTGCACCCCTGGGAATAAAATGTCTGAAGACATGTAGTAGAAAAACAATGTCCCTTTTAAAATCGGTAAATAAATTACCTTTCTTCTTTTTTCCCTCTTTGCCTGTCATCTTCCCTGTTCTCTGAGATCCCATGTGGCAGAAGTTGCAGATGATGAGTCTCGTTTCTTCTGGAGCCTGTTAACCTTTCTGTGTGAATGACAGTTTTCCAGATTTAAGTCTTCGTCAGTGTTTATGTTAAGAAGAGGGTTAATGATGATCCCCATAGGCCTCTCGCTCAGAAAGCAAAAACATCTGCTAAGCCAAGAAGTGGTTAGTTTGCTAAATTTAGAAGGAAGAAATGCATTTCCCAAAATTCACACTGCTTCTTAACAAATTTAAGGAACCGGTGGGGGCAAGCAGTTATGGAAGTCATACTGTTTATTCTTTTTTG
Source organism: Sylvia atricapilla (assembly GCF_009819655.1). NCBI lineage: Eukaryota > Metazoa > Chordata > Aves > Passeriformes > Sylviidae > Sylvia > Sylvia atricapilla. The sequence continues at coordinate 100,136,252 of NC_089140.1, read as the reverse complement.
TTTGCTTGTTTAGTTCATATATTTTCAGTTAAAAGTGAGATTGCTCTTACTAAGCAAAAAGGGAGCATTACTGATCTATCTGAAATGTTTAATGCAGTTGAACTCTTCCTGCATTTGTTTAGGTTAATAGCTGGACACGTGCCAAAGCCTGTGAAGCTTGGAGATGTTCTGCAGTTCATACTTAGTGGTGGAGAAAGTGAGGTCGAAATGGGTGTCTGTTAGGAAACTCCCTTAACCAAACCCATAGACAGGAAAACTACAGATTTTGGCCATCTCTCTTTCCTCCTCGCCACATGTGCTCCCAGTTGCCACCAGCAGTCTGGCTCCTTGCAGGAGAAGGTCGCCTGGTGAATGGTGTATGACCCCTTGGTTGCAGCCATCATCTGACTTTGCTTTTAGTGTCTTGGCCCAAGCTGTCATCAGTAAATAGGGTTCAAACCGGAATTTTCCTGCTTTGTGTGATCACGAGGGAGCATTGATTGCTGGTGCCAGTAAAGTCTCTCATGACAGCGGTGCTCATGATGACTTCATGGTGGCTGGGGCCACAGCTGGCAGCAGCCAGTGACAAAACGAGACGGATTACACGCTCCCAGTCATGCCTCGGCAGCAAACTGGGCTGTCCGGGAGAGGTCACCATCGGTGGTGTGAGACCCTCCCAGTCTTGTTGCCGCTCTCCCTCTGGAGCAAGCACAGCGCCTGGTGCTGCTCCAGGGAAACACATGGCTTTGCCAAAGGCTGTACAATCCTCTCGCTTGTCCGTGGTCCCCAGCAGGCTGGCGGTGACCCGGCTGCATCCCGCCGGCCCGAGCAGAGGGCTGGGCAGATGCTTTGAACCACAGCTCCTCAAAGTGCCCTGGGTGGATAAGGAGCTGGCGGGTTTCAGGCGTGACTGTACTCTGCTCTCCCTCTTGGCCTCCTGTTAACCTTTTCATCCCCTGACACAGCAGGCTCACCTTGCTGGCGAGCTGCGAGTTGCGGGTGGGTGAAGGTGCGTTTCTGTGGATAAATCCCAGTTTTTCGGTCAGCCCCTCGCCAGCCCCGTGCAGCGCAGCATGATCTCCGCTGGGAGGCCGGCGGGCCGTGGGAAAATACGGGAGGGAGAACTGACAAAAGGGATAAGCAACATGAATTCAGAAGATCTTTGCTAAATTCATGTTTTACCTGTGTTCGAGCAAAAAAAAAACCTCACAGCGAGACGCAGCAGAGCCTCCCTCCGCCTGCGGACACGCTCCGGGGAAGGGCCGGGAAGGGGAGGGAAAGGAACGGGAGCCGGGCAGAGAGCGCCCCCTCCCGGCTGTCCCCGCCCGTGTCACCCCCATGTCACCCCCGCCCGTGTCACCCCCGCCCGTGTCACCCCCGTGTCACCCCCCGCCCGTGTCACCCCCGCCCGTGTCCCCCCCGTGTCACCTCGCCTGCAGGGACGCGGGGATGGGGCTCGCGGTGAAGCAGAGCCTTCGCACAGCTTCGAGCACAGAAGGCACGGAGCAGGTGCCGAAGCCGTGTGACAAGCACGTCGCCGATCCGTGGGTCCCCGGCCCTGCTGGATGGGGGCGAGGCTCTGTCCCGGCAGCATCTTCAGTGCTCGGTGTCTGGTTCGGGCGTTTTGTCCCGGGGCAGCGGCAGCTGCTGCTTCAGAGCCCGTGAGCCGGGATGGATCCCAACCAGCAATGGTTCTCCCGCTGTGCCCTCGCACATTCTGCCTCCTGGGGGGAAGGCTGCAGAGTGGTGTGCAGGGAGAGAAAGGGAGTGCTCCTCTAGCACATGGAAGCTGTATTTAAAATATAGCAATGATTTAAATTTGGCAGGAAAGTCCTTAGCCGCTAAATTTTGCCCAGCCTTCTGAGGGATTTCTGCTGATGTTTTCAGCAAATGACTTGGGGAAATGAATCCTTTAGGGGTTAGAATTTTACTGGAGGCTCTTTTCATTATGTCTTTCTCAGTTACCCAGAAATGTATCAGAATAGTGTGAGTTTGCTTGAGGCCCAACCTTAGAGCCTAAGGTATTCAGGTTTTCTGGAAAACAGAAATTCTGTTACAAATGTTGCAGGAAGAATTAGCAGGATTATAATTAATTAGCTGGTTTATATATATATATATATATATATATATATTGGGGAGGGAAGTGCAGTATTGATGTTGGCCCTGAGAACTGCAGCAGAAACTAAAAAGGGAAAAAAAGTCTTTTCCATTTCACCTCCCCTGGAGACTTGGCGTATGTGTTTTTCTAGTGAAGTATCTGCCTCACCTGTGGCTTCATGTCCAGGGAGAGTGGAATTAAAAGTCCTAGTGCTGGATGGTTCCAAATAAATTTATTTGTTTGTTTGTTTCTTTGAGCCTGGTTAAGGTGTTTGCAAAGCTCTTAGTAATGGTCCATTGGAATTGTAAAGGTTTGCTGACTCCACAACTTCCTTGAAGATAGTTTGAGATTCTTCACTCTGAGAACTTAAAACCTTAAAGATTTGCCACAATACCTTTTCCTTTCAAAGACAATAGCATTATGAATGGGTTTGATTTCTTGTTTTCCATGGGAAATTTTTTTATATGAGCCCATTGAAATGTTCAGGTGAGAGCATTAAAATGGTTGAAGTCGATCAAGAATTATTAAATTGCCTAGTTTGTTGTATTGATATGTGATTTAGCACTACATCTTTCCAATTCTTTGGATGTCAAAGTACACTTACAAATACAGCATGGATTTTCTGTCTATCATATTATTCTCAAGACACGATTTTTTCTTTTAATTACCATTTTGTTTGTGGAGTCAGAATATCTACACAGAGCCATGCAGTGATTTATTCAGTGAGAAAAGGATTTTCATGTACGATTACCTCCTCTTTATTTGTGCTTTTATGAATCCTTTTTTCAGAAATTCTTATATAGCTGCTACTGCTGCTCAAATTGCCATGGTTTTTTAAAGAGAATAATGCTTATTGATAGTTCCCACATGCACTGGCAGGCACATCTAAAACCTGTACTTTTGTGTTCACAGCTTGCATAATATAAAATTTAGAGATTGCTTGTCAAACTAAGTGTCAGCTGAGTTTCCTAGGAAACTCACTGAAGATATTTATAAAACTACAGATCGGCTTAATAATAGATATAATAATGTCAGTAACTCATGATAATTTTTTTTAACTTTATTGGTCCATTTTAGTTTGCTTTAATTTGTTATTAATTCAAACCACTGCATTTTCAACAGGGCAGCAGAGACCTTCCTTCCAAAACCTTTCCCAAATCTTGCCTAATTAATTCCTTAAGAAAAGGGTAGTTTCTGCTATTCCATGTAAGGAAATGTAAAACACCCTATGTAAAATTAAAAGAACATAAATGTCATACTGGTTATCTGACTGAATCCTTTATAGTAAAACCACAATTGTGAAATAGAAATACTGGATCATATTATTGTTTGTTCACTGTTGAATTGCATGTGTGAATTTGAAGTTCATTGCACATGCATGCAAAACAGTCACTGCAGAATTAACATAAATCTTGAGTATGGGTTTCTATGGAAGCTTCATAAATAGAAAACCTGTCAGTATTGTAAAAAGACATGATTCTGTGAAAATAATTACATCCCTGAGCTGGGGAAAAAAACAAAACAAAACAAAAACAAAATAAATCAGGATCTAAAAGAGAGTGAGTGATACGTGGTGTCCATTTTTATCATTCTTCTGTTATTGTTTTCCTCACATTGATTCTTTGACTTGAGACATCAGCATTGCCACAGTTGAGAGATCTTTTGTACTTTAAGCTCTTTAAATGGAAATTTTAGTCATGTAAATTTAAAAATCTGCTGATCTGTAAATATATATATGTATAAAATAATCTATATTTTGTCAGAACATAGTTCTCCAAGACAATCAGGATTAGGTAAAGTTAACGTTCTCTAGAAAGCAGTTCAGAAAAGCAATTTCAATTCTTTCCATTTTAATACGGTAGTGAGAATGAAGTTAGTGTGTTTAGAAATGAGGCAGTACTGACTCCTTATCTCATCTGGAGTCCATTTTTGTACCCAGTATGTACATTTGTCTGTCAGGTCTATTTTTTGATGCTGTGCTAATTAGCCAAGTAAGGACTTCATGGGAAGGATATTCAAGAAATTTTGAAAAAGTAAGAGTGTAGCTGTCTGTGTTCACTGTCTGAGAAATCTTATTGAACACTTAACGATGTCATTGCAGAAGAATCTTAGGAAGCCAGTCCATCACACACCGGGAAGGTTAATTTCCTATAAGGCTACAAAATTTATCCCAATATAATAGCAGCTGCATATGGATTTATTGGATGTTAGTGATACCATTCCAGCTCGTTATGGCAAGGTGGCTTGTAAATCATTGCATTTATTTTTGTATGGCTTTCATGCAGACAGCAACCTTACAAGCATAAAATGGCACAGCTGCTGTGTCAATTTTTATTTTTTTAAAGCACATGATATTGTCAGAGCTGACTCTCTCTTAGCTGTGGTATTGCAGTTTAGGGTATTCAAAATTGGTCTTTCTACTGGGAGGAAGTGGAAGATGACTTAAGCTCATAGGTAGGACATCTAATTAGGAGATCTACTTCTTTCCCAATATGCTATGGATTGTGTGAAGTGCAGCTGCATTACTCCTCACTCCTTTGATCCTTACCCTAATCTGCCTGTTTGAAACGTGCAAGTCCTAACAACCAAAAACCTCCCTTAGGTACATGTTGTATAGGTGAGAAAGGTGTGAGTTAGCAGTTAATACTGTGTTGAACTATTTGGGATAAATTCTGCTAAAATGGTCCTGGTAATGTGGAGACAAGATGTATTGTCTCTGATTCATACACCAACTTCACAAGACGTGTTTCTGCGAGAAAAGCCAATTCACGCTGTCTTGCAAGGCTTGTGATGGAGTTGTATTTGTGCACAACACTGACTTCAGTCCACAGCCTTAAGCAGATCCCTTTCTGTGTCAGCCATAGTCTGTACTTTGGAACAGGCTTAGAAGAACAACCACGTTAAGGAAAATTTCTGTGATCAGGAAGTTTCAGCCTGGAGGCATTTTTTGCTTTGGGCTTTCTCACCTTCTGTTTTCATGTTCTGTGCTGCAAGCATGAGTGAGAGTTCTGGTCACCACCATGTCTTGGTAATAGGTGTGTCACTTAAAAATGCATCACTCTGCTCCGGTGTCTGCAGGAACCGTGGGGATAACTGAAGTTAAACTTTGCTCAGCCGAGGTGATGACAATCATCTGATCAAAAGGTTCAGGATTTGTGAAAAGATGCTTTTTCTTCAGGGTTTCTTCCATATAGTTTTGCTAACAGGCACCCACTGAGTTGTGCTAAAGTGATTTTTAAATTTTTTTTAAACCCTGTGCTTAGCCATCACACCTTGATAATCCAGTGAGAAAAACTGGATATTTTAACTGTAGGTGCTCATTTATTTCCCGGCTGTAACAGTGGAGCTTCAAAAAGGAAAATATTATAAGTAAATACATATGCAGTGTATTTTATTTTCCTTTCAGTTCAAATCCGTGGGAAACTGCTATGAGAATTACAAACTGCTTTTAGGGGTCTATTTTTTCAACAGGCCAGTGTTTGTGACCCTTGTGTTAACAGTGAGTTACATTTTAAGTCAAGAGTTCACTGTTTTTTCTTTCTTTCCCACTGCAATTAAGTGGGACACGTATTGCATGTGCACACCCAAGTAAAAAGTTGGGGAAAACTTGCCTTTTGATAAAGAAATCTTGATAATATTGTAGTGGGATATGTCAGCTAATGGGATATTCACTGCCAAATAACAATGTAGAATTCAAGAAAGCTTCTAAGTCTTACAGGCAGTCTGGGGAAAATGAGCCAGCTGGGCTCACAGGAGATCTAAGGAATGGGTGGAAGTGAGAGAGGAGAGCCTGCCTCTTTCATCAATAATAAAAAATGGCATTTATATGTCCTTAAGTACTGTCACTCTAACACTATTAGGAAAGAATTAAAGCTTGAAAAATCTTTTAAATAATCATAGAATGTAATTCCCCCCTGTTTTTCTGGTTCTCTTTTCTCTTGCCCTTCCCTGCAGCTCTAAGTCTTTCACTCTGTGCGTGTGGTGAGTGACATAAAGAATCAGATTCATTAACCTCCACTTTTTGTGCTTTAGTTGCAGTGTTGGATGGCAGCAAGTCACTCCATAGCTTTTTGTATATACCAACAAGGATCTCTGCTAACATTACTGAGACCGTAATTAACATAACATTATACCTGATCAGCATTATGCTACATACATTTGCCACATTTTCTATATTAATCTCAGAATCTTTTCTAGGTCCTAACAACCATATGATGCTATGATCTGTGGTTAGTCATAGTATTCTTTAGTGGACCTCACAAAGTGTGACATTTAACTGCATTTTGAACACTTGTGAGTACTGCATATGGTAACTTTAAAGTTGAAACAAAGCCTGGGTTAAATGTTTGTTTGGCTTATAAATGTAACCTTGAGCAATACAGGAAAATAATCAGGCTCCTAACTTTACCATTCAAGTTGTGTTTTACTTCCAAGCAGGAGTGTGAACTAAAAAAGGTAGTGAAATGTCTTCTACTAGACAGAATCTTAAGTATCTAAGTGCATGTTTATTTTTCTTCCAGCTTTTTAGAAAGAATTGACAGCGTCAGCATGGATGACTACACACCCACAGATCAGGTTAGTAAAAATGAGGGGCAGGGTCTGAACCAAGATTGACATTCATCTGGATTTTCTGCGTAATTTATTTTAGTCCCTACTGCAGCTGAAATAGGGCATATGGCAGAACAGAAAAATATGGTCTAGGAGTTTAAGTGATGGAATTAAAGAAGAAGAGTCATTTTGGTGATGCAAACTGTCTTGTACTGTTGTAAGATTTGGTTGTTGATTCCTGTAACACATAGGTTTTGTCTTTTACTTCCTATTCCGTGTCCCACAAGAAAAGGTGAATGGAAAAAAGCACAGAAAGCATAAATGTAAAAAGCTATGGTTTCCCTTGCCAGCCTTTGCTACAGGGAAGCAATACGTTATTTCAATGGTGGAAGCGATCCCAGAGGGGGACTTCCCATGTCTATCAGAAGGGTCCTTCAGAGGCAAAAGCTTGCAGTGGATAAGGTGTCCAGATTCAGGGGAGAGCACCAGTGGCAGCAGCAGAGCTTGCAAACTTGTCTGCAGGCCTGCAGATTCCTTCTTTGCAGGCTGTGCTCATCTCCTGCGGGTAGCAGAGTTTCTGTTTAAGCTTATTTGCAAGGTAGTACCTTTTTTTTTCCCAGATGCTGTGATACATCTTGATGGAGTGCTCTAATGACAAACACATTCATGATAAGGCTGAACTGGTGCAGCCTTGAAGTAAGGAGGGGCTTCACCGTGTTGCCTTCCCCGAGCTCAGGCTGTGTGCTTTCCTTGCTGTCTCTTCAGCAAACATTCTGAAGCTGTTATTTTTCGGTGCTGCTATCCCACTGTCATTTAGCAGTCTCAGCCAAGATTGTGGGCCACGTCATAAACTCCAAATACAGGTGGCAGAAGAGAATCCCTGCACTGGATAATTCAGTCTAACCACGCAAGGCATGTAACAAGGTGGATGCCCTTAAAAAAAAAGAGTTGTCCAATCTCACTGTGCAATCAGGGAGGGAAATTCAGAGGGATTGGGTGACTTGCCAGAGATCACCTATGAAGCATGCAGAAAGAGCCTGTTCCTTCAGACCTAGGTTAGGTCCATAACCACAAGCACATCCCGTAGTCGACCCAGTACAGGATCAATTATTCAAGCACTCAAGACGTTTTCAGACCAAAGCAATTAGCACTGGGGTTTGCTCCATCTAGACCTCATGGTTTTAGCATCGAGATCACTCACCTGGAGAGAGAAGCCAGTGAAGAAAAGCCTCGTTTTTTCTTTCATTATTTACATTAGTGTTGGCCTGTTTGTTCCTGGGACGCCATTCTCTACCTGAAGTAGTCTTTCATCACTAGAAATTGTTCCTGATATTTCCTTGGGAGAAATGTCCTGAAGATCAGAAAAGGCCCTTTGTATTGTCAGGAGGGAACTTTTGCTCTGAAGAGGGCAAATAATTTTTGCTTTTGCAAAATCCTGTTATGCTGTATCCGTTGCCTTGCTGAATTAACTGGTAAAATCACTTATTTTTTCTTTTCCCTTGCTTTCTGGTTTGGAGGGGAAGAGGGTTTTGCACCATAACAAACTCAGCAAGCGATAGAAAATGACACTAGCATATAAAATAACTAAAAGTATTAAATAAGTAGCCTTCAGTTGAGTGCATGCTGCTGTCAAAGTAGCCAAGGTTTGCATTGGCTACCAGAAGCAGTGGGGAAAAAAGGCAAGCTGTGCTCGCACTCTGCACACTGGCTACCTCCTTCCATCCAGGAAGGGGTCATCATAAATTGCTTTTCCCTACTCCCCTCAAGAATCGAGGAAATTACTATTTTTTAATTATTAAGGAGAGTTGGTTAAGTTGTAAAGGTATTTGCTAGTTTAAAAAATAGGAAAGAAATTCCATATTTCTGCACGACCTAAATTCTGTTCCCTTGTGCTCTGTAACAGAGCTTTAATTACTCAGTCACAAGCTATTATTTCGATAGGATTCCTGTCTCATTCAGTACAAAAGAGGGCAGAGTTAAGGTTGCCTGGGCAACTGTAAATCTGGAGTTTTCTAACATTTGAATACTTGACTTTACAACATGAATAACATTTTAATTAGCTTTATGTAACTTCAGAATTCATTATCCTCATCACATACCAAAGTGTATGACCATCAAGAACGGGTTTTCAGTGGGCAGTAAGGAGAACACAGATGGGGTCCCCTGCTCTCTGAGTGCACAAACCACACACAGTGATCATTATTAAGTTTATCTATCATGTCAGTACAGACAAATACCAATTTACCAACAGGTCTGATTGAACTCTCATTAAATGTAACATTTAAGACTTTTCATGGAAAATAATATTCCAAGCTTTAAGAACAAAAATCAGGTTAGAAAAAAAGCCTTACTAATCAATTCTGTGTTCTCATTTCCAGGACCTATTAAGATGCAGAGTGTTGACATCAGGGATTTTTGAAACAAGGTTTCAAGTAGATAAAGTAAATTTCCAGTAAGTCTATTAGTAATGTTTTTATGAATATCATACCTGTTTTTAACAGCTTCATTCAGATGTTTGTGTTCTTGTATGTATGGTATAGCAGGCTTAGGGTGGGAGTAGATGATTTTTAGTTGTTTGATTTGGCTTTGTAGCTCTCTTTCCATAGGTCCTAGTAAAATTACCTCACACTTTGCTAAAAGAGCTTTTATTAGTTATGTATATTAGCAGTGCTCCATAGTAGGGGGTGTGTGGCTGCTTGTGGAAAGTGGTGCATTGGTACAGTACTATAAAATCATAAAATACCTTTTGGGGAAGAGGGCTCACAGAAATCAGTGGGAATCTTCCCTTCTTCCAGAGGGCTGCAAGCTCTGTGTTTGTTGAAATTTTTTGCTGTGTCTCTGTAAAACACCCACAGACTGGCTTCTCTTGCCAGATCTTGCCCAACGAGGTGACAGGACTGAGCTGCCTCATGTCCTCCTCCATACAGAGCTGCCCTCTCCCCACCAGCCTTCAAAATATCCTGAAGCCTGTCCTTGTTCATAGTACTGTATTACGTGCCATATGCACTGCTGCGGACTGGAAAGGCCAACATTTGTCCTTGAAGAGTGTATTTCTCATTTTATGGGTTCAGTAGCCTCATCCTGGCGGAGCAGGGCAGGTGAAGCAGGCAGCTGTCTCTGACATGCAGCACAGCATCAGCAGATCTCTCTCCTCTTCAGCAATTTTTACTGCCCTGTCCTTGGGGCTGTCAGATTTTTAAATTGACACCCTCGTGCTGTGCATGCTTCGTGTGATTTTTCCTAGTGCACATAAGTGATATAACATCCTATGGCTTTTAACAGCATGTTTGTGTAGGTGGCCAGAGAGATGAGAGAAGAAAATGGATCCAGTGCTTTAATGGTAAGTAAAAATATTCTGTGTTTTATTTTGAACTTATTCCCTGCAGTGTGAGCAGCTTAATGTTCGTATCCACACACAGTACCCTCACTAGACAGAAGTCCAGTGTTACAGATAACTTCTTTCTGGTATTTTTGGCTGATTGGTGAGTAATGGCAGTGTTAACCCTGAGAAGTATGTGTTGGGATAACAGAGATGTTCTATTCTCTCTCCTTTCTTTCCTTCTTTATTCTGTGTGTTCTGCCCAGATGTCACAGCTATCATCTTCGTTGTGGCTTGCAGCAGCTACAACATGGTAATAAGGAAGACAATAACACAAACAGGACTACGGGAATCCCTGGACCTTTTCAAAAGTATCTGGAATAATAGGTAAAATAAATCTCATTTCCCACCCATCATTCCCAGCTTAATTACAGTTCAGCTCCTTTCAGAATAGGACTCCCCTTGCTGTAGGCTCAGGGTGTTTATTCAGAGAATACCCAGGTTCGATCAGGTCTCAGAGTGTCTCCATGGTGATACCCTCCCTGGCAGGAGCCATGTCATGGGGACACTGCATGTGGCATTTCAACATTTGGGCCAAAATGGTGCAGGCATGGGGACAGCTTAGAAGGAGGCAAGTCCCCCAGGCTGGCTGCTACAAGGGAGGCAGGGGAGACTCTGTCCTGGCATCACTCTGCTGCTTGGCGGAGACCAGCATCCTCTGAGGAACATCTGATCTCCTCCTCAAACGCAGCAGCAGGAGCAGCTCGCTGTGCTTGTTTGTTTCCTTACGTGGGCAGCTGCTCTTGTAGGGTCATCTCTGAGAGCAAGGGTACCCCTGCCTTGGGGGATGATGCTTCAGACCTGACCAAACTGGAACTGCCATTAAATTGCCATGCTGCCACGGTGCCTGTAAGTGTAGGTACGTAACCAAACAGCAACCCAAATGGGCTCCTGGTAGAGAACAAGTAAACCAATGTGCAAAATAAGGTGCTGAAGTTTTCAGCACATACCTGTGAGGATGCTCTGTGCTGAGAAGTGATTGAAGGTAGAGTGAAGGGAGAATGTTAACTGCACATCCCAAGGCACATTGTCACAGTGATGGATTAATTGGGGAAGAAAAGAGACATTACTTTCTTTCCGTTCATCAGGTGTCATACAGGCCACCCTAAAGGGTGGGATATCTGTGTGAATGAACAGTAGCTTAGAGCAGTCTGAGGGAAGGGAGCTTTCTAGCCTTTTTTATAGCCTTCTTTTTTCTTTTATTTTCTTTTATTTTTTTCTTTATCACAACAAAATAAAGCAGACAGTAATGTCTGGTTGTGAACTGTGGTGCTTCTAGAAAATGTCATCAGTTTCCCAATTTGATATCTAAAAGAGAATTTAGAAAAAAAATTTGAAAACTGCTCCCTTCAGCAATGTCCACTGCAGTTTTTATGAATGTATTTACTGCCCCTAGGAATATACCACCAGCACAGGTGCAGACCAGTCAAAACAACCATCTAGGTCATCTTTTTTTTTGTCTGTTGAAGCATGTTCTGCGCTATTTCGCACTCTGTCCACACAGGGATAGCCAGTAAATTTTCTATCAATGTAATATGTTTTTGTTGGTTAACGTGTCAGAGATAACACGAACATTTGGTTTATTTTGACAGGTGGTTACGGACCATTTCTATCATTTTATTCTTGAATAAGCAGGACATGCTGGCCGAAAAAGTCTTGGCAGGGAAATCAAAAATTGAAGATTACTTTCCTGAATACGCGCATTATACTGTACCTGAGGATGGTAAGGTTTTTCCCTGTGCTGGGATTTGGCCTGCTGGCATGGCCCAGCCCTTCGCTCCTCTCCCTGTCTCTGTGTCTGGCTCTCACACACATATTCACAGGCACACACTGTTCCTTGACAGGAGCTGCTGGTCAGGTGAGGAGCATGCCAGCAGCCTGTAGTTCACAGGCACCCAGTGTGGGTAGGGTCTGAAGGGGTTCCACCTCCACAGCACCTGTCCTCCCCTTTGGGAGGAACCACCAGTCCCAGGAGAGCGAAAACACATCTCCCTCCTTCCCAGATGTTTCTGCCTGGGCCTCCCACAGTGCTGAACTTTGTTGGGGATTCACGAGACTTACTTTGCAGCCATTCTGTGTCCTCCAACACTGTAAAATTTCAGTTTTTGAAATACCAATGGGAGGCCCGGCAGACCAGTAAGGGAACTTCAGTGGAGGAAAACCACATCAGTAGATAGGAAGAGAGCTGTGGTGATGGAGCAATCAGTTTCTTATCTTCCAAAAGTGCAATGGTTTTCCTGCACACAAGTAACATACTGCAGAGGTACATTCTGGTCTTGTGCCAGGCGTATACCAGGCAGAGAGCTCCCCAAAGGTCTCAGGTCTGTCCAGCAACAGTGGTAAAACTTTTACTTTCTGACCACTCGCCTCTGTCTTACCTGAGTGATGTCCCTGGCGTGATGCTTCCAGCTTCCTGTTGGAAAAGGCTTTCATTATCCACCAACCACCACCAACAGCCTTGGTTGCAGAGGTGAGGTGTGATGGGCTATTTTCAGCCTTCATTGAGGTCTGGAACTTTGTGAGTGTGATTCTGAATTTCAGGTGCAGAGGATAAATGAACTGTCCTAAAATCTGAGTTGATCTGGCTCATTTTGTAATGCTAAGGGCTTTCAGAAGAAATCTTATCTCCATCCGCTGGAATTTCCCCTTCTCAAACATACACCACATAGACAGAATTTGAGTGCATTTTCAGCATTTTTTTATACTAAGCCAATTGTCAGAAAAAGTAGCTTTTGGTATTTCTTAGAGGGATTTCACAGTGGGTATCTAGAGTGATCCAGAATATTCACACATGGAGCAGCTGTCTATTTTAACCTGTAGTTGTTCACTTATTCTTCAGTTTCAGCTGACATTATTTAAGGGCAGCAGTACTGAATTCCAATATGCTGTTGATTGTGCTGCTGCTCTATTTTTACCCCCAGCACTATGGATATAAAATACATTTCCATATTCTGATAAATTCTGCCCTTTACAATATTATGTTTATAAGCATCTGATCTTACTATCCTAGATGAGAGATAACACTGAAAGGAAATAAATAGGTTATCTCTTCACTGCATTGTTTTTCACACTGAGAGTAAATACAGTCATTGCATGGCCTAGATAGCAACAACTTCATCTGCTGACAAACAGTTAATACTGACCAACAAGTTTCCTGCTCAGCCAGAATTTAATCGAAGACCCCTTGATGGGCAATATATCTGAAGTATTCTGCTAAACAGAGGGCTGGAAATAAAATACATTTATATATATATATATATATATCAGAAGATCTTTCAATGCTATCATTTTTTCCAAGTGTAATCTTGGTCTAACCATTTTTAAACCCACATTCCTGCCTGCAGAAGCTTTTTTCAGGAGACAGTGTTCTGCTTCAGAAACTGAACAGCTCAGCTGCTTTTTCTAGTTATATTTTCTGATAAAAGCCAAACTCTAACTCCCACTTGTTTTATATCTATACGAAGAAACTTGTGGATATGAGTAAGCTTTTTTGTGATATGACCAATGACATTGTTGCAGTGGTTTCAGCAATTTTCAGATTCCTAAAATATGTTGTACTCATAGTCAGGTTTTACAGTACTCTTCATTTTAGAATTATCTGTTGGGAATGTCCTCTAGTATTTAACATTTCAATTTCTCTACTGAAGGGCTACTTCCTCCTTATTAAATCTTTTGTTACAAGTAGATGATTATTTGATTTTTGTGTTTCTGATGTCATTTGTTTTTAATTGAACAGCAACACCAGATGCAGGAGAAGACCCCAAAGTCACAAGAGCCAAGTTCTTCATCCGGGATGAGTTTTTAGTGAGTAATTTCCATCTTATGTGTGATTCTATCATAGGAAATACTGACAGATGGCATCATTTATTTAGGGAAAACTGATGGGGTTTTGCAGAAAGCTAGAAGGAGAGGACAACGTCTGGCAATTCCCTAATTCTTTTCAGCTGCCCATCTTGCAGAACCTTCCTCATTGCTGCACATTTTTATGCCTATTTTATATAAAGTCACCTGCCAGGCAAAGTGTCACACAGTAAGTGCTAGTGCTTAGAATGGTCACATACAGTCTATGCATAAAAATAGGCTTTCTTACTTTTATCCTGCATTCCTTCAAGGAGTTTGGCAGTGGTCAGCTGACAGCAAGAATTTTAAAAAAAAAAGGGCAAATTTTATGATTCCAGTTTTAAATAAGATTTCTGGTATGCCAGTTAGGAGGTTTGCCTCACCTTTGTACTGGTGTCATGGTCCTACTGAAGCATCATAAGAAAGTTTTCTTGTCTAGTCACATTTTTCTTGCAATTAGGTTTCCTCCACAGCTGAAGAGTGAAGGTGAAAGCAGTTGTCAGGCACACAATCACAGCCCAGCTCTGCTGTCAGCAACAGAGAGTTTAATGCAGTATCACTTGTGGCTTCACTCATTCTGAGTTGTTCCACAGTGCAGAGCAGTAACAGAGATCAGAACCAAAGCTCATCCATCATGCCCTACTGGTAGATGCTATTTGTGTGTGTTTGAGATAACAAATTGCGTCATTAGAATTAAGAATTTTAAGTCATTATGCATTTACGAGCACTGTGAGGATTTACAGCTGCTGACGCACCAAGAAAGAGGCAGTTCACTGTATTCACACTTTGGGGATTTCCAGTTGGCACCTCAGCCTTCTGGATCCTGAGGGGAAATGTCAGATTGTGCTCTGTTAACATAAGAGTTACCAAAAACTTAAAGGCAAATCTTTCCTGTGCTAATGCTGGAGTCCTGTGAAGCAGGTGACAATACCCAGCCTGAAGGAGAGTGACTCTGAGAGATGAATTATGGAGAAATGAGGGTGAAACTCCCCACCTTTATCTATTTCCATGATTTGAAAAAACCACATCCAGGGCAAGGTCCTTACCTGCCATGACTCACTGGCATTACAGGAGGAGGCCACCTATGAAGCAGGGAGAGGAGGAGGGTGTAGGCACTGCAGCCACCTAAGAAGCCCCTGTGGATGCTGGGGCAGGGAAAGCTCTCATGCTGGGGCCAGCACCTGCCAGCTACCAGGCACTCCTTGGGGTTTGCCAGGCATGGGGCCAGAAGAGCTTCTCGCTCATTTCCTTGCAACTGCTGCAGGTTTGGCGGAGAGTGTCTCCTCTGTAACACGTCTGTCTCCTGGCTTTGTGCTCTGAGCAATGGCCATGCCTGGAGAGGCTGAGCTGGGAGAAGGCCAAGTAGAAATTGTCACTTCCAGTTCCATGGGGTCAGGCAAAAAAGGCGGAGGTTTCAGAGACAGAGTCATAAAGGGCACAGGAGAAATACAGACTGGCAGGGATCTGATGGCCTTAGCCAGGTACCAGGAAGAAAAGGCCTGTATTTTCTACCTGTGTCTGCCTTGGCTTTGCTTTAGACTTTCCCAAGTTTCTTGATTTATGACCTTTTTCTTGCCACACTGTTAAATTTTCAGGCACGATTCAGAGGAAACCTGTGTTTATTATGCTTTATTGTGATTACTGTCATGGAAGCAGGTCTGCATAAACCATGAATATGCGTGACAATCACCACCATGGTGCTGCACCCCTTAAAGCTGCCTGGCTGTAGGAATAGTAGTGGCAAATTTGAAGCCTGTAATTTGAGGAGTCTTAGTAGGAGGTTAAAATTGACCATGTTTCCATAACTATTGCTACACAGGATTAGAAAGGTAAAAAATGTCAGTTCGTGGCTTCGGGGTTGATATGGGGTCTGTGGCCCCTCAGTGTTGGGCAGCAGGGCTGGGGTCCATCAGGTTTCCAGGGCGCAGGGTGGGAGAGATGGCTTTGGGCCCAGCCAGTGCCTGCACTCAGGGCTGGGCTGGCAAGGGCATCTCCCAGTCCTGGAGATGTATCTTGTGGGAAATCCTCTGCCCTTCAGCTTGGGCACATCCTTTCTCCTCCCAGACTCTTCCTGGAGGCAGTGTGCATGTGCACTCCTTGGTGAGGCTGCTCCCCAGCTCTGTGTTTGGTGTTTTGCGCACAGGGCTCTCCAGCTGCTGATGTTTTGTTTGAATACATCCCCAGTCAGAACAGTGGCGTGGCCCCTCTGGTTCCTGTCCTGCTGGTTTTTACAAAACCTGAATCTGGGAGGTGAAAGAGCTGCTGTTCAAACACACAGACCAGGCTTCCTCAAATTTGCATGTCATCCTGACCCCTGCAGTGTAGGCATGCCAGTATTAAATATTCCCGCCTGGAAAGCAGATATTCTTTCATCTGTGTCCCAGGGGATTTTTTTCCCCCTTGTGAACTGGTGCTGAGTAACACACTACTATTCAAAGTGAGTTTTGAGTAGGGGTGACAATTCTGCATTTATCTTCAAATGAGAGGACTGCAAGAGCTGTCAGGTGACAAAAACAGACAGCCCCCTAATATTTTGAAAATAACATCTTTGGCATGCAGTGTATGTTACCAGGACACTGTGGGCATCTTAGTACAATAGACATGGGTAAAATCAGTGCATGATAAACAGCAGACAGTTATTAGTATTTTTCGTGAGGGTAAGCCTTGAACTAGATATTGAAAGTAGCATGGTAAGAAAATAATTTTTAGACTGTGTATGAGCACCCCTGTGTAATCAGTGTTAAATGTGTAATATTACCTAAATTACCTACAAAAGATCTGCAATTTCTTGTTGATCTAGTTATGTAACTCACTGCTTCTAAATGCCTATTGTTTTGCTTATCTGTACCTTCAGGTACTTAAAAGGTCAAACCTACTTGTAAAATAAATCTTGTGTTAAAAAATATATGGTGTAGCCAGAGCAAAATAGAATACTGTCTTTTGTTGTTTAGCCAGATTAATTTATAATAAAATTTAGAAAATATTTATAAAAACCATTATCCTAAAAACTGACCTTCTGCTTTCATGACATTTTCATTTATATTCTGCAAGATAATCATGTAGAATGGATTTATATTTGTCAATCCTATAGTAATACAGGACAAAAATAAAGATTTTTTTTTTTTTTTAATATATGATTTAAGATCCTGGGGAATTTTAACAAGATAACAATGGACAAAGTGATGCTGGAAGTTAGAACCTAAAAAGTTGTACAGTAGCCTTGAGAAAATGTAATTGTGCGTGGTCTGATGTTTACTGGATTTTGTGCATGTTTCATTATTCTCAGTGAACCCAGCCACTCTGGTAATAATTCCACCGAATTCTGGGTGCAGTGATGATACCAAGCCTTCAGCTGGCTTAATAGGTGCTCCAAGTGAAGGTAGCTTGAGTGGCCCTGACACAAGAAGCTGAAGCAGTTCTCTGCTGTTCTCTGCCACTGCTGACTCGATGCCTGGGAGGGTTTTGGTTTTGTGAGCAAGAGTTCAAGAATTTACCACATGATGGCACCAATAAAAGGAAGAGAAGACAATTCCTGGGGCAGCTGCATGGCAGGCTGCACAGCTGTCAGCAGCACAGGTTTGGCTGCACAGTGATGCACAAATGGTGACAGCTGTGCAGCTGAGGGTGGCATCGGTGGCTCCTGCAAAGGACTCCTGTCCTGACCCTCTAACAGTATCCTGAACGTTTTGTAACTTCATTCCAAATTTGTCATTCAGACTGACCAGACCACAGCCCTCCCTTCTCTTTTTTTACTTGTTCTAGTGATCTCTATACAGATTCCAGGGTTCTTGGTCCCCTGCAAGTCTGTAGACTGCTGAGATGTGCAAACGTCTCATGGCACGGCACCTGATCCTTTCCTGTTTTGCCTCCCTCTTTCCGCAGAGGATAAGTACGGCGAGTGGGGTGACGGCCGGCATTACTGCTACCCCCACTTCACGTGTGCAGTGGACCAGAAAAACATCCGCAGAGTGTTCAACGACTGTCGAGACATCATCCAGAGGATGCACCTCCGCCAGTACGAACTCTTGTGAGGGGGATCACCGTGGAACCTGTGGTTTTAAATTCTTTGCTCCTTACTCTTTCTCTTGATACTACCCCACACAGGGTGGAAGAATATACTATAGAAATGTCAGTCTCTTCACTTTGTTTACTTTTAATTGTTTAACCTTAAAGCTGATTTGAAGCAAGTTTGGGTTATTTCCCTTCATGCTTTTTGGGACTATTTTTGTGCATTATTTTGACATGCCACTTCTTCGTCATTCCACTAAAGCCCTTTGGCTACCTCTGTTCCCTTAGGTTTTGTTTTTTTTAAACTGAACGTGACCTGCTAAATTTTTTCCAGCGGGTTAACCTCAGTTCAGACCGGTATGTCAGCTGGATGACACTGAAGTCATACCTATCCCTCTGTGTGGGTTTCCTTTTTAACATGACATTGAAGAGTACTTGATGGGTGAAAAAAAGATTAATGCACTTTGTATCAGGTTATTAAATACTGTTGAGGAAGTAGACACACAATGTAGCAGCACCACAATATTATTACTCTGTCACAATTTTTAGCATTTCTGAGTTGCAGGTCAACTGATAAAGTGACCCTCCTCTTTTAAGCCGTTACTGGCACAGGAAGTAGAGTAGATAATGAGAGGAATGGTGAAGACAAAGCAATTTTTCTGGGGTTTTCGAGCTAAGTGTCTCTGCACACCTCAGGCATTTGAATTACAGCTACTTTTCAGCCTGTTGCATCTAGGCAGAAAATCTACCACCCTCACTTATGTTATTTGTGCTGTCCACAAATGATCCTTTTTAGTTCCGATCATTCTTGGACAACAGTCCTCTCCCTATATATATTTTTTGTTTTACTGCTGGTTTATTATATTGTACAGACTGTAAAATGTAATATTATTTTGTACAACTTTATTGAAGAAAAATACTTGTAGAAGATCTTTGTGCCTTGATTATGGCTGTACCTGTAAAATGAGCTAAGATGTAAGTATGTTTTTGATTGCGCTGTACAGCTTGATGTCAACCTTACCTGCAGCAGTGACTGGAGGTAAGAACTTTATCTGTAGAGTTTAGGGGTTTTTTTCTGGTTTATATAAAAATGCTCTTTAGTATAAAAATTATAAATTATGCAAATTAACCACTTACCTTTCCATGTAAGGTATTACAGTCACCGGATGTTGCAGCAAACATGCCTTCTCTTTTGAAGTCTCAGCTTTAAAACATTGGAATTCATTCAAGTGTCCAAATTGCAACCTGGTGTTGTTTTAACGGGAAACAAGATTTCTTTTTTTTCCTTTTTTTCTTTTTTTTTTTTTTTTTTTTTTTTTTTTCTTTTTTCTTTTTTGTCCTTTATATTAGAAAATATGTTTGGTAATTCTTTGGTCATTCATAGAACTTCACAATTGCACAGACCGATTGTGAATGTGTCAAGCACCATTATATAGAGCTCTTCAATCTTTGTACCAACAGCGGCCTTTCATTGTGCAAGTAAATAGCGAGAAAGAAGAAAAGAAAAAAAAAAAAAGGTGTATAAACCCTTGTGTCTGGCCTAAGAGAATTACAAGATGACATTTTTATTTCTCTTTTAATAAAGAGACAATTAGAAAATTATTTTATTTTAAATATTGTAGAATCAAAATGTGTGAATATTTCTCAACTTGAATAATTTATGCAAATGACATTCTCAAAACAAGTTGTGGTACAGTACAATATATAAAAAGCAAGAATTGCTGTAGCAATAAGGCATGTCCTTTTTAGTAACTATAACACTGCTTTATATTTTATACATAGGTGTTTTATGTCTGTGACTATATACTTTTCCTGTGTCCAAGATAACCTGTACAAATGTCTAAATTACAGTTGCAATAACAGAAACCTAGAGAAGTGTTAGACTACATTACTTTATAGAATGTTCTACCACACTTCGGACCGTTCTCCCCACTTCATTTTAAATTTAGGGAGAGATGAAGAGCTAACACAGTCCCCACACCGGCATATAAATCAGCAGGATTGATTAACTTTTTACTGTATTGTTATTAGTTTTAAACCCCAATCAGTCATCTTTTTCAAATCAGACTACAGTCCAATTGAGAACTCGTTTCCAGTTGAGTACAAAACAATCCCATTTTAGATACTATAATATGACCATTTTCTCTTCCCAGAAATCTCTATGTTCAATTTAGTCATATTTCCCAAAAAAATGAAGGCTGGGTGGAATAAGCTAACACTAAAACAAATTCCCAAAATTCTCTTATTTCTCATGCCAAAGAAAGTAATAGAATGAATAAACGAAGAGAGTATTTTTTTTTAAACTAGCCCCAGCCCAGGAGTTCAGGTTAGAGCTCCCAGCTTCTGCAGGAACATCAGCAGGAAACTGGTCCTGGTGTGAAGTAGCCCCTCTGTTTTTTTGGGGGGGTGGGTGGGGAGCAGCAGCATGAGGTTTGTCCCACCTTCCCCCACACACTAGAGACACTGAGCTCAGATTTTATCTTTGTGGTGGCCACAGCTGGTGGCCTCTGCCTCCCCACAGAAGAGCTAGTGTGGTTTAAAATGTGACACTACACTAAAGTCAATAGAACTTGTGGAATGTAAAATAAGGCACATTCCTATCCCTGGCTGTAGACTGAGGGCTGAGGCATAGGGTAATGTTACTGCAGCTGTATTGACCTTCCTTCTTGCAGGAGATCGGCAACTGGAGGGCCCCTTACCACACAGATCTCTGAGATGCAATAGGGCCCTCTTTTTTTAAGCTCATCATAGCACATCTTTTTGAAAGCAGCAGCTTGAGTGTCACCCTAATTTTTTTTAAGCGTATTTCAAGTGTGTATCAGCAAACTGGATCCTTGAGCTTCTTCCCCTTGTTGTCTGGTAGATGGGTAACTGCAAATCACAGTCAGCTAACATTTTATTGTGTCAGGAACCCGAAGATTTCTTGTCCCAAACCACAGTCCCTTACACATGGCGCCCTAAACAGTTATGGAAATCTGCATCTCTCAGTGCTGATGCATCCAGATTCTGCCTGACCCTAACAAACACAAGCATGATTTTGAAGGGCCATGCAGCAATAAAACACAGAAACGTTTCCAGTTTGCAAGATTCAGCCTTCACCAGGGTAAAACACAAATGGAGACAAGTGATGAGGCTATAGGATTTACATAATGTACAGTTACACTTTTAATATACATATTTGATACAAAAATTATAGCAGGAAAAGGACTCATTGATTGTCGAATACAGTATTTTTGTACAGCATGAAACGTTCATTTCAGTTAATTATTTATCCTGTAGTAGTCATATCAGCTGTATAGGACTTCTATGGTATGTGTAAATGCAACCTGCCTTCAGACTAGCAATCAAATTAGGTCATTTGCTGGCATGAATATAGTCTGATGTTTGACTGTTCTCAGCTTTGGTATTTCAGTGACTGAATGCAGATGTCTGGCTCTTCATACTGCTTTATGCTTACTGATTAAACGCTGAGCAAAATAAAACGGTGGAGTGAGAAGCTGAACATGAGCTAGTACCAGGATCACAAGCAGAGCACCTGCTGCACAGTAGATAGTGAAGACTCTGCTCTCAAATGGAAGGAAGCATTTTTGGAGGGAGAAGTCAGTTGGTGTTATGCTGCCCTGGAAAAGAAATGAAGACTGTCACTTTGCTGTGTTACAGCGGATTCTGAATCAGGAGTGAACACCACAGCTGTCAGATCTCCAATTTCTAAATCCCTATGTTGGGTGGCAAGGGTTGGGGCCAGTTTCCTAGTACCAGTGCCTTCTCCAGGGGGCTGAAGAGTCCATACCTTGTGGTGCTGGACACTAACTGGAATATTCACCAGGCCAATATTAGCCCTGAGGCCAATCTTCCCATCTAGCATAAACAGAGAGCTGGGCTCCTCATCTGATTTGCCTTCAAGAGAAGCCTAACTTTAGCTGCTGTAAATCCACTTGGAAGGAGCCTTTCCAGGCTAAAGTTAGGTTTTGTGAATGTGCCCCTTCCTCCCCCAAGCCCTCCTCCTTACCCAGTACATGCTGCAAAACACAAGTTGGCTAATCCAAATAAGGAATAGGAGCTTCAACAACAAAGAACTTAATTGGGTTTTGGCTTGACTTTGCAGTTTAATTTAAAGTTTACAGCGGATGGAGGCTGAGGAGTTAGAACAGTAGTGAAGAGGATGCAACTTCAATTAGCCAACCTCTTGTTTGCAGTGAAGATGCGCTGTCTGGCGTGTGCAGAGTGTGTGTGTAGTTTGAAGGCAGCTACTCTCAGGAACATGGAATAAACAGAACTACTTTCAACAACAAATACTAACAGTTGCATTAAATGAATTTAAACATATGGGGTTATCTGTGTATTAAGCAGCCTAAACTCAACATACAGTAAAACGTACATAAAATATTTCCCCCTCCAAGTCACAGACTACTCTGTAAACAGATTGTAGGTTTTGCTTCTTACTCCAAGTTTAAAGAGTTCTGTTTTATTTTTGAACCGGGAACTAATTGATTTACCTCTAAGGATATACTGAGCACTGGAACTGCCTGCACAAGCATAACCAACACCCTGTATAAAATGTGAACTGCAATGAGGAGGCAGACTGTGGGCACGTCACAAACACTTTCACTGCATTAATGCGCACGTTTGAAACCACGAGCACCGTGCAAAAGAGTTTGAGGTGGATACAGTCTTGTTTTCATAATTGGTAAATCAGCCAAGCCAAACTGGTCTTTCTACTGTTCAGTGCACAATACTGATTATTTTTACATGTCAATAGTTTACAGTGCACCCTCTTTCTAAGAAAATGTACCCAGATACTAATTAGGTCTTTAACAGCATTGCTTTGTACCACACAGAACATGTGGCTCCCACAGATGTACTTTATAAAGTGGATGCAGTGTACTGAGTGGGTGGGTGGGTAGGCAATTTTTTTTTATTATTTTCCGTTTTTACAGGTAGAATCAGTTTTAAAATATAGCTGACTGCCATGTTGATTTATCTATGAAAGTTATCTGACAAAAATAAAAAAAAATTAAACTTACCATGATGAAACTAGGATTGTTTCTATTCCTCCAACTGAACGATGGGACACTGATTTCTGGAATTTTCCCTGCGTGCAGCACTTCACAAGCACTATGAGTGTGCCCACTGAGAATCAAACGGGGCTGAAACCACCATAGCAGCTAGAACACAAAATGGTAAAGCACAAAAATTAAGTTACAGCTAAAAAGAAATTGAACTTTGAAAATCTTTTTTTTTTTCCCTTTGAACAGAATGAAATTATGGTGAAATTATGGCAATTCTCATATTCTTACAAAGTGTTTTCTGTAAACTTCTGTTTTCCAGTAAGAAATCTGTTGGTATTGCAATATCAATCACACCCATGTAGCCCTGATCCCAAGGACTGGGCTTTTTTTTTTCTTCTTCTTTTTTTTTTTTTTTTTCTTTTTCATACAGATAAGAAGAACAAAGGCAACAGAATGCTGTGGATATCACAGAGAAAAGTTTGGGTTTAGTAAAGCAATGCTATTTCCTTGTCTAGGGAAGAATCTTGTACTTACAATCTTGAGTGAAGACATTTATGCAGAAGCAAAGCAATTATGACCATTAAGTTTTATAGGGAATACTTCAAATTTTCTTGTAGTTACTAACTCAGCAAAAGTGATGCTTTCAAAGTGTTGGAAAACTGTGGCTTCATACCAGGTGTGTCAATAATTTACACAGTACAGAAAATACAGAATGCTGAAGTGGAGGTAATGGCACCACAGAGCAGATTTAAGAGTGCCAAGACTTAGGAACTGTACCTGGGAAACGTGGCAGGACCAAGGCCATGATAGTGAGGATCCTCAGGGGAGCAGCTCTAACAGGCAGCCTCTCCCAGGCCTCATTAGACAGGAGCAGCTGTGCTCTGTTTGCCTCAGCCAACAGCCTTACCGCAGTTCTTTAATCTATTTAAATCTACACTCATGTCCCCCTCTCACCCACCCACTGCCACTCAAGTTCCCAAGAAATCAAACCTTTAGTGATGCCTCTTGGGACAATACATCATACTTTTCTTTAAAGAGGATGTTTTTCTCCTCTGGAGGAGCAGAATCTTCTCCAGTGCATTCAGCATCACTTTTCCGATACAGAGGGTAATGCTGGGAGTAATTAAAAGCAAGGATTAGTTGTTAATGATGCAGCCTTTCTGGAACAGTAATAAATCCACAAAAACAACGTGTCAATACGTTGCCTCACCCCACCTGTAAAAGGATGGGTTCTGAAGCGGGAAGCTTTTCCACATCACTGCATCTCTTGTTGGAATGATTTGGTTTCTGTGAACAAAATCAAGCCATAGAAGGGGTGAAGGTAATTAAGCAATAGGTAGGTTTTAAGGGGTTAGGGAGGGTGGGGTTGTTGTTGGCTTTGGTTTTTTGTTAAGCAGTTTAGCTCAGATAATACTACCCCACTGTGAACTCCTAAGAGTTTTACTGTGGACTGATTTCACCAGTCCGTGCTGTAAATACAACTGTGCTCTTTGTGACTGCAGAAAGCAGCAGCAGGATCTCTGCACCAACAAGGCAAAGGAGTTTGAGGGCAGCCCAAGGGAGATAGAATCTGGCGGTTTTTCCACTGGGAGCTGGTTTCCTGACTGACTGCCAGCCCAGTCCGTCATGCTGCCTACTGTGCATCCAGTCAGCCAATGAGAAAGGGAAGAGGAAGGAAATAAAAGAAGCAATTTGATATGAGGAAAAAATACAATTAAAACACTACTAAGCTATGAGCAAAAGATTGCAGTAGAAACAGGAAGCTAAAAGAACATGATGAAGGCTATAAAACAGAATAATATCCAGAAATATAAATGCAGGATTATGTATGTGGAATCAAAGGGAGGGTTACAGAACTTCTGCCATTCCTTGAAACAAAGGAAATGACACTCCTTTGGCAGCACTGACAAGGAAGTTGACACCATTAGTGCAAAGCAACACTGTTAATAGCTAAGTAAACATGGTTAAGAGGGATATGAGGGGGAGAAAAACTTGCTAACAAGTTGCAATGTGAATTGGAACCAGATTTTTTCAGGAGAGTCTGGTTGCATCCTGACTATGCTACAGTATCAGTATTCCCATTGTGGCCGAGGAGTCGCTGGCTGTAATCAGATCTGTAATATAATCTCTTACCTGCTGGGAGCAATTCAGTTTGTGAGAAAGAGCCACAAGTTTTGCCTCTGAGGTACGGCAGACAGCACAGCCATCACCCTCCATGGCTACACTGTTCACTAGGACAAAGCTGGAAAATACCAGGGGGTGGGCAAAGAGAAGTGGGGGAGCACAGGAAGGCATTTATTGCACACATGTGCAATAAACTTCATTTTTTAAAATGCAAGTGTTCCTAAGTTGGCCATAGCAGAACAAAGCAGCAGAATGGAACAGCTCCTAAAATCATATGCTATAAATCCTCTGAGTATCTGTACCACAGCCATGTCTCTGCCTGGATGGCTCCTATGCTTCATGCTTACACTTCAAGATTTTCTTCTATTTTAATGGATACTTAGGTTGTATTCTAGCGGAATGTTAGAAGTTCGGCGCTAAACTAAATTTTAGGGAAAGGAGAACTTGCTTCTCTCCCCACATAGTTTAGACCTCAGAGACAGAATTTGAGACATTGGATTTCCTCAGAATAACTGAAAGCCAGAACAGCACTGCATTTGGGTGACTGCCCTGAGCAAACTTTGTATTTTGTACTTTGCAGTCTCTGACACACAAAACAGGATTTATTCTTAATAGAAGGTTTCCCTGTAGATTTCAAATCAACTTCTGCCACAAGATTCATACCCATTTAGTCATAAATTCAGCTTGATATATATCCCTAGTTCAATTCAGTCTGTTTAAAAGACAAAAATTAACTGAATGCCTTCACTTAAGAGATACTAGTCAATAGTAAAACAAAAATTAATTCTCTTTGAGCAAATAAAGCTGCTTTTATACCACAGGTTTATTGTAAATTAGTTTATTTTGGAATATTTCATTAATAGTGCAGCTCATTGCAGTTAATGGATACCAAACATAGAATCTGCAACTGCATACAAGAATTCTGCTGTGCTGTTTTATGAAAGGAAACATGGAGATGTTCCTCAATAATTATTTTTTAAACAGCTGAAATAAGTATCTTGAGGAATCCACATCTGCATGACAAGCAATAGCTTTATACTGAGCATTCACAAAGCTCAGAGATCTTCCTAAAATAGGCACAACCATTTCTAGACCTGTTCAGAATTTTTCATTAAACATTTCTAATGTTTGCTTAATTAAGGGAACCGGTGTAAAACTCTAAGTTTTGAATATCACATTTCCACAAGTAAGTACAACCCGAGGGCACACATGCCTAACACAAAGCGAGACTCAAACACCTTTCCACACACCCAGAATTGTGTTCCCTCATCCCTTTTGCTCTAAGCCAAAACCAGCTTGAGCATTATTACCCCACCTTGTGGAAGAACTGCACACATGCAACTGCTGTGTTCCCGAATTCCTCAAACAAGGGTTAAGTTCTGCAGACTAAAGAAGTTATTAAAATTAATGAAACTCCTAATTCGTAAACACAGAGGGGGTTGTTTCATGGGTTTTTATCCTGCTATGTTTACAGCCATGGCTCATTACCAGCTGCAAGGAAGTATAAAGGCACACCAGAGAAATGGATTCTGACTCCACAGTACTTTTCCATTTAAAAGGAAATTGTTACACTTTACATAGCTCGAAGTACAGCTTCCTGTCCGTATCAAACTACAGGTTTGTACAAATTGTTTGGGGTTTAATACATCATAAGGTAGGTGATTACAAAAAAAGAAAAAGGCTCCAGGTGAAGCATTCCCAAACTATTTAATCAGAAAAAAAAATTAAATATACTCACTTTATTCCTTTCCGAGTGATCAGCTTTCCTGAAGTAAAGTTGAAAAGCTTTTCAAATCGATTTACCTTGTACGTAGTCATTCTGTGTCACAGAGCAAAAACACAGCTGAGGTAAGAAGTCGCCATTGGAACTCACCTGACACAGTTGCTTTACAGTTTGCTGACCATTCATGCAGCTTGCTGCTCCATAATGCAGCTCACACAATCATTCAGGAAACTCACAGGGATGCTCTGAGACCCCTTGTGTCCTCCAGCCCCTCCCGCCAGTGCAAGCACCAGCAGAGTGAGGGCACTTACACTCTTCTGTGCTGACAGGAGTGGAAATACGCTCAGGTGCCCTTCTAAGGAGCAGGCCCTTATTTTCCTTAGTACAAGAAAAGCAGCTTCAAGGACTGCATGTCAGAGCAGAAGGATCAGCTCTGAACAACCCTCATATGGCCAGAGAAGCATAAACCTGTTTTGTGCACAGGCCTTACTCTACATTATGACCCTTTCTAATTTGACCATGATCACAAAGTCTCTGTATAACCACAAACCAGGTCCCTCAGACCTGTTACTGTGGCCATGCTGACACTTCATTCTTGGCACTTGTGCACTCCTGCCACTGCCAAGACTTACTCGTAATGAAATCCGATGTCGTGATTGCCAGCGATGACCACCAGCTCCGTAAAATCTGAATGCCTGAACATTTTCCCAAACCTCCTGACATCATCTGCCCAGGCCTGCAGGAAAAAAACAGAAGAAGAAATTATTGCTGTTCACAGCACCAAAGGTTTTACAGTGGGTTTGCATGGTGAGGTTCTGGTACTGGGAGGGCTGCAGGGGTGGCTTCTGTGGGAGCCTCCCCTGTGTCCTACAGAGCCAATGCCAGACAGCTCCAAGATGGACCTGATAGTGCCTCTGGGATAACGGAATGAGAACGGTAGCAAAAAAGGAAACTCTGCAATGCAGCCAGAGAGAGGAGTGAGAATTTGTGAGAGGAAGAGCCCTGCAGACATCAAGGTCAGTAAAGGAGGAGGGTCTCTCTTGTATTTTCTCTCCCCTCTCCAGCTGAGGAGGGAAGTGATAGGGCAGCTTTGCTGGGCACCGGGCATCCAGCCAGGGTCAGCCCATCACAAGCCTGTAACACAGAAGCACGGACTCAGATGTTTATATTTTGTAAGTTTTATATGAGGGGCAAAACTGTCAAGGTAATTCCAAAAATGAAGAAGAATCATAATATTTCAACTCCTATCTAAAAGACTAAAAACTCTACCAATAGGACAACTGTAGCAGTATTAAACAAAGACTTGCATACCTAATCTGCTTCCATTTCCTTCAAGAAATCCTCATTTTTTGAAATAAGAGAGCTGATGATGTCATACCTGAGGTGAGCTCCATTTTCCTTCATCAAAAACATCTCCCAAAATAAAAACAATATCTGGCTGCAGTAACCATAAGGCAGTTTGGAAAGATCTCTCCATTTGCCATTCCCTGAAAGGAAAATACAGAACCAGTTATCACTGCCTTATCTCTGGATCCTCATCTCTGAATACACAGACACAGCCTGGCAATGGGAATGGGAAACTGCCTCTTACACACTGATATATGAAAAAATATTTTGAAATTCAAATTAAATACTTAGAAATCAGGTGTAAGGACAGTAGGTGCATCTTACCTGGTGGGTAATTCCGCCATGATACAATCAAGACCAAGATATACAAGAAGTAATACCAGTTTGTTTATTTTTTCATTACAATTCTAATGAACTGCTGTTTAATAGAACAGCGAGTTCTTGTCCCATTAGCTACTACTAAAAACTAGGTAGAGATTATTCAAAAAATTCATAATTACCTTCTTAGCTTATCCAGCCAATGTCCTTTGATTTCACCAAGGAGATGTGTATCAGCTAAAATTATGGCCTTTAGGAGTGAAGCTGAAGTCTCTTTTTCACTAATGTGAGCTCCACCTTTCACATCTGGCCATCGGCATTGAAATATTACCACATAGTAAATTAAAAATTCACAAAATATTAACACTGAGCTGACAAAGCACACGAGTTTCAGCAGAAAACACAGCCTCTTCTTCAGAGGGAGATTCTTCACAGTGGTGGAGCTAGAACCCAGCATTGCAGTACCAGCATAAGACAATGGCTCAAGTCCTCCTCTCTTGGATGAAAACAGCTTGGGCTACGCAAAGGATCACGCTGGGCTTTCTGTCAGCACAAAATCCCTGTGGAGAAAACACAAAACAAAATAATCATTAAGTCAGCATTCCCTGTGGAAAGCTGTCACGCAAGGCCTACAGTGTTAGCTCCTTGTCACCCTGAAAGGCTTGGAAATATGTAATTGACCTGAAGTGCAAAGTTCTCCAGCCAGCCAGGATCTTGGTGCATGATGCTTTTTTGAGAACTTTACAGTGAAAACACCATGAGTGGGGGGTCAAAGGTAGGTAAAGACAGAGCTTAGCTTCAACAGCAACTGCAACAAAGAAAAAAATCCGTTAGGATCCATATAGAATCACTGAGGTTGGAAAAGAACCCCAAGACTGAGTCCAAGTCTTAACCCAGCACTGCCAAGTCCACCACTGAAACATGTCCCTAGGTGCTACAACCATACATCTTTAAAATACCTGCAGGAATTGTGACTCTCCACTGCCTTGGGCAGCCTGTTCTAATACAGGACAACCCTTCCAGTGAAGAAATTTTTCCTAGTATCTATTGCTATTTTCCTAGCAATCTAAACCTGCACTGGCAAACTTGTGGCCACTTCCTCTTGTCCCATCACTTAACTCTGGAGAACAGATCAACACACCCCTGGCTACAGCCTCATTCCAAGTAGTTGTAGAGAGCAATAAAGTCTCCCCTCAGCCTCCTTTTCTCCAGGCTAAAC
This sequence comes from Sylvia atricapilla, assembly GCF_009819655.1. Lineage (NCBI taxonomy): Eukaryota > Metazoa > Chordata > Aves > Passeriformes > Sylviidae > Sylvia > Sylvia atricapilla. The sequence continues at coordinate 100,106,660 of NC_089140.1, read as the reverse complement.
AACTCCCAGAGGATATCTTCTGGCACAAGTACAAAACATGACTACAACAAATCAATAGCATTACCACCTTTAATATGGTTCATTGTAATCTCCACGAACCACGGGCAATTCACTATCCCAGAACAAGTTTAGGGGAGGTTTCCAGGAACCAACTGGAAACTTCATTGCAGCTGCAGAGAAACAATTCATGAGCCCAAATTGGTGAGGTAACTGTATTTACTGCTTTCTGCTGCCTTGGATACCTTGTAACCTAAACAGGGACTTTACCCCTTTTGAAACTCGTGTATTTTTTTGTTTCTTCCACAGCTCTTGGCAGGAACACTTTTTCAGGGTAAGTGCCCACAAGAAAGTACCCCAGCTGAGAGAACAGAGGCAGCAGCCCTTACTCTCCAATGAAATCCCTCACTTTCCATGTCCAGCCTCTCAGGGTCTCAGCCTGAAGAGCACTGCAGGTCTGAAAGCCCTGCTCTCTAAAGGTAAACACTGTAGCATGCTCACAGTAAAGGGACTCCAGGGGACCTAGAGAGGTGCCGCTTCACAGGCTCAGGAACAACTTCCAGAGGAATCCACAAAATGTTGTTCCCCACCCAACAATGAGATTGCAATTTTGCTTTCTACAACAGAAGAATCCTAATATAGGACTAATATCCAGGATGTGAGCAATTACTGAACACAGTATTCAGTGATTAGCAGACCAAGACTGACTACAGCTGTAAATATTTGAAAATATTTACACCCTTGAAAATTTATACTCCAAATATCACGAAAATTTGGACAAAATTACAAAGCCACACAAAATTAGTGGATTGTTTCTAAAATCTTGGGATCAGTTATATGCAGAACACAGGACAAAGGGACAAAGTTTAATTCCTTCACTCTCCTATGAACTAGCCCATTTGACTTATGTCTCATGGAAACTGCATACTGACACATGATTATTATATTATTTTTCCAGCCAAAACCTCTATTTGATAACAGCCACTTGTTTTCAAACACAAGCTTCCCATATCAGCACTACAAAATACTTACTTGAGACAAACAACCATTAGCCTGCACCATGAAACATTTCTAATATGCATTATCAAACAGTTAGAATGACTAACACTTAATTGCATGGAATTCAGTTCTACCTAAACTTGGTTTAGCAGGAAAAAGCCACTGGCCAAATGTCACAATTCCACAATATGTGGAGCTACACATATAGACTGATTAACTCGCTTTATATTCATCTCACCTGCACTTTAACTAGCAAAATAACAACACTTTGCTTGTACATCTCATAAAGAGGCAAGATCAAAGCAGAGTATCTGCTAACTGGCACAGCAACAAGGACAAAAAGACAGGCAAATTCTTATCCAAATAATATTACTATCCACAAATTTATATGGCTTTATCCTGCAAAGTTGGAAGTAGTACTTATTTGGAAGCAGACTTTGGTAGTCTGAGACAGTCTCCTCTTCCAACAAAAACAGCATTAATTGGAACAGAAAATGCCAGTAAGTTATTTAACTTGCATTAGCCATGTCCAGAAAATAAATGAATGAAAATCACAGCTTCAAGAGCAAACTGATACCGTCAAGTTAAAACAAAATAAAAAGGACCCACACCAACAAACCAAACCTGCACCAGTAGAAAATCAAAATATCTTCAAGGCAAAACTGCCATTTTAAAAAGTCACAAGCAGCAACAGACACAATCAGTGCCAAAGAGCCGGTCACATACATTCCTCCTCCGGCGTTTCTGCTGCTAATAGTTACTATTTGGAGAGTTCTGCCGCAGGTGTAGAAGTTGCCAGAGATGCCCCATCTGCACCCTAGATCACCGGCGCTCCTGATAGTGAAAGGAAAAGCGGAAAGGGAAATGAAAAAAAAACAAACCCCACCCCGACCTCAAAGAGAGTCAGCGATGCAGATCGAGCAGAAAGACAGCTCCTGCTACTGGCTGAGAGAAATCCCTGCCCGCCTCGCAGTGCCACCTGCCAGCCCACGGCCGCCCCATCCCCGCAGGCTCCGCGGGGCTGCACTGCCGCTGCCGCTGCGGCTCCGTGTCGCAGTCGCTGCCGCTCCCCCTCGCACGGCTCACTTGTCTCTGTTTAGAGTCACTTCCCCACCAGAGCTGGGAGAACTCTGTTATGAGAAAAGACTGAAGGATTCCTCACTGTTTCTTGTTCTGCGTGACATTCAAAAATCAGCCTGTGGACGAGGACAATTACTGAATCATTTAACAACGGGAGCAAAGCTAAACACGCTTCAAGTGTAGCTTTACACCACAACACGGTGGGGGAAAAGGCTGCAGTGACTGGTACTGCTTCCTTCTCCAACTTCCATGTTTACTTTACTTATTAGCAAATGTTACAAACATTTTTGCACCCATAATTTTCTGTTATACATGCTATCTTCCCTATTCCATCAAGTTTACTGGCAATGCAGACCTGCATCACTCCTCTTTTGCTTCCCTTTTCCATCTCTTGTTCAGAACATTACCCAGCTTTAATTCCAAAGTGAGCTAAGAATGGAACAAAGGAACACAGCGGTCTATAGCCAGGCCCAAGGAGTTCTGGAGCTTTACCCTATCATTTAGTGAATATGCAACTCAGAACTCTGCACATGCTGAGGCAAATTCCTTTATTAAATTTCAAGCGCATAAAACTGTCCTAACAAACCAAGTGGGACACAAGAGTCTTAATCCTACTCTTAGTCCTATCCCTCAGGAGTGTCCATGTATTTTTATGAAGCTAAAGAAGCTGTATTAGGTCATAAGCAAACTAAGACTTTCTACCCTAAAGCAGTTTTCACTCAACTCTCCCATCACAACCTCACAAAGGCAGAGATTTACACCTTTCAGAAAAATATAGTTCTGTAATGTAACGATGTTAAACTTCAGTGGAATGTCCTTACAAACAAGTTCAGATTCAAATCTCACAAGGTTCTGCAAGCTACACTTGTTACTGGGAGTTGTCTCTTTTCACTCCCAGCTCGCCCTCCCTGAAGCAAGACGACATTTCTGCCTTGTGGACTGTGACTTTCTGCACTCCCACTTTCATTTTCAGCTCTTCAAATACCAGAGTTCTTCGAGTACCTCACTTTTGAATCAAAAAAGAGCTTCTGATGAATTCTTCTTTTGATGATGCAGAATGCTCTGAATCCACTTTCCAATTATGAACACTAAATCCTTCCTTCATCCATAGTTTTCCACTTATTATTGGGATTGAAGAAAAAAATCCAGAGATTTAGCATTTTTCTTTTAAGAAATCCCTCTGCAATAATTTAATGATAGAATTAATTTCCGTTTGCATTAGCACATCTTTAGGGCTGAAATTCACACAGATTGAATCTACTCAAATCTACACGTAAACTTTGATTTCATGTACAGATGAAATCCTTACAGATAAGGATAAATTGGGAAATTCTGCAAAATAAAAAATGTTGTTGTATTCCCATAAACACCCACAACCAGAATATATTCTGCAAGCGTGAAAGAGATGGATTTGAACCTTAGTTGACGTTATGCAGATCACAGTTTATTCAAAAATATATAAACAAACAAAAAAAATCAAGGTCACAAAATACAACATTTCTGAGCACTTGTCATATTGAGATCACATTACTGAATCTATATTATCAAACTGTGGTATCACTTAAGCAATGGTAGGTTTAAATGTTGCAGTAATTATAAAAAATATGTGGAAACTACCTGGCATTAAATTATCCAGTAATTATGAATGTGCTGTAAAAGGAAGTCCATATATTACACTTATTTGTTTCAAGCATTTTTCATACTCATTGTTCAGTTTCACTGATTCCTGTACAGCATGTTTTAGATCTTCTACCTCTTCAAAAAAATCCTAGAAAAACCAAAAAATATTCACCTTAAACTTTTTTTCAAAGAGTAAGAGCTAGTCAGCAGTTCAGTCATTCCCAAGTTCAAAGACACTTTCTGTATTTTTACCAGTGTATGGCTGAGCTATGGAAACACATATAGAGCAAACAACTACAGCCTCAGGTAACAATTTAATAATTTCTGCCCTGAACACACAAGCGGAGTTCAGCCTAGTTAGAGGCTGAAATACAGACTAATAATAGGAAAGATTAATTTTAAAAAGGAAAAAGTATGGATTTACCAGACAGCTACAAAATGACAGTCCAGTATGACAAAGGAGTAATGTCACATCCTGATCCTTTGTAAGTGAAATCAGAAATTGTTGGGAAATACATGGACAGAAGAGTATAATCACCCAAGACTTCATTTCACTAATTGTTGAATGTTCTAGCTACCAAAATAACAGTGTATCTACTTATAACCATCTATATTTGACATTCTCCTCCCTGTTCTTCCAGCATCTTTAAATTAACAGCTACAATATACAAGCTATAACATACAATGACTTTAAACTACCTTAAAAAGGAACCACTGACAAAAAGCCACAATCTCAAGTTTATGTATCTCTCTCCTGCAAGATGCAGCTGTCAGCCACACATTGTCCCTGATTCCCAAACACAGGGATCTAGAACCCTGGCTTAATGTTCTGCAAGTCACACATCCAATGAACTATCACCCTCTTTTACTATTACCCCTGCAATCAATACCATAATGTTATTTAGTTTGGGAGAAAGGACTGCAAGGTAAGAAAAGAGATTCTTAAAAAAAAAAAAAACAACTAGGAACAAGCAAAAATCAGTTTAAACAATTTGTTGCTGAAAATAAAACCTTATGTCAGTACATTAAACTGAGTCTTCTATAGTTAGGTAAGATCTCATCATCTTGTTACATAACTTTAAGAATTACCAAATGTTCACATTTTCACTTTTTATACCTATAGATCTAACAAAAAATTCAAAGCCTCTGCCCTCCCTAAACCTGGAGTTCTGTCAGAGGCATAACTTTGACATGTTTAAGTTCAAGAGAAAATAGTCTTCCTTAGCTCAGCAGCCCTTTAAGACATGAATGTTTCAAGGAGTCATTCATTTCCATCTCTCTAGAATGCTATACACTGGTTTTTATGTATTTTACTTGATAACAACATATGTTCGCTCTAAAGAAGTTTCAGCACAGGCAGAAAAGTTAGTTTTTAAAAAATCACCTACTGTTAAGCTTGTCTTAAAATAAATTACCTTGTCTAATCCAGCTAATTCATTTTTTAGTGCTTTCTTTTCTGCAGACAATTTTCCATTTTCTTTCTTCAGCTTTTTAATCTCCTTCAACAATAGCTCTATATTCAAATGAAAAAATGTAGAGTTCAACCATTACAGTCAGCCTCCCCCTCATATGAATCATATTACAGCTAAAGAGCTGCCTACCTTTTGTGATATTAAAAATTACAGTTCAGCTTCTTAAAGTACCTTTTTCATACAGTGATTTATTCTTAAGAATTGGCCCAGCATATTCCCAGGTACTATGAAAGATAACAGGATCTGCCAGTTGGATAATCTGAATCTGCCAGATTCTTAGAATGTGGGATTATTTTATTTTACAATCCACAAAATACACATGACATGCCTTGATTACCTTTTTCTGCCTTATGAGAGGGACAGATCAGCCCTTGCTGATAGCACATTTCCTGAAAATCATGCCTACATTATATGATCTCACCCATCTCTTTTCTATGCTTTCAGATGGAAGAGGATCACATCTTAAATTCTGGATTTACTTATGTGAGGAAGAAAGCACTGAAAACAGCACTCTCCAGGCTTGTCCAACATTTTAAGGCTGAAAACAGGTTATTCTGTGTCTCAGTGTCTGAAAACCAAAGCCAGGTGCAGCAAACATTATTACTAAGAGACCTGCACAAATACATGTCACTAGAACAAATACCAGCACTAAATACAGCCACACACTCCCACCCCTGCTTACAACAATGGACTAGTTTCAGAAGAAGAGAAAACAGCAAACATTTTACCACAAACAAATGCAAGGCAGAATCCTAGATTACATAATGCCACATTTACATGGCAGGTTTTCAAAAATTAAAAAAACAACTTAGATGGTGGAAGGAGAAGAAATGGCCTGGTGTGGCCTCTAGATCAGAAATGAAACACATTCCCTCTGCTGGGGGTACTGGAAGGAACATCACCAGAATTAACTGTACCATTACCTAAGTATCTACTGCAACAGGATTCCTTCTTTGCAGAAATGTCCCTGTGAGAAGTTACTCCTCCCTCTGGGGTTTGACTTCGTTTTCCAGAAACAGCACTAGTTTTCCAAGAAACCTTTTTACATTCCAGTTGCTCAATTCTCTGCCTCTGCTCTTGAAGATTATGCTCTAGCTCATTAATTCTAATCTGTCAAGACAAATTTTTTAAATGCATAGAAAAAACACAGTTCAACTGAATACAACTGGGAACATATCCCACATGCAAACCTAGAGCTTTCAATTGCTGATTTAAAAACTACATTCACCCAAAAGATCTGAAAGAAGAAAAAAGCAAAGCACAAATGAGGAAATTAGCTGCAATGCTCAATCCATGCCTGAAGAGGCAATACCCTCTTGAAGCTTCTAGAACTGCTCCAGCCCACACAACCCTACCTTCACTCTAGTTATGATGTCAGACTCTTTGCACAGCCACAGACATTGCTACCAAAAAGAAGACCCTTTGTCTTCATTTGGTTTGCCTTCTGCAGAATTTCTGAGAAAAATCAGCTCATGACACATGCAGAAAAATACCACGGCTGCTGAAAAAGAGGTCACAAGGTGCATACACGATTGGAAGAAAAGGCAGGTGCATGACTAAAGAAAAAAGCAAGGAAAGAGGAGAGAGCTTTCTGCAATAGACACACCAGTGACAGACTTCACTTTTAAATGGAACTACAGGCTACCCTCTATTATCCCTGTCATGGGAAACTAAGTATAAAAAGAAAAGCATGGCCTCATTTCACACATTTAAGAATTACTTTTCAGTCTCCCTAAAAGCTGGTGTATGGCTGTTAGATACCAGCTCCTACAAATTCTACTTACAGTGAGATTTTTAATTGCTTCACTTTGCTCCTTATTTGTTTTGGTTTCTTTAACATAACGTTTCTGTAGTTCATTATACATCTGAAGTAGTCTAAAACAGAAGAAATGCATCAATTGCTGTAAAACATGAAAGACAACAAAATGTGGCATCACTTATGGCTAAAGTATTAGAGATGCCCCACAGAGATCACTTGGGCTGTAGCTGTGCTGCAGAGACTCGTAATAGAAATATTCAGGATGGCAGTGAATGAAATGTGACTGTCAACACAGACAGCACCAGAAAAACAGCAAAGCAAGTCAAAAGAATGGTGTGTATGGATGGCAAAGGATCCCTTTTACTCAGCCAGACTGAGGACCCCATTGTTTTTGTCCAGCACACATTGCCACACTCTGATGAAACCTCCTCAAGCAAATCACTCTTTGAGGGAAGACAGCAGCAGCAGGAAGCTGCAGTGACTTTGCAGTGTGTCACATAAATCATTCCTCTCCCCATTAGCACAACAGGAATAGCAAAAAAGACACTCCTAAAGGATCTTTAAAAGTTTGTCCAGCACCAATCAAGAACTCATGATGAGGACACATGAGGCAGTTCCCAGCTCTCCGTGTTGGACAAACATCTCATTGCTTCCAAGTGTGTGGGTGTGAGGATATGAGTGAATGAAATCTATGTGAAAATGAGTGGGTAAAATAAATGTCAAATAAACAGATTAGGGCTGTTAGCCTTCCCTCTGCTATTATTTTCCATCAAGTTCTACTGTACTAATTTCCTATCATAGCATTCAGCCAACATACACGAGGCCCACAATTTAACTGATGGACATGAGCAGACATTTTTCCTATTTTTTTAGGAATTACAATAAGAGCTGCCATTCATAATAAGCCATGACTGCATACCACAAGCAGGATGAGCAATACTGTAGCACAGCACAGCTTTGTGAAAGAACTCACAAACAGATGCCAGAAAGAAAGAGCTAGGTCAGGTTATCTACGTGCAATCTAACACAAGGCAGGTACAGCACTCAATTCAAAGATTAACTTGGACTTCTTCTGCATGGAACTCAATTTGAGCCCAGAGCCAGTCACCCAACCTTCCTACAGTTACATAGCTTGCAAAGAGACTCTGACACACTGCAAAGATTTTTTTTTTTTTTTTTAAAGAAAATGAGTCTTCTAGAGCCACCTAAAGGAAACACTAAAAGCAGAGCACTTGGCCAAAGAGCAACAGACATCTGTGTAAGATCCGCATTTATGGAAGTGGACAAAAAGCAGCCTTTGAACAAATGAGCAGCCTAAAATTTTACAATTTTACAATCAAGTCATAGAGGGATGAAGCAATATTTTACATAGCTTGACTAGTTGTTATAATGTTTCAGTATATTTTTTCTTAGAGACAAAATTGTAGCTTATGCATCAGAAAAGCAGTTACAGGAGTTTACTTCTATCACATATTGGCAAACTACAGTAAGTAGTGGCTCAACTCTAAAATTATTAGACTGAAAAGTAGAACTGCTTCTCTAGCTTATTTTGAAAACAGTACCAGCCTATAAATTTCATGCACATAACACTGAGCAATGTAAAATGAGCTGAGAAAGGTTCTACAAAATAGAAGATAAAATCACAAAACACTAGGTTAAAAATCTACAAAAAAGACCACGTGTGCACAAACACATGAAGGAGGTTCCTAGCTCACTGAATTTTCTTCAATGAACTACTTGAGAAAGATATTCATTTTTTCTTTGCTCAGTGCTATTTTCAGGTTTAATCCAAGATTTTGTAGTTATTTTTAAAATGTGAATGATTTCCCATTGTTTCAAAGGCTGAAAGCCACTTGCATAACAGCTTAAAAAAATCAACTGACTTAACCATGAACATTTTCTGCACTACAGAGAAGAATAATGCTGTGAAGAAGCAGCTTCCGAGAACTCACCTGACACTGTCACACTCTAGAACCACATCCTTGCTGTCTCCACCCTTATGCCATAAATGGGTTTCTGTTTGAACCTGAACACTAAATTGAAACAAACACAACAGCTTCATAAAAAGATATTTCACAAATTTAATTGGATTAAACAAAGCAACTGAAAAAGACCAAGTTACTTTTCAATTTAGTTATATAGTAACTGAAGCTTACAGGCAGGATCATAAACACCAAAACTTAAAACCCTGGAAGATTTTTGTGAACTGGTTATGTAAATCCTGGCAGGACATCTTCAAACCACTAGCCCTACAGTTCTTCAGGTCCTTAGGTTCTAAATCTTTTAGACAGCACTGATGCCACTCAACTTATCTGTATCTCACTACTTTTTGGTGGAAAAATAGTGTAAAAGCCTTTGCAGCTTGACAGAGAGAGCATATTGGCTAAGCAGGAGGATTTGTTTTTGATATCAAAACTGTTTCTTTCACTACAATAAATTTTGTACAAGATGCCCCAGATGTCCTTTGTTCCTTTACAGGCCTCCAGCATTTTCCACCCCACCATCCTGTTCACAGATGGCTCCTTAAAAGATACAGACCAGATAATGCCTAGCTCATCTTAAGGACATGAAAATAAAAGTCCTGAAATGTGCACTTCTTTTGAAAGAGAAGTTTTTCTTTTGCAAAAGAGAAACGTTTGACAATTCTTACTCTCTGCTTGTGCCGCAGACACGCGTTATCTGCTGCAGATACAGCTGCTCTTGGATCTGACCCACAGTCTTTTCTAGCTCCTTATTTTTTATGTGCAGTTTTTTCACCTTCTTGACTAATTGCTCATTTTCATCAGTGAGCTGAAAAGAAAAAGAAATCAAGGAACATTTTCAAATCAAGTATTAATCAAGCTGATAATGCTTCATATTAAAACCCTCTCCCAAAAACTTTACTACATTTTTCCTAAACCACAGAAGCATCTAAAAGGAAAATGGCAGGAAAAACAACTGGCTTCCAATTTTCTGAACATTTGACTACGACAAAGCTTATTTAACAGGTATCTATTAAAAGTGTATAATATAACCTCAGCATTCACTGAGGAATGTAGGGAACTGGTTTTGCATTTAAAATTAATCACAGAGGGACAAAGCATCCAAGTTATACTCCTAAACTATAAACAGCAGCTCTGCAACTAAGATGGTGTTTCTTTTTGATTTAACCTCGCCAGAGACAAAGAACAAAGCCACGCTTTCTTTTTGCATGAACTTCTTGCACTGCTGGACCTTGCCCACCAGTATGCAGTCACGTACATATATATATATATATAATGTATAAAATATATATTGTATATTATAGTAATATGAGACAATATATAGCTATATATATATATTGCATATATAATATATAAACCTACACATAAGGCGATATATTATATACACGATACTAAGTAAATACTACGCATTTACAGTTATATAGCTTACATATACAACTGTACAGTGTATCATATATATGTGTGTGTGGATATGTGTATGTATCTGTATGTACACATAAAAACCTATTTTTTACGTATATGGAAATATAGATATTGATATAGATAGATATGTATCGGTATACATATTGATAGAGATGTATTTATATATACACACACACACATATAGAGATATACATGGAGATATATATTAAAGACTCTATTGCCTCATCCTACAGGGTATTGAGTACACCCGATGCCCTGGGCCAGCTCCGAGCCCCGCACTGCTCTCTCAGCCCGAGCTGAGCGCCGAAGGCAAACCCGGCCCAGCCGAGCCTCCCGCGCCCTCCCGGGGCTCCCGGGAGCCAGGCCGCACTCACTTGGAGGCACCTGTGTACGACGGGCAGGGCCATGGCGGCCACGGGGCGGGGGCGGGACCAGCCGGGAGAGCCCGGGATAGGCCGGGAGGGGCCGGGAGGGGCCGGGAGGGGCCCCGGGATAGGCCGGGATAGGCCGGGAGAGCCCTGGGATAGGCCGGGAGAGCCCTGGGATAGGCCGGGAAAGGCCGGGAGGGGCCCTGGGATAGGCCGGGAAAGGCCGGGAGAGCCCTGGGATAGGCCGGGAAAGGCCGGGAGGGGCCCTGGGATAGGCCGGGAGAGCCCCGGGATAGGCCGGAAGGGGCCCTGGGATAGGCCGGGATAGGCCGGGAGAGCCCTGGGATAGGCCGGGAGAGCCCTGGGATAGGCCGGGATAGGCCGGGAGAGCCCTGGGATAGGCCGGGATAGGCCGCAAGCAGTGACGTCAGAGCCGAGCGCCCGCCGCGCGTTCCGGGTGCGCCGCCGCCGGCCCGGGGCCGGGAATGGCGCTTTGGCCTGCCCCGAGGCGGCCGTGAATGCTCCGGCACCCGCTGCACCCGCGGCCGGCGAGAAAACACCCCAGTCCCTTTTAAAATTGTCATTCTACACAGATTCAGTTGGTGGGTGTGATTCTCAGGGGGTCCTGCGCAGTTGACTCCATGATCCTTCCATCTCAGCATATTCTGTGACTTTCTGTGACTAACAGGCACCGACCGAGGGGAGGACTGAGAACTCTGCCGGCCGCGGATTGCACGGATACACCAGCACACGCCAAGTGAGGGATCTGTGCAAACGCAGGTCCTGCATCTCTCCCCATCACAACAGGTCCAGGCTGTCCCAGTGACATCGCCTGGCTGGAGATGGCAGCGTGCCTGGTAATGCTGCTGCGCCCTGGGGAGCAGGGGCTGTGTCCTTGAGTTGGTGGTGCTTGCCACTGCTGCTACTTGCTGGGCTTTGCCTTTTGTGCATAAATATCTAAAAGGAGGGTGCCAAGAGGATGGAGCCAGGTTCTTCTCGGTGGTGCCAAGCAATAGGACAAGAGGCAATGGGCACAAACTGACCTGCAGGAACCTCCACCTGCATATGAGGAAGAACTTCTTTACTGTGGGACGACCACAGACTGGAACAAGTTACCCAGAGAGATGTGGAGTCTCCCTCACTGGAGATATTTGAGAACTACCTGGACACAATCCTGTGCCATGTGCTCTGGGGTGGCCCTGCTTGAGCAGGGAGGTTAATCCAGATGACCCACTGTGGGTCCCGTCCAACCTAACCCAGTCTGTGATCATGTGATTTGGGTTTTTCATTTTTGGGGTTTTTTTGGCAGACCAGGCTACAGGGCACACAGGCAGGACCAAAGTGTTCCACCCTCAGGACTGGACCTTACAGACACCATACCAACAGCAGGCGTTTACTAGCCACAGGAAGACCAGCTATCACAGCAAGGCTGACCCAAAGCAGTGATTATTGCCTGCTGGTCTTCCAAGCTTTTGTTAATGGCAGTTTAAAACCTTTTCCTGTTCCTCTCTCATTCACTAGGTCTCAAATCTAGGTCTTCCTTTGTTCTCTGCATCTTCTGTCTTTGTACAAAACCTTGCCTCACTCATTTCTTAAAGCACGTCACATTTCCTTTTTTTCTTTTTTTGGTATTAAATGTTGCCACATGCCACCTGCCCCTCCATCCTGCCCTGTAGCCCACCTGATTGCAGTGCCTGGCAAATTTTGCACAGAATCAGTAACAAAATCACAGAATGCTAAGGGTTGAAAGGGACCTTTGAACATCATCTAGTCTCAAACCTGCTGCCCTGTGAAGGGACGCCTCCCAGCAGACCAGATTGCTCAGAGCTCCATCCAACCTCGCCTTGAACCAGGGCTGAGGCATCCACAACCTCCCTGGATAATGTGTTCCAGTGCCTCACCACCCTCACAGTAAAGAACTTCTTCCTAATATCCAGCCTAAATTTCCCGTTTCAATTGGTACCCATTTCTCCTTGTCTTACCACTACCGTTCCTGACAAAGAGTCCCTCTCTGGCCTCCCTGGATACTGGCAGGTTGCTGGGAGGTGTGAACAGCCCCAGCTTTCTCAGCCTGTCGTGCCTGGGAAGAGGGTGTGGACATGACAGGAGCTCATCACTGCCTCCTTGTGAGCCAACAGTTCACCAAAATCATGGCAGGAGACAGGTCAGGTTAGGCTGTGAGCAGGAACTGGAACTGTATCAGATTAAGGAAGTGTCACACACCTCTGGCTCCAGGGCACAACCCGGCATCTCTCTTCACTCACTCTCAACCCGGTCACCCATCCTGTCTACTTCTTGAACTTCACCCAGGGGTCACAGTGAAAGCTGAAAGCCTTGTCTATATTCAGCTCAGCCTCGGCTGTGCTGAGCTGAATGGACACAAGATCCCAGCTCTGAGGCTGTCAGCAACCTGAGAGTCTGCGTGAGGGAAGGACTTGCCCGTGATGTTTCCTGCTGCCAGGAATCCTGCCTGTGAAGACTTCTGTATTGGTTCCATAGAAGCAGCCACCCAACACTGCTAATTGCTGGAGCCTCTGACAAATCACTTTGACTCCAAATTGCCTGGCATCAAAATTGTTACTTTAACCACCAACTAACATGGAAGGAATTAGCAATGGACAGTTCATGCTATGGAAACCACGAGATCACTTCTTGGTAAAAGGACAGCTGGATGTAACTAGTTGCAGTAGCAGCAAGGAAAAAATAAACTTGGAAAAAGTAAACCAGCCAGCATTGCAATGGTGGTGTAGGGAAAGGGAAATCCCATTTTCAGATGAAGCAGCAATACCCTGAGATGTAGTTACTCATTTTTATTCTGGTTTGTCCAACACAAACGAAACAGGTAAGGTCCTGAGGAGTCTGTAAAACAGGAATAAAACATACAGAAGAAAATACAGCATATCAGGAGGTGTTGAGATCAGAATAATTTTAACTGACTTTGTCTTTGGTTATTCTAAAGGACTGTAGTAATTGTTTCTTGTGTCTTCCAGAGGAAAATGAGCACAAAATAGTTACTGTCTAACAGAGTAGACATCTCTCATCCCTTCAGCTGGATGAGAGGGAAAATTTCTTGACATCAAAGAGAAAAATACACACTTTAATAAACAGATCAGAGAATGATCAGGCATGACTTTGAATACACCTAATTTGCATAGCACAGTGACATAGAGCAAGTAGACAAAAAGTCCCTTCCATTTCTTCCATAAAAGAAATCACCCTCTGATATAACAGAGATTCTGATATTTTGCAAAACTTCATATAATTACTGCAGAAATAGTTTTTCCAGTGACAAAGAAAAGCTGAAGTGTAAGAGTGTAGTGGAGAGAGATCAGCACAGTGGACTCCAGCATATCCTGCATACCAGTATCTCACTGTAGACAGTACAAGTAGGGTAACAAGTTGTTTTCTCAATGCTGAGAATATGAGTAGTCAAAATCACTTTTTACCATACATGACAAGACCACTTGAATAATACAGTACAAAGTATGTGCAAGGCTCAATAGGACTTAACATTCCTGTGGTACCCAGGTGTTTGCTTTTGGTTTGGAGTTGTTCAGGGTTTTTTAAATACTGTGGGTGTAGAAGTAAAACAAAAAGCCCAGATGGATTAATTCAGGGTTTCTGCAGAAACCAGCGCAGGCATAGAAAAGGCAGCACTAGGCAACACTCAGAGAACAACTTAGGTCAGAAATAGCAGAGAAAACACATCCATGATGAATCTTGGGACACCTGAAAGGCTGAGGGAGCTGGGACTGTTCAGCTTCAAGAAGAGATGACTGAGAGAGGACCCCATCCAATGTGTGTGAATATTTAAAACAGGGGTGTCCGGGATGTTCTCAGTGGTGCCAAGCAATAGGACAAGTGGCAACAGGCAGACACTGATGCACAGGAAGTTCCACCTGGATATGAGGAAGAACTTTACTGTGTGGGTGACTGTGCACTGGAACAGACTGCCCAGAGAGGCTGTGAAGTCTCGTTCACTGCAGATGTTCACGAACCATCTGGACACAATCCTGTGCCATATGCTCTGGGATGACTCTGGTTGACCAAGGAGGTTGGACCAGATGACCCACTGTGGTCCCTTTCAAGCTGACCCATTCTGTGATTCTCATGTGTGAAACCTGCAGACCCAGTTTCCCCAGCTCTTCTGGGGAAACAGCAGAACCAACAACCAGGTCTGGGCACACTGCTGCTCTCCTTTTTACCCAGGAGATGACAGTGCAGCTATGCCCAGGTTTTAAGACCCAAGTGTTTTCAAAACTCAGAAACTGTTACCAGTAGAACACAAAAAAGTTGGGAAATAGACCACCAGAGCTAAAAGGGAAACAAGAATTCCTGATTTCTGACCTAGAAAGCAAACCTTGCAGCCCCCTTCTTTCCCATTTTTCCATGCCTGGCAGGGGAATTGAAGACAGATGGAGGAAGCAGACAACAGCCAGGTTTCTCAACTATGCAGCTAGACCTGTAAGGAGTTTGTGTAAAATGCAGATTTTGTCAAGCATTGATCAACCCAAATGACACAAAAAACCCCCCCTACTTGTATCTTGAAACTCTTGGGAAAAGCTACAGCTGAAGCTCTTGTTGGTTTAATCATGCACATTATGATCAAATATGTTCAAAATTGCTATTGGTTTTGAGAGGCTTCTCTTCAAAATGAGCATCCATTCTTCCAAATTAAAGATACTCCATCAATTTGTAAAATTGGCCCAAGGTTGGTGCATAGGACTGGACATCAGAATTTGAAAATCAAAAAGCTAATGTTAGCCTATGTGTGTACAAAAATCCTCATTGTTTATGCAAATGATTAAACACTCATGTGTACTTGATTAGGAAGCATGTTAATTTTCCAGAGATCCTAGCAATATATTATTTTAAAAAAACTCAGTGGCAGTGAATGTATGGAATGCCACTAAGATACTTTCCACTGTAAACAATGACAGCAGAAATATTTCTCTACACCATTATTCAGCTCATTTGTTGAACACAATCTTTTTTCATTGCACTTTTGTTTTACTGTCATTTGGTATGAACAAAGACACATTTCATGCTGGGTCATAAAAAGGAAAATATCATTGATTCCAGTGGTGCTAAGCCTCCTGCTACCAAACAGCAAGAATGTAACCCATTTCAATTTTTTTCAGCTCCATGTACACCAAAATCATGGATCTGTCAGAAAATATATAAGCATAGGATTACCTGATGCAATCCTACAGTAACTCCCAAGTGTAGCCCTTTTTCTACATGAATTAAAGGTTGATATGTGTCCTTTCAACCCCCAGAGAGAGCTACCATCCTCATCTGATTTTCCAGGAATTAAAAATTTCCTATTAAAATTGACATGCCTTTGTAAATCATGTACAAATTTCACCTGCCCCAAATTAATATATTTTATTCCATTCACCCACTGTGTCAGCAGTGGCTTCTTCCTGACTCCCTTTCAGGCTGGAAGATGGCAAGACTTGTGTGATTTTTCTGCCTGGTATGTTCTGTGGCCAGTGGGGGCTGGGAGTCTCACAGACAAATGCCAGTTGAAAAGTCATAGAAAAACCTTGAACAAAATGGTCAACATGGGGAAAAGGCCCTTTGCCCATCTTGTTTAGATCTTTGGTCACAGAGAAATAATCCTGTTTGTGTTCAGGACCCTTCTCTGAAACAGGGAGAATCAGTCTGGTTTTCTCCATCCGCAGCACAACCACTTTGGCTAAAAGCAAAAGTTGAGAGTTCAGTTCATGAACATTTCTTGCATATCAAGAGGAAAAGCACCAAGACATGACTGGATTAAAGATGACCATTTAACTGGAAACAAAAAAATAAATAACAAAGTCGTAAAAAATAAGAAAGGCAATTTAATCTTAAAGCTGACAAAACCAGAGGCAATATTTATTAAACCAAATTAGGCTACAGGCATCCCTGTCACAGCAGCACACTGACAGAAGTTCTGTAGCCCCTTCAGTGACAGAAACATCAAGTTAAAACACTAGGTTGTTTTCAGTGGATATTGTTCAGTGTTTTCAGTGGATTAAAAAACAATGCTGGCATGCATGTGGCAGTCTGCTGCTTCTCTTTTCAAGGCCTGGGAAAAATACCTTTTTATTTTTACACCCACAGACATGGTCTAGGGAAAAGAGTAACAGCTTGGGAACTGTATTACTTTGTCATAGAACCCCTCACAGAGAAGAAAAACATCTCTCACTGTAGAATCAAAGGCACTCACACCTCAGGAAAGTTCTTACAGCCATACCTCCTGGAAGGGAAAATTTCCCAGGATGACAGAGCCAGTCTGAAAACTCCAAAACAAACTGAAGGACACCACTTCACCAGTAGAGCTATCTATTGGACCTTGAAGTGAGAATGTTTCCTTGTTATAACCAGCCTTCAAGGTAGATCTAAAGGGAGAGCCTTGCATATTTAAGACAATTTTCCAGTTTATGGCAGGAGGGAAAATGTGGACTGTGTCTAGGCAGTGAACCCTGAGCCTTCTAGACGTAGAGAAGAAAAATAGTCAGAGTATGGTTCTGCATGACAGAAAGGGAGCACAGGAAGTTCCTCATACCCCACTCAGAACAGTGCATTAATCAAGCACTATGCCATAAATGACTCATTAGCGAGCTTTATAAAAGAAACGGTGCCAGTGCTGGGAATTCCTGATGGTCTCTGATGGAGCAGAAGCACAGCTCTTCAGGGGTGTCCAGCAACGAGAGCGAGCATCTCCTTATGATCTAACTTCCCTTTTTGTAGGCAAAAGGAAAACCTAGGCCAAACAGCCTCTTTTATCAGGTATAAAATCTCTCATTGCAACATTAGGATGACATTAAACTACAACATTGTAGCAGTTTACACAAACAAAAAGCTGCTCATCTGGGTTACTTCTTAAAGGCAGGCTCAAACTACATGCTTTCTGAGATTCCTGATAAAAGCTCTGAGGAAAAGGGCTAGAGATGGTAAACAACAATTTTATATGACTAATCCAATATAATCCTATACTGGGTAAAAAAGCCATCTGCATGGATTCCCACTGAAGTGCACTTTAATAACAGCACAGCAAGCCTCTGACTGTCACACTGAGAAAATGCTCTTTCGCGCTCAGGCTAATAATTACAAAAGATTCCTTCATTTTTCTTTTTCCTCCCTCTCTTTTTATTTAAGCCGTTATACACTTGTCCTCCCATTTTATTCCCTGTTAGGAGATCATCCATCACACCCATGAAGTGACAAAGATCCCTCAAACCCGTGAAATGACAAAGATCCACACTGGAAGGCATCGGAGGATTCCACGTCGACGGCCGGGTGGGTACAGCGAGGTCACCCTTTCTCTGCAGAACCTATTTCATTGCATCACTGCAGCCCGCAATTACTGTCAGAGTAGAGAACGACAAGCTATGTGCTAAGGCAGAATTAAACCAATTCCAGCGGCAGCAGCTTCCCCACCGAGTGACGCTGGGTTTTGCTCCGAGCAGACGCGGTGGGGACCCGTGTGGTGCACAGAGCGGCCGTGCGGAGGATGCTGCGCAGCGGCTCGGGACAGGAAGGGACGGAGACTGCCACCCCCAGCCAAGCCACACCTAAGGCAATTAGGACTTCGCACCCCGGAGAGAAGGAAATCCATGACTCGGCTCCCTTTTCTTCTCTGAGGTCAGGGAGGACAGGTTTTCCCCTCCACTGAGCGTTCATTGTCTCAGGGAAGGAAGTCTGACACCCACACAAATCTGGCTGCGGCTCAGGAGGACTGAGGCAGACAAAGCACCCAAGAAACACTTGTATTTCAGGTTCATCAGGATGGGCCTATTCCAAGTGAACGAGATTAAACACGTGGCGTTTGTGCAGGTTACAAAAGGCATGTGAGAGGAACTGGCTAGCGTTTGGGGTTATGAAAGATCAGAGGTTATGAAAGACCTTGGCAGTTATGAAAGATGAGCCAAGAGCCTGATCCAGCAAGGCAGAGAGCAGTCTCCACCAGCTTAGAGGTGAATGCATATTTAAAATCAGCCAGCAGCTCACATGAGGAAGCTCACACTGCCTGGGCAGGTCTAGGCTAAGGAAGGTTTGAAAAAACTTCAGGAAAGTTATAAATAAGCAGTTATCACAGACTAGGAGAATGATAAAGAGAAGTATTACCATTTAAAGGCCTTACAGGCAGCTGTATTTTTCTGTAGTTTTTTGGAAGATCTTAAAATACTAGCTGCAGTCACTGATTTTCTAAGAAGTATTCTTCTAATTCTGTTTTAAATCTACCTGCACAAGCCATATAGATGCAGCGAATCTTAAAAAAACACAAGGGCTCATTCAGATCTTCTAGCCTCTCAAGTTCAGCCTCTGGTGACTCTATTACCACTCTTCTACCACCAGAATGAAGAGAAGGTTGAGGAAATTCTACTGTCCAAATGCTTATTTTCCAGACATCACTTAGAAAGAGGACATACTCCTGCTAAGAAAAATATTGAAAGCACTTCCCCCTCTTTGTAACAGTACTCCTCTGTGATGTTGTGTGTAACTTTCTATAGATACCTTCAGTGGGGATACTTGTGCATCCTGCCTACTGCATTGTAATTCACACCGCCCACTTTCAAAACGTGCCTTGAACAGCCTTCCAAATGCCCCTGTAGCAGCCTAATAACAACAAATTTTCAGGCATTGAGGCAGACCCAAGACATAGGTGAAGAAACCATCTGCACTACATCAAAATAAGATCTAACCTGTTTCAGCAATGGGTATAAACTTCTATTATTGGTAAATTCAGTAACTAAAACTTTGTAGTTCAAAGAAAAAT
The DNA here is from genome assembly GCF_009819655.1 of Sylvia atricapilla. NCBI lineage: Eukaryota > Metazoa > Chordata > Aves > Passeriformes > Sylviidae > Sylvia > Sylvia atricapilla. The sequence goes on along the minus strand of NC_089140.1, from coordinate 100,087,194 downwards.
ACAGAAAACACTTCTATCATGGTCTGAGATGCTTCCTAGAATGCAAAGCCATGATTAACTGTACATTTTCTTTTTCACCAAAGTTAAAGCTGTCTATACTACATCTCAGCAGTCCACAAATCTCACCAAGAGATACCCATAAATACCAGATTTACCCATCTGGTCCGGCACAAAAACTCTCTAGGGAAGGTCCTGAAGTTACCTCATGCTATGGCAGCAATAAAAAGCACAAATTTCCAAAACCTAGAGGAAACTAAGATTAGGGAAGAATCCAGAGCAATTCTGTTCTATACTAGTCCAAATTATACATGTTCATAGGGTTATTGCACTTCAGGAACCTAATCTAACAGAAGAACGAGGCAGACATGCATTTGGAGCAAACAACTGACTTAAAACAATCCTTCAGCAGAAAGATTGACAAACATTTGGTGAGGATTTATTCAAAATCTTGTCACTTCATACTTCAACCAATTTTTTGCACTTTGTGCAGTAGTTAATTCACCTTCTTAGAGTTTGTTACCATTTTTTTTCTGATTCAAAATGGGGACTAAAAAATATTTTGCTAAATCGACTGACAGCCTTGCTCTCTTTGTGGCATCCACTGACAGGGTGCAGATTAGAAATTTAAAGAATGAAGTTGAATTCTTGTGCTACAATCCATGAAGTTCACCCCCTTGCTTTAGAAGGAAAAGGTCTAAGTGTTTGATTTTAAATACTATCTAATATTTTTGTGAACTGCCTGTGGCAAAAGTGTCCCTGTCATTCCAAAGTCATCTGTGTTCTACAAGATAAACAAGAAAACAGATCTAGATTTAGTGTCTGTTACATTAAGGAGAGTACCCAAGTCAATTTAATTTAGCCTAGTCTCTAGGAAATTAATTAATTTTGTACTCAGAGATAGTAAGTGGTGGTGTTCATGCAAATGTGTTTGCCAGTAAAGCATCTCTATTCTAGCCCCGGAAATGAAACTCTCAACCACAAAGCAGGTGCTGAAAGGCAATAACAAATTTCATACCTTCTGTGTACCTAATGCCTCTTTCAAAAAGCTACGCTGATGGATTCAGTCCCTGGGCTCTCTTTTTTCCCATTCAATGCCAAGTGTGCATTAGAACAAGTCATTTGGAAAAGCCTCACTCTGACAGATAAAGTGTGTGTTCCCAACACTCACTCGGTGTTTTAAGCACAACAGTCTGGCTGCTCTATTGCATAAGCATGCATTCATCCTGGGCTGCCCTCCTTCCGAGAGGCGGATCCAGAATCGCTCAGCTCTGTTCCCTGCTCTGCCGGCATGGCAATTTGGTTTATACGGATTCTGGAAGAGTGGGCTTTGAATTCTCTTCTTCTCATGCTTGACAAATCCAAAATGACACACGAAGACAAGGGAAAAAATATAAAGGGCTGTGTATTTCTTAACACACACGTGAACTCCCAGGCACTAACAAGCTGCTGAACTTTAAAACCTCGGGGGCCTTTCCACTCCCGAGGCCGCTTTTCCCACACTTTTTCCTTTCATTCCCGCGATGGCCGATGCCAGCCGCCCGCTTTTCTCCCGAAGCCCCGGTAACGCCGGCAGCCGGGCCCCGTTCGGTGAGATGGCCCCGGGGACACCGGAGCCGCCGAGGGGCTGCTCGGCCTGGGAGCGCCTGCTCCTCCTCATCCCGGGGGAAAAAGCGCCCCAGCCCCAGCCCGGCGGTCCCGGCGCCATGTCAGGAGGGGCGGCCGGGGCACGGCCATGGCGATGGCGGCGCATCCTGCCCTCCGCACCCTGCGCTCCGCATCCCCCTGCGCACCCTGCCCGCCGCATCCCGCCCTCTCGGCGCAGCCCTGGCGCAGCTCTCCGCGGTACCCCCGCCTCTCCTGGCGCTCCTGCGCCCCCGGGGCTCACCCAAAGTCAGCGCCCAGCAGCCAGCCCGCCTTCCCATTGAGCGCGGCGGCCGCCTCTCTCCGCCCCGCTGCGCTGGGCGGGGCGCTGCCGGGGCGCGCAGTGACAGCGCCGGGCGGTGTGTGTGCATCCTCCCCGGCGGGCGCTCCTGGGCGGGGAGCCGGGCCCCCCGCGCCCCCCGGCCCCGCTCCGGGCAGCGCGGCCGCCGCGATGAAGCCGTGCGAGGAGGAGGAGGAGGAAGGGCGGGCGGCGGCGGCGGGCGGCGGCGGGGACCCCTGGAAGGAGTGCGTGGAGGTGGCGGTGCAGCTGGCGCGGCGCGCCGGGCAGGTGAGAGCCGCGCCGCCCGCTGCCCCGGGCCGGGCTGGCCCGCGGCCGGAGCAGCCTTCTCCCGGTGTGAGGAAGCGCCGTGCGGGCGCTCGGCTGGTGCGCAGAGCTGGGGACGGGGAAGGAGGGCGGAGGGGCTCGGCACCCCCTCGGCCGCGGGAGGGATGGCGGCGGCGGGGCCCCATCCCGGGGGGCCCAGACCTTGGGGGAACCCCAGATCTGGGGGGGCTCCGTCCCGCGGGGCCACTTCCCTCGAGGCCCCAGCCCGGGGCAGGGGCCGCCCAGCCCTCGGGGGTACTTCCCTCGGGGACCGCATCCCCTCGGGGGGCCCCTTCCCTGGGGGGGACCTTCCCTCGGAGGCCCCATCCCTCGGGCACACCCTTTGAGGGCTGTATCCTTCGGGGCCAGTGTTTGTTTTCCAGCAGCATGTGCGGAGAAAAATAACCGTGTCAAGGAGGTTTTCTGTCGTTAGACCTGGCAGTCTTCATTCACTTGCTAGGGACAAATAGCTGTGTGGCGAAGGTCTGTAGTAGCTTATTTCAGATCTGTGTTTTGACACAGCAGATTAGTCATCTCAGGAGACATTCTGATCCCACTCTGTGCAGCAGCAAAACTTCCACCAGGTGTAACAGAGCCAAGAAGTGGGATCAGCCGGTTGATTGACTGAGAAACTGGTTAAAACACAAACCTCAGCAATGTATATTTCTCTCATGCTTCCATTCTGCTCTATTTTGAGGCGCACATTGTACCTCTACGCTGTGATTTAAGAAACCTCCTTTTCTATCCTGAGTCTAAGACCCATAACTTTTCCTTAGTGAGTGTTATTAAACATGTTTTCTCCTTAGTAAAAAATAACTACACAGATGAACAGAATGCCAGAGGAGAGGAGACTTGTTTTAATAATACAGGGACTAAATGGATAATCCAAATCAGGATGACAGGTCATGCTCTCACAGACTCTCAAAACAGGAGTTTCTCTGGCATAGTCATTCTGCCAGCCATTTCACAAGAGAGACTCATGACTTGCTCAAACCTCCACACCTTATTTCTCAGAATACCAATTTGTAAAGACAGCTTTGAGCTTCCTCAATCATTTCACTTGCTCAGAAAATCACAGCTGAGCACCTTTTCCTGGAAGAAGTAAACATTTCGTAAAACTAATCCTTGAATCTGAAACCAGAGTTTGCAATTGCTACCCTGCAAATGGCAGGAATAACTAATTCCTTGGCAGGCCAAATTTAAACCAGCCAAAGATGTTGTTTAACCAAGACTTTGGAAACTGGGTATTTTTTTTTTCCAATTATTTTGTCATGCTGAGGAATCTTTTTTGTTACAAAAGGCATTGGAGATACTTCTGGAAGATAAGGTGCAGGTATGGCTCTATCTTTTATTTAAGCGTCCATCTGCTTCCAGCTGCCAAAAGAAACTAGAGCTAAGGACACAAAGTGCATGTAACATGCGTTTGGTAGGACTGGATTTTTGTTGAAAATTGACTGATAAAAATGGGGGTTATTTTGATCACCAAAAGCAGTCAATTCCACTAGTCAAGTTCATTTTTTCTTCTGCTTCTCTTCCCACCCCTCAGACTTTTCCACCTTCACTTCCATTCCCAGAAATCTGCTTGCACTCTCTGTCTTCCCAGATCCAACTCCAGTCTCCATGCCTGTGTGAAACTTTGCCACTTCAGCCTTTCTCTTAAGGTGCTCCATTTCTCAGCTCTGTGGCAGATTAGGAAGGGTTAGAATCATTAGAAACTGTCTACAAGACATGTACTTCCAGATTTTGGATTTCTAGGAAAAGTTAACCAGTAATACAGTTTTCTGGTCTCCCCTTTTGGCTTACACAACTGCTTGATTTGTATTGCCTCATGTTTCATGGCTACAGGTAAAATACATCTTCTTTCCACCAGATAGGTTTCTATACTCTGGAATAGTTTCTTCTAAACTTAAAAGCCCAATAAAGAAGTGATGCTTGAATATGTGTCAAAAGTGTTGTTGCTGGAGTAACCTCTATTACTGGGTTAAAATAATTGCTTCTCTTGCCCATCCTGTTGTTTAGTTCTTGACACTTTTATGAAATATTGCAGGCTCTCATTTAATATATATATATATGGCTGTTTCATAACGAGAATGGTCATGGTTTTGTAACATCTGTAATTGACCTGCTTTAAAATTCACCCTATAAAGCCACAAATAACTGCACATTTTCAAACTTCTCTTCTGGTTACTTCTGTGAGTAAGCTGCTTTCTCTGCTCATGAGAGTACACCCATAGGTTTGATAGGACTTTTTGCTCAAGAAAAGCAGGCGTGACCAGTCTGTGCATCTTTGATGCTGCTAAGAGCACTGAGTAATATCTGCACAGTTCTCTCCTGCTGCAGAATTGGAAAAGCTTCACCAAAATGAGCAAATATACATCTAGGTATAAATAAGAGTGAGAAATTGACACAAGGGCATAGTATGCTGAAGTCCAAACTTCTTTTTTTCTTTTTCTGGCAAATAATTTTATGAGGCATAAGAGACCTAGCAGAATACCACTAAAAAGGAAAAAAGAAAAAAAAAAAAAAGAAAAAAAAAAGAAAAAAATTTCCACTGTATTCTCAAAAGCCAAGATTTTTTTCCCTGATGTTTGATCCCAAGGGAAATTTTTAGGCTATTTTCTATGTAACATGGACAGATGTTTTAACAAATCCGATTGGAATTTCCTGAATTATTTGCAGGTACTCATGCTTTTAATCTAGATGTTTGATTTTATCACTGGGCAAGTATTACAGGACAGTATTGCAAGCAAGAAAATCCATCTTGGATCTCCCAGAAGTGTATGGTCAGTGCAAGCAGTATGATGAAATGAAATATCTGACATGAGCACACTACTTTAGGTGGCTCTCCTGGCAGGTACTGGGGGAAAAGGCATCTCTCTCTTCTTCACTCTGCTTTGTTGGGATAAATTTCACAAAGGCATTAAAAAAGGAAGAGTGCAGGACTGACTGCACTGAGCTCCAGTGTCTCCATTTCCCCTGCTCCATGGGAAATGAAGGAGGGAGCAGGGACAGCCTGGGTCTTGCTCTGTGATGTGGTCTCCATGTAATGATGTAAATGCCCCTTGCTTTGCATAACTCCCCAAATGCTCCCAAGCAGGGTATTAGGATAAGATCTGCATTAGAGGGGCAGCATGGCCTAAGAGTGTTAAATGGCTCTGCTCTAAATAACCATGCTCCCAAAAATCAATTGCTTAGAAATTGCTGAAAAAACTCTGTAATCTAGGGACAAGCCCTAGTACAGGAATAAAGTCTAGTAAAATGCATTTACAGCCAAATTACAGCATTTTGATTGCCAGTTTCATTGTACAGTGGGGATAAGGTGCAATCAGCTGTTTCCATTTCATCATCCTGTTGTTCCTTTGGTTTCTGCTTGCCTGCTGCCTGTAACCTAGAGTGAGACTTTTATGGAACCCCATGTCCATCTGGAAAGACCAGGCAATTGCAGCAGGTATCCACAAACCTTATTGTAAGACTTCTGCAAGGAGAGGACTTGAGTGATGCCCTTGAAGTTTTCTGAGGCAGCTGGCTCTAACATTCCTTTGTAGGCAGTGACTTTTTGGGATTTTTCGACATAAATTGAGTTCTACACTACTCTGAGCTGTTTGATCATTTTTCCAAAGAATAAGCTTTTCATGAATAATGCAGGAAACGTGATCCTTGTATGGGGCTACTCTGGCTTGAGTTGCACACCTGTACAAGCTGGAGCAAATGCATAGGGATCCCTTTTGTAAGTGGCAGAGAATTGGCAAGATCAGAACTGTCCATCCTGTGTGTTGTGGGTGAACCTGCACAGCTGTGGTTCCCATTTGTGGCTGGTGACCTCAGCCCAGCATCATGACTTCTCACCTCCAAAGTGGCTGGAGCCTTGTGCTGCCCACCAGACAGGGTTCAAGTTAAAAATGGTCATGAGCAACTGAGTAAAGGATCAGAAATGAGGAAGTATTATATTTGAAGCTGGGATGTGCAAAGGGTTGTACTCAAACCAGAGAGGTCAAATGCCAGAGCATGGAATGAAATCAGCAGATTGCAGAGCACATCTGCAGGAGAGAGGTTTCATCTCTGCTTTTTCTTTTCCAGCAAGGCTCAGGTATGATGTCACTGCACTGCTGGGCAGTGGCACTGATTTAAATGGCTGCAAAAATCTCTAGCTACTGTGCATTAAAACTGAATAGAAGTCAAGAGCATGGCATTGCTGAGAAGAAATTAAAATCTTCTTTGTCAAAAGGAGGGCATTCCTCATCTATTTCACTATGTGGAGTTCCAAGCAGTAAAGACAATAGGGAAGTAAAGAAGAGCAAATAAAAGAAAAGGTATCAGCGTAGCAATTTTTTTTTAGAATACACAGCTGAGGGTGGTTGGATTTTGCTTTGGGCTGAAGAGGAGCCCAAGGGCCTCGCTGGAATTACACTCCCATTCTTCTATCATAAATCCTTCAAGACAACCACGCAGGGCATTGAGAGGAATAAAAAGATTAAGTGTGATTAATATTGTGATATACAGTAATGAACTTTAGCAAGACCTCAAACTGAAAAGTACTACCTACCCTCACAAGCTCAGTAAATAGGCACAACTGATGTTTTGTAGCTCACAAAGCAGAAGCATTAGTGCAGATCCCTTCTACACTAAGGCAATAGTCAGCATATCCATAACTTGTCAGAACAATTAGCACACTTTTCAAATATAGTGTTTTATATTACAAAAACCAAGAGCTGAGATGACATTTGGGAGTTCCTGGCTCCCTTTCCCATACATAATGCAGCAGAACTGTTTTGTTTGGTCATTGAGTATTTCTCAATGGTTTTAAAATACTTTGATCAATGGAAATTAAGTTAAGCAATTGAAATATATAAATTTTAGATGGGACTTGGAATATTGATGTTGTTGCTGCTGGGTTTTAACACCATCATTCTAAACAAATAAGTGGTGCCTAACTTTTCCTTTGTTTTGTGGTGGTTTCTTTTCAAATAATTTATAGTTTTCACTGATTTAAAATACGCAATTTCCTTTTGCATCCTGTCCCTTTATTTTTTAATGAAGAAGTGGGGAAAAAAAAAAAAAAAGAAAGAAAATGGGAAAAATGGGGAAAAGCTTTTATTAAGTGTTTTTCCGTATGTGCATTTGTACTTGAGTTTGTAACAGTAATACCCTGGAGATTCAGATAAAGACATTTCCAGAAGAGAGTCCAGGTTTAAATTACTGGTTTCATATCTAGGGAAAGCTTCAAATTTTGTTCTTGTTAAATATATGGCAATTATTTGGGAACCAGAGGGTGGTCAGCATTTAAAGTTCCAAAAACCCACCCCCCACCCCCACCCCCCCCTAAAAATTGTGTCTTTGTTGGCAAAATGGAAACCCATTACTTTTGCCTTATTGCATATCTTTTAAAGTAAGAGACCAGTGGGGTATTGGCCCTGTAAATAAATAATTTTTTAAAAAAAATTAAAATAAAAATAAAGAAGAATGTCAAAAAAGGGCTTTCCTTGAAAAATGCCTGACCCATGAGGCTTTTTCTTGTCTTGTATATACTTCTGGTAATTTTCTAAATCATTATGACTGTCATCATCCTTTTTATTCCTTTAGTTGCCTCCCTTAATCAATCCTTTCCCAAACTGTCAAGAGTGTTTTTTGCAGACTGATTTAAAATGCCATGTTCCCAAAGAATACTCATTAGCTCAGAAGGATTTTTGTCAAAAGATTAGAACAGCCTCTGGTAGAATTAGGCCTACAGCTGTTTTTCAGGATTAGCTGTATTTTTTTCAGTGAAGATATTATTTTAGTATGCACAGGCTGAATGCCCAACAAATCTGATTTATGAACTTCTGTTTCAGATTATTAGGAAAGCTCTAACAGAGGAAAAACAAGTGTCCACAAAGACATCTGCAGCAGATCTCGTGACAGAAACTGATCATTTTGTGGAAAATTTAATTATTTCTGTTCTGAAAGAGAAGTTTCCCTCCCACAGGTGAGTGCCTATAGAAACTATCAATGACCTTTTCTTGTCCTTTACATGCTGCATATCTGACTGGTATTTAAAGGGAACTTTAAAATAAAAGGGAACTGTGTATCTTTCTTATGTCTCTGTATCTTTCTTATATATTACCCTATTGCTGTTGGACACTTTTCATAGGACTCCTATTTTTAAAAAAGTACCATTTCCTTATACTTAGTATACTTTGTATTTTCTATGTTTCTTGATATATGTATTTAATAGAAATGTTTCCCCTGTAGGGACATCATGGATGAAGGTTTCATGTGGATCTCCATGATGTTCAGAATACTGGTCTGTTGCCTACTGTATAAGAATTATGTTAAGGCTGTCTATAAAAATATAGCAGAAATATATGCTAGAAAAGGTCCCACCCTGCAGACCTTTCCTGTTGTCATCACATATGCATTTGCCAGATCAGCAGAGATAAAAGTGTATTTAATGACATTTACCTTGTGTTCTGTAGTGAGAAGACCAGTGAGAAGCAGGGCTGTTTGTCATCATCACTGTTATTTGATGCCTAGTCATAAATAGGCTATAAATTACTACATGGGGTGCAAACCCAAGGTTTTAAAAGTAGATCAGGTTGTCGATTCCTCTTGAAATATTGTGGTCATCTAGAAAATAACAACTCAGCTCATGCACAGATTAGAGAGAGGGTTTGTATTAGTTGCCAGGTTTGGTTTGAGGCAGAGACTGCCATTGATTTCTACATTTGATTTCAGTGGATAAAATTCATTTTCCTGCAGAGCCAGTGCAAGGCCTGTGTATCCCTTAAATAGTGTCTGCCTCCCTTCTAGCTGTGGGCATCTCTGATGGGCATGAGCCTTGCATTCTAGCACAGTGCAGAAATTAACAAAGAGGAAAATCTGAAGGGCTCAACTACTAATCTGGTTATCCACGATGCTGCTGGGCAAAAAAAACACCATAAGAAGGAGCAGAAAGCGTATTTTATACTACATATGTCTTTCTAAATACGTGCTGTATGTGATGGCATATTGAAGCAGTACTGTGCAGCATAATGTGTGGTTCTTGGCTGCAATTCTCAAGAGAGTGCCAGGCTTTACAAGCCTATTATTTGTGTAATATTCCTTCTACTATTGCTGGCTGTGCTCTTCTGTCATCTGCACTCTTATGTTAGTTTTTTGGTTTTTTTTTTCCTTGAGCAATCTGGCAGAGAACATGAAACCTACACATTTCCCATAAAATGCAAATCACCAGACACACTGAAGTTACTCAGAATGGGAACAAAAGTTGTAAGGTCAATATAGGCCTAGGAACTGAAAAATCCCAGATTTTATGAACTCCATAGAGTTAACTTCCAACTTTTTTAAGTAAATGAAAGAACTGCCATTTCTTCAAGACAATATTATTTTATTGATAGTGGTTGTTGGGTTTGCTTAGAGTTTGTTCAAATAATTAATGCATTTAGATTAAACAATAAATTAAATCTAAATTTAGCTAGACTAGATTAAACACGTGCAGTGAGAAGTCTACAATAACAGTCAGGGGTTAAATTAAAGCACAATGAAGATATTAAAAGATCATTTATATTGTATTCAGTTTTTCTCCTAACCTGGCTGTTGAAAGCAGCACTAAAGATTTCTGTTATTTCTTTTTCTTCTAAATCATCTTGATTCTTATGTCCTCTGAATCAAAAATGGACTTCAGGTCTTAGAAAAATTAAAAGGGATCTTAATAGGATCTGCCACTTGCACTAAAGCACTTATGAGTCTTAAGATACTGGAAATGTATTCAGAAGTAAAAAGAAATACTAGGAAAAGCCATTCAAAATTCTGCCCCATGTTTCTTTTTTCTTCTCTCTTCTTGGTTAAGTGATATGTATTGTCTTCATTCACACTTCACTTAAGTTTTAATCTTTGCTCACTTTTTAGTACATTGATGTGCCCCCAGTGAGTCTTTTCTAGAGGATATTTTTTCAGATAGATCCAAAAGTTATGTGTAGGCACAGCCAGACTACCAGGGGCTGCTGGTTGCTAAAGGCTATACCAACATTTACCCTTGCTATTATTACACAAGCTCTCATCTTTTGTATTCCTTGTGGCCCTAATTCTGTAGACATTAAAATCAGGACACAGGAGTTTAGGAGGCTGGCATCCAACTCTTGCTTCTCATCATTCTGTTCTTGGATCCCCATGTGGGGATAAGTGAGGGATAGCCTCAGATTGAGTCTCCTGCCTTCAACTGGATATCATTCCTGCTGCAGATTATGGTATGTTACAGCTTCTCTGCTGTTCTTGCAATGAATTTCAGAGTGGCACCATGGCATGAACAGATGTGATCTAAGGCTTGGCTAAAATTACTAGACTCATTTTCAGTGGGAGTAAACTGTAATCCAGATTTGAGCAGAGGTCAGCAGAGCTGGCAGGCTGGCATATTAAATTAACTATTTTAATGAGGTGGTTACCCCTCCCACTTCTCAAGCTGTTCCTAGAATTTATTCCAGTACTTCACACTGTTTTGCTTGCTTAGTTTACAGGTTTTTACAGGACACAGAGCAAGACATCTGAGATGACCTTCAGGATTCTCACATTTCCCAGTATTGTATAGCAGCAAGGGGAGGAGGTGGGGCAGGGGTTTACCCATTAGCCCAGATTTCATAAAATGTGAGCTTGATTTGTTCTAGATCCATTTTGGGAAAATTGCTCTTGAGCATGAAGATTTATCAGTGGCACTGCTGTGCCCCAGCTCCAGGTTAACATTTCTGAGCTCAGGGACTGCAGCATCACACCCCCACTGTGAGGGAAAGGCGAGGGACTGGCTCAGGATGCTTGAGGGCAAATCATCTTACACAGAAATACTCCTGTCTTTAATGAGGTTCTCATTTCACCTTTCTTTGACTGGCCAGGCAGCAGCTATAGTTCAAGCTCCAGCTGGGGGAGCTGGCAGAGGGTTGAAGGAGAGGTATCATTTATGTGGAATATGGATAATCTGAGGTGGGAGGTAAGGTGCTCCACCTACAAGAAGATGGATCTCCTCTGCACCCAGCAGCACAGATGTGGTTGGGTTTGGATGGTGATTTGTGAAGCCAAAAATCAAGTGATACAGCACCAAGACAAGATAATGGAATATTTAGAGCAAGAAGCCTGCAAAGTATTATGTTAAACTGAGAGTTTCAAACACTTGTTCAAGTCTTTCTCATTTCTCAGTTGTGCACTAGCACTTTGCCCTTCAGCTGTTTCCTTTGATGGAGATGAATATAGTAACAAAGTCTTCCTAATTCGTTGTTTGTACCAGCTGGGAGTTTATAATGCCATCAAAATTGTCTGTTTCTACTCTAGGTTGAGGTAGAGTAGCATTTGGAAAATTCAAAAAGTCTCCTCCTATGCTGTCTGCAGAACATTTTAAACTCATGGCTTCAAGTGGTATCTGGAATCGTGAGGTACCGGTGGAATACACCAAGTAAAATAGCTGCTACTCTAGTCCTAGGGAAGGACTCTTTTGCAAAAGGCATTTTCTCTTTCTCTTATTTTTTTTTCTCTTTGTGTCTTTGAGAGAAGCTTTTTTTGTCTTCAAGCATTTGCAGAAACTCTGAATACTACTACCAGCTGTTCAAATGTGAAACCACCAGCAAGATTCAGTACTAGGAGTTGGACTCTACTCCTTCTGTACATATAGGGCTTCATGAAAATCTGTGAGAGTAGCACCTGCACATGTCTTACAGAAAGAGACCTTGGGCAGTTTATGGGAAAGCAGGGATAATTAAGGTCGACAGGAAATGTGCCAGAACTGGATGTTCGTTTCCCAGGGAAAAAAAGGAGAAAAAAAACCCCCAAAAAACTATTAAAAGAAACTGGGACAGAACAACAGAAGAGAAGATGATCTCAGATTTCGTTTTGTGCCTTGTGCATCCAAACAACAAACAAAAATTAATTTGTTGATTTTTTTTTCTGGATCATGGGAAAAAGAACGTCCAGCTTTGTAAACCTTTTAATTTCCTGAGTCGGATTACTGTAAAAAAATACAAATAGGAGCAAGATTGTGGATTTTCTAAGGGTGTATTTTTTAATTCTGACTGAATTTGACTGCAGAAGAGAAGCAGGTAGAGTTTGCAGTTTATATTACTTACTGCAAGAGACAGACTTAACCCATAAAATTATATTCTGCATAAAATAATTTTCTCCTTGAGTTCCAGGGATGCCAGTTCAGATCCATTTCTGCATTCATTTTCATGGCTTCCTTAATGGTATATCAGGGAAGTGTACATAAATAGACTTGGTTTTTTTCTATGTAAAATAGTATGCTGTAGATTCGAGAACTCTCCCTCAAAGTCTCTATGAAAAGTTACCAATTCCTGAATTTAAAAAGCAGTATGTGTGCTAACATTTATACAAGAAGGTTTTATGGAGAGAGAGAGGGAGAAGTTCTCTTTTAAAAACCAGAATGATGAGGTTGTGCTTTCCAAGTCACGTATCTAAGCTAATGTTCTGGGATACTTGTTCCACCCTTGCACCAAATGCAGGTTTATTGCAGAAGAATCCACTGCTGCAGGTTCAAAGTGTGTCCTCACCGACAGTCCCACCTGGATTATTGACCCTGTTGATGGAACGTGCAACTTTGTGCACAGGTAAGCGGCCTGGGAGACACATCAAAACCCAAAATGTAGCTTCTCACAGGGCCTCCCTTCCTCCTGAAGGCGCTTTTCCCTGGTGGGTTTGCTCCTTTGACTCATTAACAGGAGCCATCATCCCTTTATCTCGGTACCCGGCGTGGTGTGTGTGTGGGGGAGCCGTGTTAGTGCCGGTCTCTGCGGCTGAGCCGGGGTTAGTGCGGGCTGCCCGGCGGCTCCGGGCCCTGGGCTCCCTCATGGCCCCGGGCTCCCTCCTGGCCCTGGGCTCCCTCCTGGCCCTGGGCTCTCTCCCGGCCCTGGGCTCCCTCATGGCCCCGGGCTCCCTCATGGCCCTGGGCTCCCTCATGGCCCTGGGCTCCCTCATGGCCCCGGGCTCTCTCCTGGCCCTGGGCTCCCTCATGGCCCCGGGCTCCCTCATGGCCCTGGGCTCCCTCATGGCCCCGGGCTCCCTCATGGCCCCGGGCTCTCTCCTGGCCCTGGGCTCCCTCATGGCCCTGGGCTCCCTCATGGCCCTGGGCTCCCGACTCCTGGCCCCGGGCTCCCTCATGGCCCTGGGCTCCCTCATGGCCCCGGGCTCTCTCCTGGCCCTGGGCTCCCTCATGGCCCCGGGCTCCCTCATGGCCCCGGGCTCCCTCCTGGCCCTGGGCTCCCTCATGGCCCTGGGCTCTCTCCTGGCCCTGGGCTCCCTCCCGGCTCACGGCCCTGGGCTCCCTCATGGCCCCGGGCTCCCTCATGGCCCTGGGCTCCCGACTCCTGGCCCCGGGCTCCCTCATGGCCCCGGGCTTCCTCATGGCCCTGGGCTCCCGGCCCCCGCCCTGGTCTCCCAGCTCCCAGCCCCGGGCTCCCTCATGGCCCTGGGCTCCCTCATGGCCCTGGGCTCCCTCATGGCCCCGGGCTTCCTCATGGCCCCGGGCTCCCTCATGGCCCCGGGCTCCCAGCTCCCGGCCCCGGGCTCCCCCCGGCCGCGGAACAAGGCTGTGCTGTCAGGGCGCCTGGCCCCGCGCCTCCGCGCCTCCGGCGGCGTTTACACATTCCTTCTAGGAGTGCTGGGGGCTCCCCTTCAGGCACAGCGCTGCCTTCTTCCTGGGGCGTGTAGAGCAGCTGGAAACTGAGCTGTACAGAGATTCCGCTGTTCATTCCTAAAGTACCCCCGCAAAACCAAATCTAGGGCTCAGTGCTGCAACCATTAAGACTTTTAATTCACTACTCAAGTGTTAGGAGTTGTAAACTAATGGCTATTCAAAATATTTCTACTTAGAAGCCCTGCCTTATAGTTAACAGCTTAAAATAACTACAATTTTCCTAAAAAAAAAAAAAAATTCCTTGACTTTTGTTCCAGTTACACAGAGATCCAGGGGAGATGGGGGGTGTCACATGGTGATGTTTCATGCAATTAAGTGAAATTTCCTGGCAGTACTGTCTGGACTTTCAAAGGGCTTTTCAAAATGGGTTTTTAAGAAACGAATTTATTTCATTGTTTGAAATGTAATAGTTATACAGTAGTCAGAAGGACCAAATTAAATCCATGATCATCACTTTCAAAGAGGAGAGCATAGAGGAGCTGGTTTCTTTTTATGTTGGTGTCAGCAGCAAGGTATCTCCATCTACTTAATTGTTATCTCAGATGCATAGCTTGAACAAAGTGTGCTCTTAAAAGCAATGACTTGTTATAACATTAGTGGTTTTATACTGGATAATTCAATTACACTAAAGCAAAAACAGCTCTAAAATATACTACATGTTCAGTAGAAAAATTGTGATGTCTTCATGAGTTTATTTCTTGCCTTCTCCAATATTAACTTATATTTCAAAAGGAATTGACAAAGTTAGAGAGGCCGACAAAGGAGGCATAGTATAATGTCAAGTGCATTTTGACAAGCAAACTCAGAGAGCTCCATGTGGGGTTTTGTTGCCCAAGAGGGTTGATAAGGAGTAAGTTGAGAGATTTTTCATCTGTACTACTTCATTTCTTATTTTTCACAGATTTCCAACAGTGGCAGTGAGCATTGGATTTGCTGTTAACAAAGAGGTATGAAGTATGTTCTTTAAGATGGGCACCTGAGAGTTGGCTAGAAGTCTCAAAACCATGTGGGAACTTTAAGAGAACTTTAAATTAAAAAGAAAAAAAAACCCAAAACTTAAAAAAAGTCACTACTCAGGTTTTCCTATGCTTTTAAAAGCATCTGATCATACTCTACTCATCTAAAATCATAGTCCTGCAAAATTTGCTTATGCAAACTGGCAATTAAAACAGAATTCTGCGAATTATTTTAAGTATTATAAAACTTATTTGGAGAAAAAGGAAGTACTGGTGTGAGCAAGGTTTAGTTAGACAAAGCCATAATAAGTTCAATTTGGTGCTGCCTCTTCATAATTTAAACATGTATCCCGATGTTCCTGTGTTATTATTGCCTCTTTCCTGCTAGTAGTATCTGTGAAAGTGAACTCCTGCTATGAGTCAATGTAGAACTGATTTTATGAAGAGTGCAAAATTGTGGGCTTAGTTTATTCAATCTGCACTTGTATTTTTCTTAATGTAGTAAATTAGCTATATTTAGCTATATTAGCTATATTTACTTTACTTTACTCTCTCAATGAGAGCTTGATTGTGGTGAGGGTAGGAAGGTACCTAGCCTTCCAATGTGCCAGTTTGAATTTCCTAGCTATACTCATTTGTCCTAGTGCCTTTTCTCCAGATGTTGCTGATTTACAATTTGATATATATCTATGAAATAACTAGTTACTCAAATTGCCAATGAATGTGCCTCTTTCAGTCTAATTCCACAACCTTAAATATATGTACAGCTTTAAGCAAAGCCAGCAAGAATTCTGTAGTTTTCACTAGTTTTCAGATGTGCTAGTACCTCCTACTGAATTAAACAGAATAATGTTGTGTACTTCTCTGGTTAGACTTTTCAAACATGGAAACTGCAGAGAAACACTTCCATGCTTTTCTGAAATTTATTCATTGCCAAAGGTCCTTTTGAACATTACATTTTATTACCAGACAGCTTTCTCTAATATTTATGTTTTCTAGAACACCATCATGATTTTGATGCTGCATATTTTGGGTTTTGTAAACTAAACAAAGCTGAAACAAAAGTAAAGAACGATGTTAAATCTCCCTCAGTCAAACAAATAGGATAAGCAGAAAAAAAGAGCAAACTGAAAAAGAGCCAAAGTACACACAAGGGAACTGGCCTGATTATAAGCCTTGAAGAAATTCCTGCAGATGTCTTTGGGGAAGAGTCTTTTAATAGTGCGTTGCTCAAAAAAACCCCCTTGGTTTAGATGGGACCTCAGGGTAAGGAGCCAGGACAGTCTATTCCCTTTGAATTGTCCCAGATGAACACCAAGTGCAGCAGGAAAAGACTTGAAGTCTAAAACATTTGAGATGTTAAATTTAGTTGACCTTGTGGCCAACTTCTGACACCTCAGGCAAGTCACTTAATTTTGTGTAGCCCTAAATTAAATAATGTTAATACTACTGATCTAGGAGCGGTTTTCAGAGCTGACCCCTGAAGTTTGTAAAGTGCTTTAAAGTCTTTTGGTGAAGCCTACTAAAGTAATAGAAATTTTAAATACCAAGGGTCTAATTCTGAGCCTCTTTTCATTGGTAAACAGAATCTCCCACAAAATTTCCAGTGTTGCACATTCTTAAGCTTTCATTGAGGGTATTTCTGTGCAAACTCCCTCTCTTGGAGTCTTGTGACTTCAAGAGATCCTCACGAAAGGATTTTGCAGAGAAAGATTTGATTAAGTGACTGGAGTGTACTGCTCAGATTGAAAAGGCAGGCAAATTCAATGTACCACGAGAGCTGAGGTGCCTACAAAAGCGTCTGCTGTTAATAAAGATGTGCCATGACTCCTGAGTTTGGATGCCTGACTGATCCTGGGGCTGCAAATCTCTGTGGTCCAGCCAAGGTCAGTGGGATTGCTTCAAGGAGTAACTGCTCACCAGGGAAAGCAAAGCATTCAGAGTCTTGTCTCAGAGGCCTTGCATATTTTCAGTAAAGACCTTTCAATTGCATTTGAAAACAACTCAGTGTTTAATCCAGTCTAATGTGAAGAGAAACAAACCGCGAGTAGAAATTGAGAGGATCAGGAACACATTGCATTAACTTCTCTCTATAAACTGAATTTTATATGACCTATATCTCAATATCACAGTAATAGTAAAATTATTCCAGTTTTTTAGCATCAGTGTAATCTTTATTATGTGTACCAATTAAAATATTGCTGATCTTTTTGCCATTAGTAGTTGTTTATATTTATGATGAGTAATTTGAGTTGCATTCATTTCTTTCCTTTTCAAAATCTTAAAGCTTGAATTTGGTGTAATTTACCACTGCACTGAAGAACGATTATACACTGGTAGAAGAGGTCAAGGGGCATTTTGTAATGACAAAAGGCTTCAGGTATCAAAAGAGACAGGTTGGTCTAGATTTTGTTAGAACTCTAAAAGGAATATATTAATTTTGTTTCAGAGTTGTTGCAAATCATCATTAGGATAATGAACATCATTATCCTGATGGAAAGTATTTCACCTGCATGATAATTTTGTTGTTTTGTGTTTGTTTTTTTCCTGAAAAATCACTTTCCTCCTTTTCTTTTAAAAATATACATCTGAATATGAACTATTTAAATAATCCTAAATAACTTCGCTTCACAACCGTTGTTTAAAATAAGGAAGAATGTGTAGATTCACCAGTTTCATTCCAGCTGAGCACTGGCATAACTTTTTATAAGCAAGATGCAATGGGAATGGTGAATTGAATTCAGAGTACTATTGTGGCTGCTACTCACTTCTTTTCTGATGAACTTTTATGTCACAGAGTGTCTGATGTCTGTAGGCAGATGTGCTAACAGTGAATTAAAGGGTGCATGCTTCATTAGGGGTTCTTTAACAGCTTGCTCTGGTGTGTGAGGTATGTTTCGATGTACAAATAGCCAGCAACATTTTGCCAACACTTCAATGGGATTCTTTTATCAATAAACCAAGTCATAGATCTGTCTGTTTACCTAATGATTATAGAAAACAATAATTTGGTGTTATTTAGAGAAGTTTTCTCTTAGTTAATCAAAATGAAGAGGAGAGCATAGCACTCAGTTTTAAGTGGAAGCAGACATGTGCCAGAAATGTGCACCACTGTACGCATGAGATGGTAAAAACTTCACCCCAAAGACAGATTTAATGAGCTCAAAACACAGTAAATTCAAGCCATTTGACATACAGATTTCTTTAGATTCTGAAATTAGATTCTTCTTTAGATTAGAAATTAGAAAATTAGAAATCTTTAGAATTCTTTAGATTTTGAAATCAAAATTTCACCCGAAATTTGGGAAGTTTGCCTATTCATTTAAGTTAATAGTGATCTGGGGTCTGCATATTTGGAGAGACGGATTTTAAAGTCATTGTAAATCTTAAATCCCTAAGATTTTAATTGCTGATCATACATCACATTTTTATCAGTGCTCAAATATCTCAAATTCCAAAAAAGCCCATACTGGCAGAGACTTTTAGGAAGACCTAGGGGTGCTGCTCCCAGTTGGTCTGCATGAACAACTGTGGAAATGGCCTCACGTGCTTTTGCAGTCAGAGAGAGTTGTGGTTTCCAGCTGAGCAATGAACAATTTTGGCACATGTCACTTCTGTCTTCCTTTCTCTAGACACCCAGTCTATGTGGGTGTCTAGAACATAGCAAGGGAAGTAGACCTTCTGCCCTTCCAAATGCTTTGAAACTTTCTTTTGTTTTGAGATACATCATTTTGTGGTGGGAAATTTTCACCAGTGAAGCTGGATCTGCTTTAATCTCACTTCTCCTGATGTTATAAGTGTTTTAAATCACAATTGCTCTGTAAGGGCTGTGCCTTCGGTGAAATAAACCAACCCTGGAAGAGAGATTTGTGTTTCCCTCTACCTGCCACTGGAACTGAAGTGGCCATGATGTGTTTGAGATTTAAGCTGTCATGTCACTCACTGCCATTTGTTTTCAGGAAATGTGATTATTGTATGACATTGATCTACACTTATACATTCATTGTTCAGATTTAATCATCTGAAATCACAGCCCAGGCAAACACTGTTCTTTGTCAACACCAAATTTTGTAGTGGTTTGGTATGCGAGTCCACAGTTATGATACACTTAAACGAAGGATCCACCTTCCCTGTTATCTTGAGGATACTTTCTTCTCATGCTTAGATTCATGTCAGGCCTTACATGTGCTAATACTGTAAATGTATTTTCCTTTTTTAATCCTCTGTGGTCAACAGAACTGATCTTTTCCATATAAATTTATCCATATCACTGTTAAATCTTTTCTACCAAGCCTGCCTTTGTATTTTTTTGCCTCTGTCAGAATAAGGAATATTCAGTAAATTTTATCTCATATCCTGAATTCCTGAAATGTCATAGTGTCTTGTGATCAGTCAGCTCCCTTTTCTAAGCAGAGACCTCCCTCTTAGTTGTCTTAGTCTGTTCATCCCATTTCCAGCTGTAGCCTTGAGGAAAATTGAAGAGATCTGTCTGTGCCTAAGAAATATTCTTAATAACTCAAAAGAATAACTGTCTCAGTTACAACCTAACCATAACTGGTGTGAATGCTTCATGCATTTCAGCAATGAGATGGGCATTAAATGTTCTCTGATTATAAATGGATCTGTTACGCAAAATAACAGCTTTCACAATCTAGAATTTCTGGTAGCGGCTAAACAACAAATACCCTACAGCATGCCTGAATTGGTGTTTTTCTGGTTTAATGCAGTAATTTAAGAAGCGGCAGTTGAATCTACATTCCTACAGTTAATATTTGTGACACCCTGTAACTTGTAATCTAATTACATACCTTTTACTCACCAACCCTTTTACCACATTGCTTGAATCCGTAAGGTTCATCTGCAATAATAAATTCTTTGGTAGCCTGCTTAATTAAATGGTGCCTCACTCCAGCCTAATTTGCTTTTGAGAACCTCCTTGCTCCTTGTGCAGAGAACTTTTAGCTTATGCAGGTAGCTGTAAGAATCAGGTAGAGGTTGCCTACCTGAATAATTGCCTCACCTTTAGTCCAGGGTAAGAGGTGACACCTGGCACTGGGCACAGCCCAGTCAGTGAGTTTTCAACCACTAAACCTTTGAGTTTTGTCATCCCTTTAACACCTCTGAGTTCAGCTGGCACAGCAGGAGCAGGGACACTTGGCATTTGATCAAGCATCTCCACCTACATTGGCATGCGCTTGTTATAGCCTGCCAGTATTCAGATCTCACATGAGGACTGCTTCAACACCTTTCAAGCCACTGTGAGTCTCTCCTTTGACTGTACACAAGGCTGGTATCTCCATCTGCTCTAGGACAGCATTGCCCTTGCTGAACACAGGACAAATAGAACATTCACAGATTATTATGATGAAAAGTACTGCCGTAATTTGTCATAAGGGGGGAGGTTTCAGTCATAAGATGTCTTCAGTCTTTGATTATTACTAGGTGACAAGAAATTTAGGGAGAAACTTTTATTTCCTCTTTCTGGTTCCCAAATGTTTATAATTGATTAACAAATTACATTAAAATTCCCTATTCAAGAACCATCCTGTTAACATCATTAGTAGTTACTAAATTACTAGATTATTTTTTGTTGACTGCTAGTATTAGTGAATTTACCAAAAGGTGATTGGTCAATGAAATAAAACAATGTGTGGAAAGAGAAGGAGTGTAAGAATGCATTCTTGGTGTTAATCCTCCTGTTACGGGGAGTTTTTTAAGTGTGTTTAGAACAGACCATTTGATAGGATAAACCTAGTCTTGCTTGAATTTCTATGCCAAGTTGTCACTTTATGAAAAAGTCTGGGGTAGAAAAAGGGATGTGAAAATTATTTCTGTGCGAAAAGTCCATTAGTGTTTAATTTAAAAACAAATTTATGGAGCCTACCTGGAAGATGTTAAATTAATGGAAACATCTCTCTACCATTGCAGATATCTCGAAGGCCTTAATTTTAACAGAAATTGGTCCAAAACGTGACCCTGCAACTTTGAAATTGTTCCTTGGTAACATTGAGAGATTGCTCAAGGCCCATGCACACGGGTAAGATATTTTACGGTGTATGTCTCACATTTGTGACCAAAAAGTCATTTAAAAAGTAATGATAATTAAAAAAAAAAAAAACAGAATCAAATGTGTTGTACACATAGGTTGAAGTCAAAAGCACTTTCTTCTTTGTGTTGCTGTGGGGTGTAGGGTCCGTGTCATTGGGAGCTCGACGCTGGCTCTGTGCCACTTGGCGTCCGGCGCTGCAGACGCCTATTACCAGTTTGGGTTGCACTGCTGGGACCTGGCAGCAGCCACTGTCATCATCAGAGAGGCAGGTGGCACTGTGATAGACACTTCAGGTGAGCAAAATGCCCTTGCTTTTCTATTGACTGTTGGGGGAATGAGTGAGTGGCTGCCTCCAGGCAGCTTGTGTCACCTCAGTCCAGTGCTGCCCCTGTGCGTCTCCCTCATTTCTAGCAATATCTTGTAGGAAGGTCTGTACTCTCCACTTGGCTCAGGCCGGCTATTCGGAACACAGTGATGTAATTCCAGCATGGGGTTTCATCACATCAAAGGTCTTCTGAGTCAAACTGTATTTCTATGACTTGGAGTAAATTCCCCTTAAAGCCTCATATTTACAGTAAGGAACCAGCCCAGGAGATTGGCAGGTGTGCTCAGGTTCCAACTGGATTTCAACAGAGACATCTCCCGAGAAAGGAGGACTCTCAGGTACCAGTCTGGACATGCATGACTAGAAGCTACTCAGAGGGAGTAAAGGGCAGCACAGTCTCCAGATTATTACTTAATTCATTTAGCTGTTACACATCCCAGAGTAATGGTTTGCTGGTGACCAGTACCTGGATACTGTGGAAAGATCTGGTGAATTAAGAAGGGTATTGCTGAATGGATTAATTTCTGTCCCGTTGCTAGAAGAGGGGAATATTGCATTTATTGTTGGCTACTTAACAAATCTAGGCATTCACTGCTCCTCTTGCATACCTTGGCGCTGTATCTAGAATTTTATAAAATGATTTCTTGCTGGAGGTTTCCATGTAGGAGTTGTTGAATTAGGTTGTCCTTCCCACCCCAAAAGAGGCATGTGTTTCTGTGTTTCTGACCCTATCTAATTTCAGCATGGCTTATATTTAGGACACTTTTGGTTAATCCTCTTGCCCTCAGGGGGACCTCTGGATCTTATGTCCTGCCGAGTGATTGCTGCAGGCACGAGGGAGATGGCCATGTTCATAGCTCAGGAAATACAAACTATTCACTACCGACGGGACGACGAGAATTAAATCCTCACTGTGTGGAGCTTGCCCTCCAGAACCATGTAACGTTGGCAAGATGGCTGTCTCGGAAGGGTACGTGATTTCAGCAGGATGATTTCCGTGGAGATTTTCTGTGTCAAATATTTTTTATGAATTTATTACCATGTGGGAAGGCATAAGGAGATTTTTAGACCTCTAAGGATCGTGTTTCCTTTTTAATATGTATCTCTTTCAGCAGTATCTTTTTTATAAGATAGAATATTTTACTTGTAGCAAATTAGTCTCAAAATTAAGTTGTAATTTCATATCTGTGGGGCTGATATTTAGTCTTTTGTAACACGCAGCTAAAAAATGGAACTTTATTTTTACAGATGCAGATCTCAGGTAAATGAGCTTTAGGACTGTAGTAAAGGAGGAGTAGTTGAGATGTGTGCCTATAATAATACCCTTGTTCCACGATACTTAAGAATGCAATAAAAATGGCATTGTTGTTTCCTGACGACGTCATAGCTCTGTATCCATATATGTACATGTCTGTGTGTCTGTGTGTGTGTATATATGTGTATATGTACACCTATACGTGTCCTTGCGTGTATACACACACACCCCCAGGGGTGTATGTGCATATATATGGATATCCTGGATGTTTACAGCAACTTAGAGAATGCATAGAGAGAAGAAAGCTAATATTGGAAGCTATTTTCAGGTAATGTTTTTTTTAGGTTACTTAGGTGATTCCAGTCGGGGCTACCCAAATGGCAAATAGCAGAGCTGACCATGGGAAATGTTTAATTGTTTTACAAACTGCCCAGATGGTTTTGTTTCCCTTCGTCTCTTTGCATGGGCATAAATCCTACTATCCTGTAGGCCTCTGTAAGATACTCAAACCTGTAAACAATTACTACCATAGAGTACTTATAGTTAAAACCAGGAATATTGAACTCAAGCTGAGTTATTCACAGTATTAACTATGTCACACAGCAGTAGGAGGCCAGCAGAATAGAGCACAGTGTCAAAGAGCTGTTGATTTTAGAGAAACTTCAAGCAGAACAGCAGGATTTGGCCTCTTACAGACAAGTTATTAAAAATATGCACATAAGATATGCTTGCAAAACATTGTAAGTCACATGCCCTTCTTGCACGATGTTGTAATCACACTTATTGATCAGAAAAGCCTGTAAAATCAGGTACATAGATTTCCTAAATACAGAGTTGTTCTCTATCCCTGTATCTAGTCGAGAATTTCTATTTAGATTGTTTTATATCATGAGCACAGGGAAAACACAAGTGTGTTGAGAAAAGCAGTTGATATTAAATCACCTCTATTTTTTTGTCAAAAATTTAATTAAAAGGTATCTCTTTTTTGCAAGAGTGAAAATTGAATAAAGGAATGAGCGAAGAGTTGTTTAAAAATCTTAACTTTTTTAGTACACTGCATGTGTAGACTTTTAAAACATGTTCAAATATCTGCTTAGAAGATACAAACTAAATATTTTTTAAAAATAACCTTGTATGTGTTTCTTGCAATGAAAAATGTTTTTCACTGAATATAACATGAAGTTCTGTGTGATTTCTTGATTTTTTTTTCACGAGAAATACAAAATATTGACTGTTTGAGAAATATCTAAATCCAAATAAGCTTTTAAAGGCTGATGGTTCTTATCAGAAAATCAACACTTTCCATCACAGTGATCAACATTTTGTCACTGCTCCCTTTTTCCCCCTGCATCTCTTTGTACCCCTGTTTGGAAAAGGAGATTGTAAGCCCTCTGGGGCAGGGACTACAGTAGTTTGGCTCTGTTTTTTCACAGTGCTAATAGGATGAGATTCTGGTCCACAACTAGGCACTGAGGTGCTATAATAATACAAATAATAAATACTAATAGGCTCACTTGTCTCTTGTTCACTCTCCCCCCGCTTCCCAAGCACAGAGATCAGAGTGACACATGTGGGGTTTGGTGGCACTGCTCTGATTCCAGGGTGCTTAGCCCTGGCAGCCGTGGGAGCAGCTGGGGCTTTACTCGGGCTTGTGCCGTGCCTGTAAGCCCTGGAAGGAGGCTTATGCTGGCAGGGAATCAAGTGTGGTGGAAGCTCAGCCCCACTTCATCCGCTCCCCCTGCTCACCCCGTCCCCCCCACTGCATGTGTGAGCTGAGCTGCTCCATGGCTCTGCGAGGTTTCCCAGCAGCTCAGCTCATTGTACAAAGAAAGTCTCTGACCCAGTTAGGGCTGGTGTGCCCTGGCGCTCCCAGAGCTCGGCAGAGCAGGGAAATCTGTGCAGCCACTTCAGTGGCACAGGCCAGTGGTTTGCAAAGCTGGGAGCCAAGCAAGGCAGGAAGGGGGAAGTGCAGAAACCCAGTCCCGAGTTCTCATTTGTGCCCAGGATGCAGTTTGGAATTTTATTTGGACTGTAGCCCAAGTATGTTAAACTGGCCGTGTGTGTGGGGAGCAACAATCCTGTCTCCCCCACCTCCTCTGCTGCCTGTGTGCCAGGACAAACATTTCTGAACCCTTCCAGGGGACCAGATGAGTGGAGTGATCTGCCTGCAAAGTACCCCAGTAAACAACAAAGGGATTCTTTTCAAGGCACACCGTTTTCCCAAGCCAGTTCCGTCCCTGGCCACCATGAGCGGCTGACTTCAGGCACCAAAGGGGGTAGCAGGGGGCAAGCAGGACAACTCCCTTCACAGATGGTGTCAAAGCATCCCAGTTCAGAGTTTGCATCGAAATGCAGCCTTAAAGCTATTTGACTGCAAAAACTGTGCTGGAGTTTGTCCTCTCTTCCTTACTGCTTGGTAGCCAAGTGAAACTTTGCTCAGCACGTGCCCAGCAGCTCATCTTGTGACTGCAAGCATTCATAGTGCAGCACATTAGCCAAAAACTTAAATCCCCCAAAATGCTCAAACATGTGGACTCTTTTTCCTGCCAGCTGTCATAAAATGCTTCAACTGTTTTCCAATGCATATATTATGGAGTACATAGTGTATCCAGGACAGATGAAGATTTTCTCCCTGAACACCAGCATGACAAAGATGCCTGTGCTCTGAAAAGCGAGTGCTTCCTCTGTAAGAAAATGGTGCTCAGCTTCCTGGAGCTATTCCAGTTCATGTCTGCATCCCTCACCAGCTCACTGGTGGAGAACAACCTCCAGTCTGCTGGTCTGGTGTCGAGGGGTGCTTTCTGGTAAAATAAAGGCTGAAAAAAAAAAAATCCCTGCAAACTCCAGAGAAATGACCAGTGGCTGATTCCTCTGCAGCGTGTGTCTTGTTAAGCTTGTCAGATTTTGCAGAACAAGTCACAACATGTTTCAGGTGTGCTGAAGGACTGATATTTTCCTCTTGTTCATATTAATTATTCTCCTAGTATTAAAGAAATTATGCATGTATTGAAGCACTTACCTGGGGGCCCACAGGCAACATTCTCCATGCTTCATCTAGAATTTGGCTCCTGTTGATTTGATTAAAGGAATAAAAGTATCACTTACCAGTAGCCATTCTGGTGTCAGAATTGGAGCTACACTCTTCTCTCAGCAGAGTTGGATCTATTCATTGTCTGCTCAGGAGATGTGCAAAGGGGATCTCTGAATAATGAAATAAGACTTAAGCCACTATATCAAATTAACACAGACCACACCTTTTTCCTGGTACCTTCCTAGAGCTACCAGGACTGTTTAAATTATTTTTTTTCCTTTATGCTAATAGGGGAGCTGTGTACCAAAATGTGCTCTGCTTCAGGACTGTATTGCCAAGACTGAAAACATAGAGAAGTCAAAATTATTGTTCCTCCAGCAGTTGCCATTTTACAGCATGTCAAAGTTAAGTCTTTCATAAAACATCTCCCCAACATTAAGGAGTGCAACAAATCATTCACCAGCAGTGGAGGGAAGGAATTTCCATTTTCTTTTAATCCATCCACCAGGCATGACAATGGCACTATAGGATGCTGTATTTAATATGCATGCTGTGTGCACATAGCAGAAGAACTAATTCTATTCCAAAGAGGAATAACTGCTGACACTAATTCTGGATTTCTGTGGGGTTTGCTCCTGAAATTTTAATTTTAAAATGCATTACAATGGTGGGTTTGTAGTCTGTCCTTTTCATTTCATTATATTTGTACAGTGAATTTTAAATTAAAATGGACAAAAAGTGTGACCTTTCTCATCACAGAATAGGAAGGTGAGTGGTTCACAACATGAAGAATCTGAATTCTGTATCTCAGCATACTGAATCTTACTATTTCAATGACCAAAAAAAAAAAATCATATGCAATTTCCCTTGAGTACAGTTATGAAGTCTGTGTATATCAATGAAGGTACCACAGTGCAGCCTGGTAATAATGCAGCCAGAGAGACCCACTTCATACAGGTGGTGTGGGGATTGGTCAGTGATCAGAAGGCTCTTTAATTGCAGTCACTTCTATGCAATTACTGAAATCCATTATATCATACTGAATACTTCAGTACATACACTCATAAAGAGTATTTATACATTTATCATCCTCTGCACCCTTTATGCACACTGCTACTTCATGCTCCCTACTGCACTATCCTTCTTCAGTTACCTAATGGCTTTTAGTTTTACTAAAAGCTAGTACTTTTTTAGTGGATGCTCAGGGTTTTTATAATAGAGCCATTAAAACTCTTGTTTTCCAATTCACTGAAACAAACTGATTCAAAATTGAGGTCTGAGTCTTCCTGCCAACACTTACCAGGATGAATTGATTAAAACACTTACCGGGATGAATTGATTAAATCAGTGGAATTGTACCTGTTTTCAGTAGAAATAAAATAGCCAACATTTTCTCATCTGGTCATGGGGAGGGAAAACCTTCTTTCATTCAACAATGCCTGGTTTGCAACGTGGAACATTAATCAGCTCCAAACAGGAGTGTTTTTCTCCTCCAAGCACTTACTATCAAAATCAGTGCTAATGGATATGTAACAATACAATTTGGAAAAAAATACTATTCATATTCTTCATACAGTCTTAAATTTCAATATTCATTTAATGCTGGGAAAATAGTATTTTATTTATACATATATGGATAATAGATTATTGATACAGATATTGATATATAGATGATATAGATATGATAGATAAAAATTGAGTCTGGAATAGGTTTTTATATACAAATTATTAATACAAAGGCCCACAAAAATCATCTTAAAATTTCTCAGTGTTTGTGTCTCCAGCCACCTGTCACAATCAAATTCAAAGTGTTCATCTGTGGAAAGAAAAACATATATTCAGAGATGTTTTCTAAGATAAAAGATTTGCAGACACATTCTTGACACAGAAAGATTATGTTAGGTATTAAAGAGGTCAGTAGGGTAGGGATAAACTTTATCACATTAAGCTGAAAACCTCTTAAAGTGTGAAAGGTCTGTGTCCTTTAGCAGTGCTTTTCTCTTAGCCAAAAATACACAGTGACGGTATCTGAATTTAAAGCTATTTGAGAAAGCAAAACTGTATATGCAAGTGCACTGTTGCTGTATGAGTGATGCAGCAAGACTTGGAAATACTGTGACATTGGTGGTCACTTATAGGACCCTGAACTGGCTATACTCATGGTGGAAATACAGCTTTATTCTATTATGAAATTAATTCAGACATTATTAGCCAGGCTGCCAGACAACGTGGAACTCAAATCAGAATTCCATCACTTTTGTTTGTGCATTGCAACAGGCACCTTTGTCCTCCCGAGAAACACATGTATTCTCTCTTGCCAGGAGCTGTTTAATGTGGGTCGTGTTCAGCAGCACAACCAGATGATGCCGGAGAGCCCAATTTGAAGAAAATGGGGCCCAAAACCTCTACTGTCACAAGGGCCCACAATTCCAGTGATGTCGTGAAGCTCAGGGCACAATGTGACTGTAACTCAGCAAAATGATCAATTGTCTTTGTGGTGAAATAACCACCAAGTTTTCCATGACAAAAACACATACATCCATCAGGTGACAGATAGCCAGGATTTCTGGAGACACCAATTGACTCTAAAGTCTTACTTCAGGTGGTTAGTATGCCTCAGGGCCACACTTAACATTTGAAACAACAAATACTTTAAGAACTCTTTTAATGTAAAATACAGTCATTGTTATACACACATATAGAAATTCAGAAATGTAATGCTGGTTTGTCCCTGCTTTGCACCTGGTGTTTGCTATTTGTAAAATGGACAAGACATGCAAAGTTAACAGAATATTAGTATTTTACATTCACTTTTCAAACATAGAAATAAATATACAAGGGCTCACCAGCTTTTAATTCACCACTTCCAAAGTTTAGGAGAAAAGCACTTACAGTTCACTGGAGATTATTTTCAGATGCAGCCTATCCCTGCACTATTTAATCTATACATAACAGAGCAGTGGGAGGAAGTATTAGTCTTACAAGATGCAACTTGACTTCAAAAGAGATTAAGGCTACTTAATAACACCAGCATATCCCCCACTGATTTGCTAAATCTGTAAATCTGAACCTAAGAGTACATCTGGAAACGGACAACAAAACATAAAAGTCATTTTAATTCATGTAGACCTTCTAATAATGCATATAAAATTTTCTTACCTAAGACATCCCTCTGTAATTATTATATTGAAAGCTAAGAATAATTACTTTTAAAAGTTTTATACAGGCAAGGGAAAGATAGATTTTACAACTAATAGCCTACTATAAATTAAGAAACCAAAGGCCTTATTAATTCATCATATAAGTACATGCAATTTCAAACAATGCTCTCCACCCATTGATATAATTTGAATTTAAACTCATCTCCATCATACAGAGATTTCATCATGAAAGCATAATTTAAAAATTAAAAAATATCCATGTTGCGTTCTTGTTCATCTTTTGCAATGTTATGCTTTGTCCTTTGGAAACAAGCATTTCATCCTGTACCTTATACAAGTTAAAGAGTTTCTTGTTAGTTTTAAAATGAATGCTACAAATCAATGATCCTAGAAATCATTAGACCAGTGTGTACATTAGAAACATTCTCAAGTGAAGCTTTCATTTTTAGGAAGAAATGTACATTAGCAATATTACTATAGTAATAGCCAAAGAAGAAATGAAAATCTGTGTTGTTTTATGTGTAAATAACTTTTATGCTGGACACACCTCTCAGTCTAAACAAGTTCTGTGATCACATGAGCTCAAATGAAGTTATTTCTGCTCTGAGTCTGCCAGTTCCTGAAGAGACTGAGAAGGAGTAAATCCACTCAGGAGGCAGTGTAGTCAAACTTCACACCCAAAAAGGATGCTAAGATGATATAAACACAAAATGACTCATGCTAGCCATAGAAGAGTAGAATTTCATTAAAACCTGCACATTGTGCACAGTTCCTCCCTTCTCCCACTGACACAAGAACAAAACCCAGAGTTTCATTATGGTTATGCCTCCTTTGCCTTCCACTTCCCCTTTATTCCTGTAAATCGGGCAGCTTATCCTAATAGCCAGCCTCACAAATTCACTGCCAGGACTTTGAGTACACTCCCAGGAGTTTAGCTGGCCACATCCAAGGCAAGCTGATTTGATCTGTTTTGAAGACAGGTCTGGAAAAAGCTACAGTGAGGCTTCTCCCCATGGGAGCTGCTTTAAAGCTGAAGCTCTCTCTCTCGAACAGACACATACAGGTGCATGGAAGCTGATGGAGTGCATCTACAAGTGCAGTGGGAGCTGGCTGATGGCATTCTGATGCCACTTTTTATTGTCTTTGAAATGTTGTCAACTGGGGACCTTCTTAAGCACTGGGAAAAGGCAAATGTCACTCCTTGTCTTCAAGGAGGACAAGAAGAAATGCCCTGAGAGCAACAGGCCAGGCCACTTCACCTCAGTCCTCATCTGAAACCATTTCAAAACACATTAAGGACAAGGAGATGGGTGGGAATAGTCAGCATGGATTTATGAAAGGAGAGTCATGCTTGACTGATCCAGTGGCCTTCTGTGGTGTGATCTGTGCTTGGGATTGCCCCAACCCACCTGCAGGACCTCGGAGAGAAATAACTCACTGCCAAGCAGAATGTCACAGGATATACAGGACTGAAAGGTCAGGACTGAATTTTGAGAAAGGATGTAATTTCTTTCTGAATCTCATGAAAACATTGAAATCTCTTCAACACAAGTGCTGTAAATTCATTTAATCTATCTCTATCCTAAGCTATGGAAATGGCCAGTACTACTGAACTGTGCTGACATATTGTTCCTTTTTTGCCCCTTCCTTACATACTGAAATCTCCCCACAGCCCACTCATCCAGTGCAAGCCAGTTTTCTTTCTCAAAACCTTACTCAAATTCACCATTCTCATAAAGACTCTTAAATATACTTTCACACAAGATCCTCGCGCCTGCTTATGACAGACAACTGCTCCCACCATTAAAACAAGAAGGTAACTGAAATACTGGGAAAGTAAATTCCTCTTGTTTGAAGCACATTATATTGTTTATCTAACTAAACAATAATTTAAAGTAAGGATATCTTTTTATATATTCAGGAAGCTGCTGCTGTAGCATTTTCAGACACCATCTGATCTGCAACCCTGCCACGGTGACAATCCTGATGCTATGAGGCAGTGAGGAGACAGTCCTACCCCCACTGAATGAAATGGAAAGATTCCCACTTAATGCAATAAAATAGATAAGATCCTACATTCCAGTGCTTCCATTCAGTGACATCATACCTCGAAAATAGGGACTTTAAAAAGAAAACAAAAATCCAAACCCTCAGACAGAAACAAAATGCTTGATGCCATACCTGAAAACCTGCATATCCAGCAAAGCTGACATGTTTTTTGTTGAAATGACCAGATACTTCCTCTAGCATCAGACTGTTATCATTGCCACAGTTTCCTTCTAGTGGGAGTTTCTCACTTACTATCTTTCCTCTGACCACTATCATTCCTACTGACAAATTATAGGCCTTTATTATCTTCCTGTTGGGTTAAAAAAATAAAATAGTTTGTTTTAAACTATTTTTCAGTTCTGCGCAGCCATTAAAAACAAGAGCTCACTCCTAACACAGAGCCACCTGCTGACAGCCAAGTATATTCACACATCAAGTTTGAAGTATCTCTGTTTCTGGAAAAACAACACATATCACAAATTTTTTTTCTATTTATCTGTATCAAAGGGCTTTGAGGAAGAGAAGTTAAAAAGCAGATCATTAAAAACAAATGTAACTATGCAGAAGCTCTGCTGAATTTTTAAGCATTTGTAAATCTGCACGGATTTGAGAGATGTTTATTTCTGCTTGGAGCTGTATGAAGAAACGAGTGAGGTGCATATACAAGACAGTTCTGTCTCTGCTTATTTCCCTCTCGGATCTGTAAGGAAGCAGTCTGCCAAAATCTGATGCAATTATTGATCCAGCAGCATTTAATCCCTTTCTGTTCCAGTCATCCAGAAATGTCTCTGGTGCCCACATCAGGCTCTCTTGCCATCCCTCACCACCTTGCAGCTCAGAGACTGTGGAGCTGTAACTTGCCCTAAATGGAGTCCTTCCCATACACAAAAAAACCTTTCCTGAAGGCTGACTCAGCCAGCCTGCCTTGCCAGCAGAGGGCAGCTCTAGGTTGGGATAAGTTTCTGTTCCCAGGCACCCGGATCCACTCATCTGTGATGCCTCCTGGATGCACACTGCCACACTGGAGTTCCCCCATCCGTCCCAGCCAGCCGGCCAGAGAGAGAGACAGCCGACCCTGCACCTCTGGCATTGCTGATGTGCTGCAATACGGAAACACAAGGGCAGCCCTTTAAAGCCTTGCCCTGCATCTCTGCTCGAATTCTGAGAGAGGAATGAATTCTGATGATGCATCTCTTTGGTTGAGGCTTGTCAAGCAACACATGGTTGCTGCACACTTAAAATGCTTCTGCTCTTTCAAGAGAAAGTGTGTCAGGAGGGAAAGACTAAACACAGCATCTGAGACAGAGAGGATTCATTATGAGGGATCTACACATAACCACTGTAAGAACCAAAATTTCGCACTGATAGGGAAAGCCAGCATCACAGAAAGGCATGTGCCATGCAGAAAAGCCAATTAGATAAGAATGTAGTTAATATGTGGCAACATAGTAAAGTGCTTCTGTTGTATTTGTGGAAATAACACAAAATACGACCAATTTCTACGAAGTTGTCCCAGGGACAGCAACGAGTTTTAGAACAAAATGTCAGGTTGGCCTGATGAAGTGTTAAAGGAGAAGCTAGTAGGCAGTGTCTGGCAGATCTTAGGAGAAAGCGACAAAGTCTTCACAAGACACCTGCAGCCAAGAGTCTTTAGGATTCACTCAGAGCAGATCCAAGCTCCCAGGTCTGTAGTCAGCCCAAACATAGCTTGCTCCAAGGACCTCTTCCAGGGGATGCAGGTCAGAAGACAGACAGAGCACATGTTTCATCTCTATCCCTCACTTCTACACTTCCCCTAAAAACTGAACTTAACTGGCATAAAACTCAGAGTTGGAACAGGCTGAACTTTTACCTTGGATATTCTTATGGCAGCACACTGAGCATATAAAACCATAGCCTGATCTCTCCCCCAGTAGTTCCCAAGAGCGACTACATCAGCATTACTTTCTTCTTTCTTTATAAATAAACAAACAAAAAAAAAAAAAAAACAACCCAACCCCAAAACATTCAAAACTGATGATTAGGCCAAAGTTTAGCTGAGAAAAGTGTTGAGACACAGGCCTTGGCTGAGTGCCCACCAAAATCAATAGGAGTCCTTCCATTTACTTAATGGGCTTTGACTGAGCTCTGAGTGAAGGGGGGTGGGAAGGTGATGGAATCTGTGCTGATTACCCACTAACAAAGACGTGTTTGAAATAATCTGCTGCCATCTGTCTTTGTTTTGCTAACCCACTCAGCTGAGTCAAAACAGAAAACCCACCAGCTGAATAGAGAATTAATTATTGAAAGAATGATCCCTTTGCATTTCTCACCTTCTGCAAGATCTATCCCCACTGACCATGTGGGAGATTTCCCTCCATGATTGCAGCAAACCACCATGGCACTGAGCCTACATCTGTCACAGACGTGTGTGTGTCAGGCTAGTTATAAAAATAAGTCGATTTCTTCAATCTCAAAGAGCTGCTGTAAGACTCCTGTTGTATCTGTCAGGATGAATGGTTCAACTGTGACAAAATAAGGCTGGCAGCCCTTTTGCCTCCTCAATGAGTTCCAAAATGATGAGCAGTTTAATTTCTCAGGAATCATCCAGACTTACTACCAATGCTCCAGCTTCACCAAAAGTGAAAGAGTGTAGTAACTTCATGCTCCAAAGAGTTGTTACCCAACGAATTGGGTTTGTTGGACAGATCATCCGATGGCCAGAATCAAACCCGACAGAGCCACATCTGTGTGGGCTGGGGCCGGTGGGGGAGGCACAACCAGACCTGGGGGTGTGAGGTGACAAGGACTTTGGAGCTGAGGTGGCCGGGGGCAGGAAGCTGCAGTGGTAGAAATAAGCGAGATTACTCAGATCTGGGAGCTATTGGCCTCACAGCACAAACTCATTCTCCCCCTGCAGCCTGACCACCTAAAGGCGGTGCAAACACCTGCAAGAGTCAGAGGGCTGACTGGATATTTTACAGGGATGGGTACAGAGGCAGGCCAGCTCTTGTCAGAAAGCATTTCGCTCCTAAGTCAAGCTTAGACTCCAAATTAGGTCTGACAGGCACTTGACTTTGGGCTTGCAGCTTACCAAGAGCATCTTTGTCTAGAGAGCAAAGTACCTGAGCAGAATCTAAAGTAAGTCACAGCAATATTCCTCTTGGTTTGTTTCCATCTGTGATTCTTAAAAAATCTCCTCATGGAGCTGCTTTGGAAATTTCACATGCACATAGATTACTGTGTAGCATCTGTGAATCTAGTTCCTGTCCTTGCATGCCTTAAAAATGACTGCTCAAGCTCACAGCTGAACCCACAACAGGCAGAAACACATGGATTCAAATGCAGTGGGACTCTCAGGAAAGTCACCCATTAACCTGTCTGGGTATTATTGCCTTAGTCTTTGTTTTGGACAAAACCAAAGTATAATAATTGCTATTTTTAAACTTTGAAAGAGTGCCATGTAGGACACAAAGATGCTCCTTGTCCAAGAAAAGCTTCTAAATCTAGTTTTTTGATTAATTAGTGCAGCTACCAAGGAAGCATGAGCTCACAGTTCAATCTGTGGCCCAGAAGTTCTAGAATGTTGCCTGGAATCTGAAGTTTTTCAAGCTCTGCTATAAACACCATAACATGGCTGTACAGCTATGGGACAATGCCACACCTGATAGCCTCTCATTTTGTGATAAAAAACCTCCTAAAAGAAAATTTCGAATTGTAAAATAAAAATTCCTATTTATTCTTGAATATTTTTCTTCCTGTGGGGTGTATCACTAAACAATAACATATTGTAAATATATTAGAAATGAATGAACAAATAAGTGATTTAGTTTTATTTAGAACTTATACACCTTTGGAGTTCCAGCTTTTGAAATATAAAATATATTAGATTATCCTTTACATGATCAGAATAAACAAATACTAAGTTTTCAGTTCATTATCTTCAAAATCTCCTGGACAATATTTCCATTTTTCATTACTGCTGTCACATGACATGCCCTCCATAAGTCAGCTTTCAGCTAAATGCTGCCCACAAATATGTGCAATTCATCCAGACGTGCAGTATTGCAAAGGGGTAAGGGAGGGCAAAGACCTGACCTTGGGATTTTAATACCCCATCTAGCTATAATGCACCTAAATTTAAATTTGTGTGTCAAAGTATTTCACACCACTGAGACACTCTTGACAGGGTGATCTTTCCTAGGTGTGCAGCATGTGCCCACCCACCAACACTCTCTTGATCCTACTGTTAAAATCATTGAAATCCAAAAAGAACAAAACTAAACAAAACACCCACCCATGAAATCTCAGAATAAAGAACGGTATTTTCTGGTCCAGATAATTCACTGCAGTGAAAGGTTAGTCTTTAGTTCAAACACAGCTTTCAACATTGGAATCTTTGCTGGCCACAGAATCATTTCCAGCAAATTTCAGAGGATTTTAATCAGTACCAAAAATGTTCCCATCTTCTTCTACGTAGCCTTGCAGAGCACTGAGATCACCTTTAGGAGGAGCCTCATCCCCTCCTCTACAGCAAACAAAAACTCTCCGTGGCTCCTGCAAAGCTGTTAGAATTTTACATTACGAAAAATGTTTTCACCAGCAAAGATTCTGAAAAACGTGGAAAACAACAAAAAGCAACCGCATGAAATCTATTCCATAATCTTTTCTCAAAAAAATCAGCTGCATATTAACCTCTTGTGATGGATGCTTTTCTCATTTGTTCTTTAAAACTTTAAAGGATGGCGCAGCATTGGTTAGCACAAATATCAAGAATGAACAAGCAAATCTTTAACATAAACACCCTGACAGAAATAAAACAGACCCAGAGGCAGTGGAGATAGAAATCTGCTGAATAGTAAAAGCAGTTTGGAAATAAATATTGTTATTTTGAGGACACAGTGAAGAATAAAAAGTTGGTTCTCTATGGAAGGGAGAAGAAACAAATTTGCTTAGGGGTGATCACAAGAGTGCTTCTAACAGAAATCAGGATCAGACTTAACTGAAGGCAGGAAAGGGCAGAAAGCTGAATAGAAGGTCAGCTTTTACAAATCTAAGCCAACCCTTCTAATCTTCCTACATTTGTTGCTCACACTACTGTAAATGCATCTGTCCACTTTCACTCCCCTCTTGGGCCAAGTGAGGTGAGGTAGAGATGCACTTTATTCTGCATTAATTACATTCATGTTATTTGTCAGAGCCTTGAGAAACGGAACGTCCAAATTGATCCTTAGTGTCTGAACTTGTCCTTTGTATTATTTGACCATTGGCCCAAGTAATGTCATTGTCTATTGGACTTCACATCTTCAATCAGAAATTTAGTCCAGCACCAAAGAGTCACCTTACAGGTGAAATGCTTCTTAATGGAAAACCTCATTCTCCTTTCCTACAGGTTAAGCCCATGTGGGCACAAAGAAAATGTTATTCCATTCCTCTTCAGAGAGTTCTCTAAAATTATTGAAGTCCATGACTGATACCTCCACCCAGTCCTCCCAATTCCCAAACTACTGGCCCATATACCATGTTTTTCTGCATGTCAGATCATCCCCTTTCCTCTGAGTTTGTTCCAACCTGACTTTTTTTTCTTAAAGGGTGATAAGGAAAACCTGGGCTGACACTGCATGTTCATCAATGTGTAGTTGCATGCAAAACTATTTCAAGTGCCTCCTCCTCCCTGTTAAACATGCCAAATGCAAAATTTCCATAGCAATATGACCCCTGTGAAGAGTGACTTAATCAAACCTGCTTAACTTGAACTGCAGTGGAAAAGTAGCACTTATGGAGGCAGTCACTGCACTCAGCAAGGGGACAGTAAGAGAGCAATTTAGCAAGAGGGATTAGCACCCTTATTTAACTCCACCTCTAGTATTCGCTCCCTTCGGTATCAGCCACGTACTTTGTCCCCTGCATGATTAATATGCTCAGTGTTGACTGAAGCAAATGTTGCTACGTTTTCTGGCCTCCTCACCTCAGCCTGCAGCTTGTTTTCTCTCCCTGTAAAAGAGTGGAACAGTTCTGCTTCTTACAGCTATCGTCTCTATACTGGGTGTTGTCACATTAGTTTTTAATGACATCTCATTTGATTGCCCTGGCCTGGCAGTTTTGGCACCTGCTAGTGGTTTGTACTCTTCCTCAGTAGGTTCTGTGCACATCCCATCTGTATCCTGTGTTGCTACTGTTCAAAAGCGCTTCTTCCTGAGGAGCCCAACCCCTGGGTCAGCGATTTTACCCACGTGATGGTTTTCTGCTGCTTGCTCAGAAAAGGGGGAGAAAAAAAAGAAAAAAGAGTACAGAGTACTTATGCAGCTTTTAAAACTACAGGTAATACCCTCCTCTGCTTTTCATATGAGGACAGTCTTTAAAAGGACATGCTTTTCCTGTTACTCTTGTACATCTATGTTTGCATAAGTTGGGCATCTGTGTTTGTATTAGTTACAACAATTGCCATGCAAATTGAAGCACTAATGCTGCTGGAGGAGCTTGTCCTTGCAAAACACACAGTCCCTGCCTCAGAGCTGTGGCAGGCCTTGCTTGTCCCCTGGGGGGCTGCTGAGCAGTAGCTGCACTGGTTGGACGTCTCTGCAGAGAACCTGGTGGGGAGCCTCTTGGGAGAGAAAAACTAATCTTCTGCCAGACCCAAACTTCCACCTCCTCCAGACATTTGTATCCCAGCCTGTTCAGAAAAATCTCTAAAGTTGCTGGAATTTCCATGTGATTTCTAAGAGGCACTCTCCCTTCCACAGACAGAGGAGGAGACACACCATCTGACAAAATGCCACCTTCTCCCTTATTTTCTCCCTCCGCAGGAAAAGTTGCAGTATACACAGGAGTTTTTTGACAGTAGATAAACCCTTGTCAAGAACTCCTTAAAAATACATTGCTTTTCAGACTCAACATCAGCTGTGCCCCACAATCAACCACAAAATACAAATCTAGGGGGAAACTGGCTGTTTGGAGTCCGGGGAAAAAGCGGTTAACATATGAGATGGATCCCTACACTTCCAGGTCACTTCCTGCAAGACCTATGTAGCTTGGGGAGGAAGAGATAAAAGTCTGGGCTTAGCTTCCCAGGGGCAAGTTTCTTGGTCTGGAGTGCTCTGAGGAAAGGAGCTATTTGTTTTATCAGGCTGGAGAGGAGATGCCATCTAAGAAAGCAATTTGCCCTCAACCAAAAAAGTTAAATTCTTAATAGCTGGTAAAGGCCCCAAATGCTGAGGACTGAAGAAGACATCTAGCAGGTGTCAGACTGCCTGCTAAAGAAACCTGGACAGTAAGAGGTATCTCGAGCGGTCCTTTCTACCCTAAACAGGAAAAGCAATTCAGGCGACCAAGTACCTGATTATTCCTGGCCCTGGGGGTGACCTGAGTGCTGCTGGCAAGGGCTTCTGGAGTCATTCCCTGATCGGCAGTGGCAAGGTTTCCTAGTGCAGATCCTGGCCCTATGTCAGGCTGTTGCCTGGGGCAGGTTCTGATGCTTCTGGCTCTATTTTTCCTGTACAATAGTTGCTGGACAGATGTAAGCAACAGAACCTGGTTCCAGAGTCCAAAAGAACTGTGAAGGATTTGTGTCCACGTGAACAGGAAACACTGCCTTTGTTCCTGTAGAGTAAACAGGAGCCACTGCTCCCTTGCCCGTAGGAGTAACAGCAAATACCTCCACTACTGTACACGTTAATCCAAGCCGTAAGCTTATTCACATGCCCTAAAATCAGAAGCCGAGACACTTAATCTGTTGATTTGCCCTAATGCCGGGAGGCCACAAATGAGATTGGCTTCCACTGTTACCAGATTAGCTGTAACTAGCTGAGGCGTAGAGCGCATCCCCCACCCGCGCTGAACAAAACCTTCCCCGCCCCTTTCCCAGGTAAAGCACACGGCACTTCCCGCAGACATGTCCCTTCCCAAAGCGCGCTGCCTGGCACCTGTTGCGGCACCCCCGGCGCTGCGGACAGCGCTGTGTCCCGGCGGGGCTGTCCCGGGCACGGCTCCCGGCGCCGCCGGGGGCAGGGAGGGCCCGGCTGGAGGAGGAGCCCCGCCCGCTGCTCTTAAATACCGTGACCGGCGCTGCCCCGCGGCCGGCGGGGCATGGCCATGGAGATGGCTCGGGATTACGTGGGATCGCTGCTGCGGTGAGTGCGGGACACTCCCGCCCTTCCACCGTCCCCGTCCCCGTGCCGGTGCGGCCGCTGGGGATGTCCGAGCAGCCCGGTCGGCTCCGGCGCTGCCGGGCGGAGGGCGCGGTGCGGGCGGGGCTGGAGCGGGGTTAGCCCCGATGGGCGCTGTGTGGGGAAGGAGGGCAGGACGCCTTCGCAGCCCTGCGAGCCTGGCTGAAGCTCTGCTGAGGGAAGCACAGGTAGGAGCCCTGCAGCCTGAGTCGCCTTTGAGGTGCGGTGGCCTCTCGGCGCCCGAGGCTGCTGCCGGCTGCCTGCGGGTAGCGTGTTATCCCGCTGGGACTCGGGGACAACAGAACCACAAGCTCGGTCACATTGTCACCGAGCCAGCCGCGGCCGTGGAGCTACAGCTCTGTACGCTGCTCGGAAATCCATCCGCTGCCAGCTGCGCTTGTGGTGGCTCTACACTGCGTGTGTGAGCAGAACCACGCTGCCATCTGGTTGAACCCGAAGTCTCCTGACTAATTTCTGACCTCTTCCTATTTTTTGTTTTGCTGGGGATTTTTCTTGTTGTTTTCTCTTGTTTTGCCTCCCTGTTTCTGCCGCTGTCATTTGCCAGCGAACCCTAACCTAAAAATCAATCGGTGCCGTGTCCTGGAGCGTGTTGTGCAACGTTGATTTTTCTGAGCGGGACTGAAGACCATTGCACCACATTCTTAGACAAACATATGGGACATGTTGCAAACAAAGATAAAGAGTGAAATATGTGTACAGGGCCCAAGGCAGGCTTTTAATCCCTGTGTCCTCCTGAAAAATTAATTCATCTCTCCCACCAGCTTTGACATTAGAGTGAATGCTTGTGGCAGCATTTGTGGAGCCCTCTGTAGCAGATTGTAGTTATCCAAAACAAACTGGATGAGATGCTAGAGTTTAAAGGTACTTGATCTTTCAATTATAAAATATTATTATAAAGTATTATTATAAACATAATAATAATTTATACATTATTATTATAAATTAAAATATTTTTAATTCCACAGATGTAGGATTCCTTTTAAGAGCTAGAACTTGATTCTTTTGGCTTTAAAGAATAATAAAGAATAAAACAATGGTGGATTTGTTGGTATTTAACATGTCACTCAACTTTATAATAATACCAACTGCACCTTAGTTCTTTTCCACCACTTGTTTTGTGACTTAGCTTGAACAGCTTTTAATAGGAAATTATTTTTGGTAACTCCAGTCTAGCAGGGGAATTCCCTGTGTCAGGAATGGGTTTGTCTATGCTTTGAGGACAGCTACAACAAGAATGGATCTATCCAAGTGCTGTGAATGTAGGCTGGCCTGCTTGAGCCTATGGTCTAGGAAGGAGAGTGATGCCCAAAATAAAAACCAGCTTTCAGCAATAGGCCCAGAAATGGAAGGGTTCACACTCTGTTTATCTGGCTGCTTTTCATCATTCTGCCTTTTGTCTCCTCATTGGCTGAAACCTCAGCCTGCCCTGGAGCCCACACTCGCTTCTTCATAAGCAGACATAGTTTAAAGATGCATTGACAGATTTCATCAAAATGTAGGTGAAATTTCACTACTGTTAAACAACTTCTTAAGCTCTTTCCTGTTCAGTGACTGTGGTGGTGATAATGTAAGCCCTGGTTTATTAGTCTGTTTGTTTTATTGCTGTGACTTCAGATAGAGCTAGGCAGCAGTGTGAGGTGATTGATCCTGACTCCTTGAGAAACTTCTGCTCAGCACTTCAAAGCATGGCTTGTAGAGTTGGCTGGGGTGAACCCTGTTAGCTCAAGTCCTGCCCATGAGCTGGGTCCTTAACATTTTTCATTCTTTGTCAGTATGTTTTGGCTGTTACCCCTATGCTTTGTCTTTTGTGAATGACAACTCCGCCTAAGTAATGGGACAGAAAACTTTTCAATGGGACTAATATTGACTGTCCTTGGGGGCGGGGGAAAAAAATTGGCAGTACTCACATATATATCGCTCAGGTTACTATTCTACATGCAAGTTTTCAAATTATTGAGAGGCAATGAGGTGTAATGAGCTGTGAAAGCTCTTGAAACCTCAGCGCTGCAATTTTTAACATCAGGTGTTAGTGGTGAAATGGTGTCACCAGCCCCGAGGTAGATGAGCAGGCTTCCTTCCTGAGGGAGAGACTCAGTGATTCAGAATGTGAGCTGCCCACAACCAGTGGGGTGATTGGGGACCTATTAACTTAGTCAGCAGAGAGATTGGCAAACACAGCCTGTCCTAGCAGGCTTCCCTTCTGTGGGGCTTCCATGCCCTTGTCAGTGCTGCTGTCTCCTCGTCCTCTCCCTGGCCTCACCCTCTTCCACGAGGAACACTGCTTATTAGCTCTTTAATATGAAACAGTTCTTATTTCCTGAAAGCCAAGCTGGCTGCTTGTCCTCACCAGCTTTGTCACAGGAAGGACAGAGGTTTCCATCAGCCACGTGTGTATAAATGCCAGATGTTGAAAGTCAGGGACATACAGTATAGCCAGGATTTGCAAGGAAGTAATAGCATGAGTTAGAACAGAACTGCTGAATGTTCTCCTCCTTTAAAAAATGAAAGCTCCAATAATGCCAAGGAGTTTTTGAGGAAGGTAAGCTTGTTTTTTCGAGGAAAGGTGATAGCCCAGAAGAGTGGTTCAGAATGAGATCAGTAAACAAATTATTTGCTGAAATCTGAATCTATTCAGGCACAAGAATGACGTTCTGTGCATTCCAAACAGACACTTACAGACCAGATAAGAGGTGTAGAAAAGGTATTTATTCTCTGCGGTTGGTGTGGATTTGCACAAAAGATGTGACTGGGACATCATAAGTTGAGTAACTTTATACCATCTCGTTGTTCTAGGAAGTTCTGCATTCACTCTGGCTGCAGGTACAGGCTGCCAGTTCACTCTACCCTCAGTGAAATGTCTGAGAATAGATTTTCCTACATAAAGTTGACTTATCACACCTATGTGGGAAAACAAAATGGGGAAGCGTTATTTTACCACTCCTGAGCAATTCAGTATCAAGGAGCCAAAGGTATTTACAGAGGGTGAAGTCCAGGGGTGTGGAAGACAAAATATTGCCTCCCTTTAAAAGATTTAGAAATCAATCCTTCTCAGGTGTCGGGCAGAGTGCCATTTTTGGCAAGCTAACTATTGACTTAGCCATTATCATCATTTGTCAGAAAAAGTGTCACTAGGTGTAGATGAAGCGGGTCTCTACCTTGGTGTGGGAATAGGCTGTTACTGGTGTTATGTGCTTGGTTTACCAAAGGTAAATATGCAATTGCCAAGAAAAATCTAAAGTATCTTTCTAAAAGTGATTAAATTCTTCCAGCCTTGCTGGCAGCCTGCTCCAACACTATGTATTTATGTACTTGTATCTTTACTTCGATTGCATTTAACACCTTCTGATACAAGCCCCTTGTTTTGTGTTTTTCAAAACCAGATGGAATTTTATAGGCTGCAGACATAATTTACAAACAAATGCCTTGACTCTTCGGAAGTCAAGTGTAACCATATCACAAAGCTCTGCTTGCATTCTGCCCCTGGCTGTTTTGTATATGGGTAATACGTTCAGTCTTCCTAAAACAAACTCATATCTTAACACATAAGATTGCTTTCAATTAATTATGGATCTCACTGAGTGTTTGTCTTAGAAATAAAGAGAATTATCTAAGTAACTGAATTTAAAACTGCATTAAGTTTTACAACCCATCAGCTTCACTGTGATTGTGAAGCTAGAGGTGTCCTGAGTCTGCTTGAAATTGTTTTAATTTTAAAAGTCTTTCCAAATGTCATGGGCAAGAGGGAGTTCAGAGATAACATATCTGTAGGGCTGTGTAGTATTTATTTTGAAATTAAGCTCCAAGAGTCTTAATGTGATCTGTGAATTACTCGTATAATGTGATTATGTCAACATCTTCCTCCTTCTTGCAGTACTTGACACGACTGTTTTTGTAACTATGTTGAATTTTTATTTGTCTTAGATCTTTCATATCCATGGGAGCATCTGTAGGAGCAGTAACCAAACAGACCCTGTTCCCTCCTCTCATGCCTGCAGGGCGCCCTTTCCGTGTGTCCAATGCCTCCCGAAGCAGCCGGAAAGGAATTGTTGCAAGCAGCCTGCAAGAGCTCCTCAGCAAGGTACAGCAAACAGTCCCACTCTGACTGAAACTCACAGGGAAATACAGCATCCCAGAAAGACAGCCCACAGACTTGTTCTTCTAAAAAACCGCGACTGGGGAAGTTCAGGAGAATATTTCAGATGAGCATGTGTCAATATGAAATTATGGGCTCTCTTCAGAGTGCTAAAATCTCCTGGGTTTTTTTTCAGACTTTAGATGCCTTCGTTATAACTGCTGGAATAGTTACTCTGGTTTTGGAGGAAGATGGCACAGTTGTGGACACAGAAGAGTTCTTCAAGTCCCTGGATGATAATACACACTTCATGGTTCTAGAAAATGGACAGAAATGGACACCAGTAAGTGTTGACTGCTTCTTTCTCATTTGACTAGAAGTGGATAGAGGAATGTTTGTGGCTGCTAAGATTGTTGGGAAGAGGGGAGAAAGGGAGGAAAAATTCCTCTGAAGAGGCAAGATGTAAACTCCTTGTTGAGCTTTCCTGGATGAAAAAATTGAGTTCATATTTCTTATTGTCCCTTTTTTAGACATAGATCAGTTGGCAAAATCCACCAGGAATTGAAATAAAGCATTACAACTGCAAAGACTTAGAGGGACAATATCCTCCTTTTGGAGAAGCTCAGAAATATTTGTTCTTGAGCCTTTTTCTAACATAAAAAAAAATTAGGACTTTGACTCCATGAAGTTTAAAAAATACAGTGCCTTTAAAGATTAGATTTAGACTGTAAAAATGCACAAGTAAAGTAATATAAAGCAAGTTCTGCCTTCCAAAGGCAGTAAGAGTTAATGATAATTAGAAACATGCCTGTGTTTTTGCAAATAGCCAGAAGTTGGCATCAGAGCCTAATGTTAGTCTGCATTCTTCAAGATATTTAAGAACTATTAAAACTGGCTTGCTTTAGCCTTCTAATCATATAAATTCAGTATTCAATTAGTTCTTTTATGGGGAAATAGTAATCTATACATTAAAAACATAGAGTCAAACTCATAACTGTTTTTCCATGAGATGGTTGTTGCTAAAAAACTGGCGTCAAAATTTTTTTCTACCAGGTGCAGAGCTGGCTGTGGAGCTGTGAGCAGGGACACAATTTTTTGTGCCTTCACACATACAGCTCGATCCTGTGGCCCTGTTTTCCCTGTCTCCTGTTGCAGTATGGGTAGCCTGTACATTTTCCCCCAAAATGCCTCACTGGCTTATCAAGCTCTGCACCTGAGGCATGAGCTCCAAGGGCAGAAAAGGAGTTGCAGCCAGGGTGTGACTGCACCTTGCTCCTGTCTCCTGTCTGGCATTGCAGCAGCACAAGTTTGAATGCAGCCCCTCTTCAGAAAGTGCTGGATGACAGCAGAGGGATTGTCACAGCTTCACCAATCACCTGGAGTGTAGCACCAGCTCTGTCCTGCTTTATCCAAATATTCCAGATGCTAAC
This sequence comes from Sylvia atricapilla, assembly GCF_009819655.1. Classification (NCBI taxonomy): domain Eukaryota; kingdom Metazoa; phylum Chordata; class Aves; order Passeriformes; family Sylviidae; genus Sylvia; species Sylvia atricapilla. Next base: position 100,042,797 of record NC_089140.1, on the reverse strand, counting down.
GGGGAGGGGTGCGGGGAGATGCTTCCAAGCACACCAACTGCTTGTACACATCCAAAGCTGTTGTTGATAGGGGACCCTGTTGCTGGAGCTTGGAGGTTATCGAAGTAAAACAGGCATAAAATTGCTGGCTGATGATATACTGCTGTGTTTAGCTTTGTCTGACTTATCATGGCACTGTCTGAGGGCTGGGGTGTCAAGTACAAAAAGGCTCAGTCTTACACAACTTTATTGCTTCATTTAGCATGCAGAAAAAAGCCTGGCAGCTGCCAGGTCATTAACCTTGAGCAGAATGTGCTGAGCAGAGGATCCCGTGTATCCACTAGATGTCTCCGTGCATATGGGTTCTCTTTACTATTTTCTTTTTGTTTTTCCTTTCTTGAAGCACACACCCTGCAGCAGACAAGAGCTGCTTTCAATAAAGGAGGGCACATTTAAGGTGGAAGATGTCTTTCTGTGCTATTTCTCCTTTGCTTTTCCTCTTAAAATCTCATTATTAAACCCTTGGCCTAATCAGCAGAGATTCCTCTCTCTGTTTCTTTTTAGTAGAAAGAAAGAGATGTTTGGGCCAGGTTTTGAAATGAGTCCCTGACTTTTCACAGATGTCTGATCTTTGTAGTAGTCTCCAAGAATGTTCGAGTTCCTGATTAAACAGAAGGACCTGATGTCATCCTGGATATTTGGTGGCTAACCTCGCTGCCTCAAAAAGCAGCCAGAATGTACCAGGATAAATAAATGGCAGGAACACTGTCCAGTGGCTTCAGTGTACTCTGAAGAAGCTCTACTACAGAAAATAAATATTCGGGAGATGCTCTGTCACTCCAGAACTTTAGTGTCTCTTTGGAAAACTTCAGAAGCCTGTTCAGGACTTGAGAAACCATACATAAGCTACAGATCTCCTTTTCTGTGTGCTAATGCTTTCAATTCAGGTTTAGAACTGACTAGAAACTGGCCCCAAGATTCGAATAAGCAAAGCTGCTTCTGAAGAGCTGCTCTGTTAATAATTGTCTTGCTGTAGTTTCCTGTGTTGTGGTATAAACTGTCTCTCTCTTTTTAAATTAGACAAAAAATGGAGTTGTTGCTGTGAGAAAGAAGAAGAAAATGGGAGTAGCTAACATCACATTTGATCTGTACAAACTGAACCCTAAGGATTTTATTGGCTGCTTAAACATCAAGGCAACCTTCTATGAGATCTACTCCATCTCATATGACATCAAATGCATGGGAGCAAAAAGCGTATTGCGGTGAGTGTGTTTCTGCTACTGGTCAGGTGTACACGTTCATGCAAAAATCTGTGTTTGCTATTGGTTCTGTGGAGCAGGTGTGCTTATAAAATCAGTATTTTTTTGTTATTTATTACCTACTGACCAGTATGCTGACCCTTTCTTTGTAAGGTAGATAGCTGACTGGTAAAAAACTTCCTGTAGCTTGTTTATGATGGAATCTTAAGTTTCCACCAAGGCAAAACTCTTTATCAGCTTGTATTTACTGAAAGGGTGTAAGTAGGGTTTCTTTGTTCTGCTGAGAGAATTTCCTCACATTTCCTTGACTTGTTTGTCTGAAGAATGCAGGAGGCTGAGGAAAGAAGCTCTTCAAAGAGGAGACTTCAAGGGGATTAAATGAGAGGAATTTGAGATCTAATGTCAGTGGTCTTAAAGCTTGCTCAGATATTGCTGTTCCTGTTTGCCAGATTCACCACTACATGGAGGGAAAGGAAAATGTAAGAGAGTGAGACTCTCCTCTCTTAATGTGGATTTGTCATCTGTAGCAATACTGTGATGTCATTACTCTTAAGCCAGCTGGTGTGGTCACTAGGCAGGCCAAAAGGGAGCCTGTCGAGGACCAGTGTCTCCTGTAGGACTGATCTGCTATAGGGCTGGCTATCGGGAAATGCTGTCTTAAAAATAATACTTCTTCAGTCCACTGTTTTCAGCAACGAGTTGAAAGCTGGTGCCTTGTCAAGATCAGCTGTATTCTGCCCTGGTTCAAAAAGGAGCTCAGACTCCTTCCCAGAAGTGCTGCACTTTAACACTTGTTTAAGCTGCAACCCCAGGTTTCTCTACCTGACTTGTAGAATTTTGTTTGAGACACAATGGTGTACTCCATTTTATTACTTGAGGACCAGATCTGACAGACAGGTGTATATGTCATCAGTGAAGTTTTGACTTGTCCAGAGTGACATGTAGACTTTAGATGAAGTCTTTAGGCAGTCTTTCCTCTCCTGATGCAGGTATGCTGATCAGCATTACAATGCTGGTCTTGTTCCCTGTCCTTCGGTCTCACTGACCTCTCCTGCTCTACTTGGGTGGTCCCTTAATCTTCTGGGCTACAGCTGGCTGTAGACAAGGCTCCTCTCTGGTCTGGATGAAGTGATTATCCAGCTACATGCTGCATCCACCTGTAACACTGACTTCATTAGGGTTTCTTCAAAGCTGAGGTTTGCCCTTGGACAGCTGCACTCCTCCAGGTCTTATGTTTGTCAAACTCTCTCAAGCCAAAACAAACTCTGATCTCTGACTGCCTGCTATGGAACTGGGTATCAGCACTGGAACTTGTGCTGCTAAGGAGAGTTTGAAGTGACAATTCTGCCTCCCTTGCCAAGACAGGGCAGCTGGTGAGAAAGGAGCGGTGCTGGCAAACAGCTGAAGTAGCTGTGGAGTTCTTCTGGAAGCTCTGTTATGTTACAGAGCTGAGCTGGAAGGGAAATGTCACTGTCAGGGTGGGATGACAGTATGCTAGCAAAGAACAGGGTGACAGAGGAGATAACCTTGGATACCCTTGAACACAGCAGTGACATGGCCCGTCTCAGCTTGCTGTTAAATCAGTGACAGACGATGTCAGGATCCTAGTGTAGCCCCTCTGCTAATGAATTCCAGATCGCCAACTCTGATGCCCTCTCCCCAAGCCCACATGCAGAGTGTGAAGGGAAAGGACTGAAAAATGCTGCAGCTGTTGCTGATGGGTGGGGCTGGAAGGCTGCCAGGTCTGATTAGTGCATTTCCCCTCGTGGTGTTCCCCTGTAGTGTCCGACTGAAGGATCAAATGTCCAGCTCAACAAATAACTTGCTCCGTGGCTTAAGTGGCAACTGCTCTTGTGTGCAAGTGACACACTGCAGCTGCTCCAAAGCTCAGCACCAGGTGCAGCTTTCTTTACAACTGTAAAGCTCCTTGGCCTGTTCTGTGTGCCAGAGGAAGAACATGCTGAAATGGCACGTGTGGGGAGCATGAATAAGGGTACAGTGTTCTTTAAAGGCTTCGCAGGCTCTAAGTACAGGGTATTCTGCTATGCTGAGGCATTGGATTTCAGCTGCAAACCTTTCATGACAGTGGGGTTAAAAATGAATTTGTAGGAGGCAGATTTTTGCTCCTCTGCTTAAGCTCAAAGGACAAGTGAATAGAAGCAGAGGGTTCACAGCTGTATGTTTTCTTAGACAGGAATTCAGAAAATCTTCCTGCTTTTTTTTCTTCTGCAGAAGAGTGACTGATCTGGTTTTCTGTATCTTCAGAAACTGATCCCATTCCAGTTCTGGAATGGTTCCATTTTTTTTCTACTGCTTCCCAATGCCTCAGCCTCATACTTGGGAGGGCCCTCCTAACTTCTGGGAGATGAGACTCAAATGTAGCTCTCAGCACTTACGTCCCTGTTATTTCTTGCAGAATGGAAGGTGCAGTTACAACTAAGTTGAATAAATGACCATTCAAATATGACTGTCTCTTCCCCTGCGAAGATCCACAGTTTGTGTTGTCAACCTCTGGTACTTACCCGATGTTATCTATGGATTTGTACTGAGTCTTACACAGCAGTATATATTTGAATGCTGATTTTATCAAATTTTTAGAAAATAAAATAGTTATGAACTGAGGATTCTTAAGGCTTGCATCTTGGCCAGCAGTAATTTTCCTGCTTCACCTGTTTTGCTGTTGACTACCCACTGTAATGTGATTGTTCAGCTCTAATCAGGTTTGATCTGTGGCTTGAAGATGCATGCGGGGCTGTATTAGTGAATGACAAGGGTGAGACATGAGGTGAGTTTATGCTGCAGGAATGCTGCTCCCAGGCTAAGTTGTTTCCTGTGGTTCTGTGATGGTTTAAGTGATGGCTTTGCAGAAGGCCTGTGAGGGTCTAGCAGGATGTCAGCCTGCTTTGTTGAATTCTGCTTTGTGATTTCTGGTTTTGCCAACATGTCAATAGTTTTCTGTCAATCAAGTGTTTTCTCTAAAGAGGGTACAAAAATGACCATCTTCTCAGAAGTGAGAAGGAATGAGAGGGGTTTTTAAATATATTGACTTAACTCATCATAATGTTGTGGGGGGAAAGGGGTAATGTAATCTTGCTGGTGATTTTTTTTTTTCTTAAACCAATTACCTTTTTTTTTTCCAGGAAAGCGCTTCAGCTAATATCCCATGCAGCACAAATAACTGGACAGTTTCTTCTCTACACTGGAACGTATATGTTGCAGTTGATGGGTGAATATGATGAAGATGACATGTGCCCAAGATCCAGGCGGGAGTAGTGACCGCAGCTGCGCCTCTGCTGTCGAGTCCTTTTGCTTCAAGGCATTCTCTTGTCCAGTTCTGATTGTAACAATGTTATAGTAGGGGGATGTGCATTAACGTGAACTAACACTAATAGTTTTCCTCTTTGAGAGTGCTTGTAGGCCTTAGTCATGAAGTGTTGGATGTTCACAGGCTCTTGACACCACAAAAAGATGGGTGCATCATGTCTGAGAATCTGGCCAAAGGGGAGAGAGAGCAGGTTTTTGCCCCAGCAAATCGAAATGGACAATGACTACACTTGGAAAATTGCATGCTTTGTAACCAATGAAATATTTTTTGAACCAATCAAGACACTGTTTTATTCTTTTGGAGGGATTTTTGTTTGTTTGTTTTCATGGCTGTTTACTTGCACTCTGAACAGACTGGGCTGTAAGGTGAGGGCACACTGTGGGATGTGTTTGTTTATTTGTTTGTTTTAATCCTTAACCAGTGCTGGCATTGGAGTGAAACTGGAATTGAGGTGAAGTGTACCTATTTACTCCTGCTGACAGCAGAGCTACTTAGTGCAACCTCAGTCCTACTTCAGTGACTGATTCTTCTCATGAAGTCTAATTGGAGATTTGCAACTACTAAGCAGAAGGCTAAGATTTAGCCTTGCTTCCCTTAAAATAAATAAAAGCTTTTCATTATTGTTCTTTTTTTTTTTTTTTCAAATCTTCAGGATGTTCAGGTTATTACAGCTCACCCAGTTGAAGAACTTGACATATTTTTTAACAAATCTGATGTCCAGTTCTGCCTGAGCATTCAGTTATCTGCCATGGTTTCATGACTATGGCTTGTAAGCAAGCAGCTGAAGCTTTTTTCAGGGATTAAACCACCAATTCTGCAGTTTTTACTGTTATAAGATGACACTAGGTCATCATCGAGTTGGGCTTGAGGTACATGTAAGAGATGCTGGATATTTTGTTGCCCTTGGGTTCAGGGGAGAGCGCCAGGGACACTATCTAGTCTTGCATAACATACATGTATGCTCTAAAGTGAATATTTGCAGTGTTATAGTCTCCTAAGACAAGCTGCATTAAAGGACAAACTAATGTTTCCTTCAGTTTCCTGAACTGTTACTATGCACAGCTTTCAGTAGGCTTTTCCTCAACAGTGTGAAAAATTGGAGGCCAAGTAGCCTGAGGCATCTTGTGTCAAAATGCAAACTCAGCTTGGTGAAGGAAAAAAAAAAAAACAGTTTTGGTTGTTCACACATGTAGCTTTTCAGGTTTTTGTTTGTTTGCACATGAAGAACTTTAGGAAGGCTGAAAGCTGTTAAGGGGACAGACATCAGATGCAGAAGATGTGTCTGTCCTGACAGTAGGTGCCACCTAATAAGAGCAGCTCTGATGCCAAGAGAACAAGTGGAGCAGGGGAGGAAATCAGTGGGAGTGAAAGGGAAAAGACCACTATGGACCCCACAGTGCTTGCCATGCCCCTGAGACAGGAACCCAATAACTGTGTGCACCAACTGCATTGCTAAAAGAGAAACAGAAAACTGGAAAAGATGAAGTCTCATGGTTCGTGGTGTCTATTCTGGCCTCTTAGATGAGTCTGTTCACTTCAAAGGTCACTGATACATGGCAAAATTGCTCTTGCTATCAGCTGCAAATCTCACCTTCATATGCTTATTTTTGCCTTCCCACTGTGAGTGTGGCTATGCCAGCTGGAGCTGCATCCTTCAAATCACCTTTGAGAGGAAAGGCAGCCCTAAGCCTGAGTGTTAAAGGGACTGATGGACACAAGTTTTGGTCTGTCTCTGCCCCTCTCTTAAGTAATGGTACTACAAATAAATAGACAGCTAAGAAAAACCTTGGTGTCTTTTCCTAATTCCTGTTGTTTGCCATCTACTTCTGAGTGTATGCTGGAGGAGGCAGAGGGCATACTGCTCCAGATAAGGGGAGGACTTGTTCTCTCCTAATTTCTCACAGTGAAGAATGTCTGGAGCTTGCAGCACTGTCATGTGTCCTTCAGAAGAAAACAATAAACTATGCTGGGAGTAATGAGAAAGCTTCCATTTTGATATAAACTCTATGTTTTGTCTGTATTTTTCTTGACACCCTCTGCATAAATGATTGTTGCCATGTTAATCCTTGGCCAAAGTCTTTCTTTCCCCGGCAAGGAAGTGCATTTAACTGACTTTACAAGGACATGGTAATTGATTTTTTTCAGCTTTTAAGGACCACTTATTCTATTAAAACAAGCACAGCCCTTGAAGGAATTTCTCTTAAATGCTTCTAAGAATATTTATGTTGCCTAAGGTGGAAGCACCAGTAGTAAAAAAAATGTAAAACAACTGGAATGGGTCATTGTTGCTTGCTTTGAGTTGCTTCTTCAACATCTGTAGTACAAAAGCTTTTGCATGTCTGAACTGTGCAGATCCCAAATTCCAGCCTTCTCTAGCCAGAGGCAATTGTTACAGGACTAACAGTCCATAGTTTACAGTGGCACTATCTGGGAATCTAGCAGTGATCTGAAAAGCTAACCTGCTATGGATGTGCAATGTTTTTAAGCAGCTGCTGCTTCAACAGCTTAACATTTAAAACTCAAGCTGCTGAAGCTCCTATGTGCAGCAGTCTCCATCTTGGAGCAATTCCCTCTGTTCAGCTGTTTGCATTTTGAATTAAAGGAGCTCAGATCTGATATTTCCTCGAAATGGGAGAAGTCTCCTGGAAGCTGTGTCTAAAATAGTTTCATTGCTTTTGAATCTGGGTCTTTCACAGGCTTAGCATTTGGAGGTGATATTTCCTACTGTAACAACTTCTTTCTGGAAAAAAAGTTTTGGCTTTGAGTCAGACTGGAAGAGTTTGTCATTCTCTAAACTGGAACCAGTTCGTTTTGGGTTATTTATTGTTTTGTGATTTTGTTGGGGTTTTTTTCGGACTGTTTAGGAAGTACAGCTTCTACTTCAGTTGTATATCGTACACATATACATAGCAAAGATCTACCTTTCAGAAAACTGTAGAAAATTTCTGTATTTCAGAAAATACAAGCTATACACAGAAAAACTAAAAGCAAAGGCTTTTAACTGCAGGTGTGTGGAGAAGCAGCTAAATTTTTCCACGTGGCACTTTTAGCTTTAGTTTTCATTCCCATAGCCTCAGTTAACCTGCATTTATTGCTGTTGCAGACAAGGCTGGGAGCAAGGACATGCAGAAGGTGTGAAACATGTTTGCTGCCTCCTTGCTTGCACTGACCCTTTTTGCCTGTTGCTTTGCATCACTTACTAACAATGCACCAAGTCCTACTCTCTGGTTACCAAAAAAGGAATTTTCACTGAAGTAAGAGACCTTGTTGACTCAGGCACTGCTCATGTTCTGCAGACAGAGCAAAGTTGCTTTCTTTGCGACCAGAATGAAGAATCTAGTAGCTTGTGTGTGTGTGCAGTTTATCATTACTTCATTTCCTTCCTTTCATAAACCCATGAAAGTTTTCTTGCACCTTCCGATTCTTTCAGAAGAAAGCCCTTATTTCCAGGCAGAAAGGAAAAAGCAGGGTCTAAATTCCTTAGATCATTTGAAATATGCTGTAGGAAACATTACGAATCCCTTCCCTACAGAGGAGGGGAAGATAAAAGCAGGAAAATTGGACCTTGAGCTGGAATGTTTTTCAGTGAAGTGTCCAGAGAGGTATGTATACACAATTTTGGAAATGTTGGTAATTCTGAATTTTAAGTGTGAAGATAAACTCATATGATAATTTGTAACTTGCAGAATATAACTCTAAATAATTTCAGTGTGCTTCTTCCCTGAAATCACACTTGAACTAAAGGCACAGGCTATTTAATTAAGAGTTAAAAGAAATTTAAAACCAAAGTACAAGGCATGTTTTTGACTTGATGCCCCAAGGTTTATTAGTCTTAATGTGATTAACATACCACTTCAGTTATGTATCAGCAAGTATCCTTGTGGGGCTTAGAGTTTATCACATCTTTCTCTACCTTACATTGTCATATATGTAGCTAAGATATTTTTAAGTGTAAGGATTGTTGTTTTGCTAAGGAAAAATGTCCTATTTTCTAACTTCCCAATTTTTAATCTCGGTAGTTTAGCTTGAAAATTGAGGTGGGTGAAAATTGCTTTCAGTGATGGCAATAGTTTCTACTGTGTGGTGCCAATTTCATTAATAAACGAAATCAAGAAGTGGCTTTGGGTGTTGTCTCTATTCATTTCCAGAATAAGATATTCCTGAAATGATCATGAATATTAATGAATCCATGGTCTGGCATAAACCGTTTCCAAATGCAGGACTGTGGCAGCGAAGTAACTGGATACTATTTTGTGGCTCTGAACTCTTAACTCCTTAGTGCTGACTCACTTTCTGGCCTCAGAGAGACTGTGCAAACTGTTTCCTTTCATACAAAAGGTTTGCTTTCCTCCATCTTTTACAAAAGTTGCAAAAGACTACAAAATACTGAGTACAGGAGATGAAGGTTTCAGTGATCTCTGGTGTTCACTAAGCAGTGTTAAGATCAAGGACCTCTTTATTTTGCCTCATAAAACCTCTCTGCAGTCATTTACCTAGAGTAGTAGACGTGACTGCAAGGAAAAAAATTGATTTAGGTGAGTGAAATAGCATATTTGTCTAGTTCAGGATTAACTTAAGCTTGAGGGGGGTTAGCATGCAAGTGTGATTTGTCTGTTGCTCTTCTATCTAATAAGTCCATCTTGTATTTAGCTAAAGGGACAGTTTCAAAGAGCTTGACTAATGTAGCAGCTCTCCTCTTGTGAGGGAATCACGGTCTGGTTTCTTGCTGTGGGAAAGCACAGAATGGAACTGTGTTTGGTTCAGTGGCAAGGCTTTGGCAGCGGGAATTAGAAGGATGCTGTGAGGGTGGCCTCTGTGTCGTACAGAGCTCCTTCCATCTGGCTCTGAAATGAGCCCACCACTGCCCAAAGCTGAGGCCTCCAGACAAGCCTGCAGTGTCTCTGTGGAATCATATTTAAGAAAGGGTAAAAACTGCTGTGCAGCAGCTGTGAGGAAGGACTGAAAAAGCTGTGGGAGATAACCTGCAGACTTCAAGGTCAGAAAAGAAGTGGGAGGCAGCGCTACAGGTGCCAGACAGAGCCTTCTCTGCAGCCTGGGCAGGAACATGCTGGAGGAAACATCCACCCAGGGACATCCCCTCCCACAGCAGGTGGACATGCCTGGGAGGAAGCTGCAGCCACGGGGAGCCCAGGAATGAGCCATTTTCCTGGAGCAGGAGCTGGGGACAGTGAGGGACCCTCACTGGAGCAGGCAGCTCCATACGCTGTGGAAAGGAGCCAGGCTGGAGCAGACTGTGAAGGAAGGGCTGTATCCTGTGGGGAGGGCCCATGGTGGAGCAGGGGGAAGGGGGAGAAGGAAGGAACAGCGCAAAAGAAAGGATGTGGAGTGGAGCTGATCGTGACCCTCATTCCTCTACACTGCTCAGGGACAGGGAGAGGAGGTAGAAGAGCTGGGAACGAAGGAGTGAAGTTCAGCTTCGGAAGAAAGAAGAGTTTGGGGAAGGTGTTTTTGTTTTGCCTTTGTTTCTCACCATCTTCTTCTATTTTTTGCTGAAATTAAATTGATCTTCCCTGGGTTCTGTCTGTTTTGCTGATGTCGGTAAAACAGTGATCCCCCTGTCTTTATCTTGACCCACTATTTCATCTTATCTTCTCCCCATGTCTGTTGAGGGGATGAGGTGAGAGATCAGCTGGTGGGTACCTGGCAGACAGCAAAATTTAACATACCACAAGCACAAAACACTGGAAATAAAAATAAGCAAAACCCCCGAGGTGTTTGTGCTAATGAGGGCCAGTAAAATTGAAAACAAATTTTTTTTGAGTGATTTCTGAATGGCTTTTCACAGCAATGTTTGCAGGGACAAAATAGAGTCATATGTGAGATAAAGTTAATATTTTCACTTGACTAAGCTCAGTCTTGGACGTGCTTTTTCTAAGGTCACCCATCAGTCCGATTTGTTCGTAGTAGGCCCCACTCCTAATGTGCTCTTGATTAGGAATATTTATTAATAAATTTCAATTACCACTGGAAAAATAACTTTGAAATAGTTCTGTTAGTAGTTTCATAAAACAAAACAACTAATGAAATGTAACACTAGAAATAAAGTATGTCTCAATAGACTCCACAATCAGGATAATGCATTTTATGTAGTTCCAACACAAAAAAATTGATTGACCAACAATTTGCTAAAAAGTCTGCTTCAAAAATTAGCATACATTATGAATAGATTAAGGGGGGGAGAGGGGGGTAAGTAATATAACTATTATAACAGGTTGTTTGTGGTTGTCATGTATTAAAAAAAAAAAAAAAAAGTTCTTAGATCCTCAGACAACAACTCTATTTAAGAAAACAGTAGCTTAATGAAGTGTGTAGTCAGTCAGTCTGTTATAGACCCAGAGAAATCTCAGACATCTAAAAAGTCCTTTAAAGTCCTAAAGGTAATTTCTTATGACACATTTTTAATTACTTCATGAAGTCCATAAACTTTTATGTTAAAAACACTTCTAATTACAAAGCATCTTCCCTTGCATAGGTATATAGCTTGGTTTGCTGCTGCTCTTTATTAAGGAGTGTTTTCAAATACTCTTCTCCCATCTCAAAAATCAGGAGAGAATGTACAAGAAAACTATAATTTAAGCAGAAGGACTGCTGATTTATTATTGAGCTAGACAAACTGAAGTCTATGGTAAGCTCTATTTTATTCCTGAGAAGCTAAATTGCAAATGCCATCATTTCAGTGATTCCTGTACAAAATGTGCTTAATGTAGGTGCTCTCCCAGCTGCAGCTCTCTTGCTTTCTTGAATTACTGAGGGAAGTTCCTTAGAAAAGCTGCCTTGAAGAGTTGCAGAATATTGTTCTAATTTCCACCCAAGTGATCATGCTTCCTAAATAAAAGTCATTATCCCCCAGAATAACCAATGTGTTTTCAAAGATGATTGATTATGCAAAAATAAATCCATTTTACCAGAAATCATAAAGTATTAAATAGATGCTGCAAATATTCCAGTCTCCCAGAAAAGCCATTTCATCTTTGGATGGGATGATCAAGCTGTTTTCCCTCATTATTATAAGTACTTTCTGCATACTACATTAGGATCAATATTTCATCTTGATAAGAAAAGTACTGTCTCTAATAGTTCCACCTTTGTGACCACCAAATTTAGTAAACCGTCCTCTCAATTCCTCCTAGTCTTAGCTGGGCCTGACATAGTACCATGTTCAGTTTTCACCAGAATTGTGATCAGTGAAAGCAAAGCAGGTTTTGTCACTTGCAGCATCAGCTATGACTAAAGGCAATCTAACAGAAAAAAAGTCACTTTTCTTTCTCTAACTTCTTTTTCTCCAAAGATTGTTGAGTTTGGGGGGTTTAATATGAGGGGGGGATGGGGTTAGGTGGTTTTGACATTTTGGTTTTTGGTTTTCTTTCACTGGAAAAATTCCAGCTGCTACATTCTGATCTTCTTTTTCTCTGTCCCTGATGTAACCAGCTTCAAGCACTCAGTTCTTTTGGCTCTTTTTCTATACCTTGCCCTGATGACTCCTTTACCCATGAGACCTGTTGTTTCTCTTGTGGCCTTCCATCACCTATTCCAGATCTCTTCTGGCCACATTCAAACTAAAAATACTTCATGGCTGAGGGGAGAAGGGGGCAGGGTGGGCATGAGGGGGTAGGCAGGTGTTTAAGCAAATATAAATTAAGAAAAAAAGGCATTTATATCTGTTTTGCTCTGGCTGCTCATGTTAAGTCTTTTCACATAGAAATGATCAGCCTCCTTGTTTCTGTAGCACTTGGAGCATAACTGTCTTCATACTAACCAAGCTGGTGTCCTAAGACACTTCTGATTACTTAGAGCTTAAGGAAATATCAGACAGACCCCACAGATCATACAGGCCACATGTAACGTGAAGTCCCTGTTCATTAACAGAGCCAGGACACCACAATGAAATAAATTTACACAGCACAGATGTACCCCTCTGCAAATCTTCCATACACAGGCAACATCTGTGTCTCCACACCCTTTCCACAAAGCAGTGGCACTCAGTTGTGCAGCCAGTGTATATTGTAACCCCGTATCCTTCCCCATGCTGGTCCTCTGCTCAGCAAACCGACCATGAAGTGTATTATTCACCGGGCCAGCAGTGGGCTGAGTCCTGGCCCCGGGCCAGACTGACCTCTTACATTCTTAGCATTCAGAAGCCTTTAGATCATGAATATGGTAATGCTGCTCAGGGGCTGCAGTCCAAGGCCAGGGGCGAACACCCTCGGTACCACCACTGCGGAGCGCTTTTTTGAGAAAACTAATGTTCAGTTCTCTCTGTGTGTGAGTGTTGGCTTGCTGTCCTTATTCCCAGTAGGTAACTCTTGGAGTAGCCTGCTCAGAGGGGGATGGTTCAGCTGCTTTTGTGCACTCAGTGTTAGAGTATGTTCCTTCAGTGGCTGCACCCACCCAGCCCTGACAGGGCTGAGGACGGTCCTGTTAAAAATAAGCCAGGCTTTGTCCAGTCGCAGCTTGTGCTGTGCTGTTTGTCCTGCGGCTTGAGGGCTTGTGAGGAACGGTCCTCTTCTCCTCACACATGTAATCTGAGAGAATCATTTGTGGAGCAGGCTAGGAGTGGTATGCTGCTCTGGGTTGGACATGGGTGACAGATGAGAGGGATCTGTGCTGGTGAGGGAAGGGTGGCAGCCGGGAGCCACTCAGCACCTGAGAAAACAGGAGAACAGGAAAACTGTGACTCACCTGAGAAACCCAAGACCTGACTGGAGCAATTTATAGTTGATTTTAGCTGCAAACCTGCTCTCACAGAAGAAGTGTTTCCCACAGTGAGATGAATCACTGTTACCTGGAGAGCTACACATTTCATCTCAAATACAGGCTTTGTTTGGTAAGTGCTAAACAGCTGACAGTCTAAACAGGACTCCAGCCCTTCATCTCAGAGATCTATTGCATTTTTTTCTTTTTTTTTTTCTTAGAGAATAAAACCATGAAAAGTTAAGTTTGGGCAATAAAACCTAAACCAATCTTTTCCCCTCCCACAGGCTGCAGTTCAGATCTCCACTGCAAGGGGTTTTACTCAAGAGTGTTAAGGAGACTGAGCTGGATGGGAGAAGATGCTTTAACAGCAAAAGACAAGAAAACTCTAGATTAAATCCACAGACTGTGCTTGGACCTGATCTGCTCAATTCCAAATGATCTCGGGGGAAAAAAAGTACTGAACTGGTAAATCTCTGTGATTGTACAAAAATCTTCAGGACAGTTAATCAGGCTATCAGGTGGACTGAGTTTCAGATGCATTTCATGATACTAATTTGAATAAGCAACGCCTGATGAAATTTAATATCCCTAATGGCATTGCAAAGGAAAAACCAACCCTGTGTTTCCAGTGACAGGATTTAATTTAGCTGCCACCACTGTCAAAAGACATTTTGGAGGTAGTCCTTTATTTTCAATGAAGGAAAAAGCTCAGCAGTGACCAAGAGGACAAATACAAGGCATATTAGAAAATAAAAATCAGAGCAGGAAGTATCCTCTAACTGCATAAATTATGGCCATGATTTAAATACTGGTACTCCCATCTCACAGACACCGCAGTAGAGCTAGTAAAGGAGGCTGATAAGCAAGGACTAATCATAGGAGTTCAGGGTCACACTCAAACATGGGGAGGTTAATTAGTCTAATACTTTCATCTCAGAAAAATTCAGACAGACAGGCAAAATGAAGAACAAAACCACTGAAAACTTCACCTTACACACAGCTACCACGATCATTAGGAACTGGTAGTCACTGTTTCTCAAAACAGAAGAGTTATGGGGCACCAATTTCAGGTGTCAGCCTTACAACAGAAAGAACTACTTCTTCACAAAATGGAATTCAGTTGTGCATGGAAGGCAATGCCATAGCAGACTTTGGAGGCTGAAAGTGTAACTGTGTTAAAAAGCAATTATATAACTTCAAAGATACTTGAAAAGAGCTATTAAATATGGGGTCCAGATCCTTCCTATGTATGGTTCAACAAAGGTTTAATCAGTTAATCACTGACTGCCAGATGTAGAAGGGCATTTTTGGAGCAGCATTACCATATCCTTTCCCCAGCATCCATCAGTGACTACTGTCAGAGATGGAATTCTAGATTAGACGGATATTCCATCTATTTAAGACCAGCTGTCATCAATGCACTCATCTGGTCAAAACGTGCTTTTTTGCCTCTGATAGTCTGTAGCACAACTTCTGGTTAAGAGACCTTCTTGCCCTTGTTCTGATGTCTCCCACACTTGAAACACCAGGACTTCATTGATAAGCTCTGCATTGTATTGGCATC